>NC_064630.1:793389455-793703205 GCF_023864275.1 Schistocerca cancellata | reverse complement strand
ATACGAGGTACTGGTGGAATAGAAGCTGTGAGGACGGGGCGCGAGTCGTGCTCGGGTAGCTCAGGTGGCACAGTCTACCGCCGGCAGTGCTGCGAGGCGGTCACGCGCCAGAGCGCTGCGGGCGAAGCGCGCGCCGTGTCTTTGTGTTTACTTCGGCCGCTGTGAGTGCCGTTTTCCTTCTAGACCACCAAGGCGCACAACTATCGGAAGAAGACATTACGTTTCAACTTTATTTCCGACTTCGCACGACCCAAGGCCCTGGAGGTATAACGATTTATGCGCGATGAAGTTAAAATACCACCAACGGATCTAATTGGTATCCACTTGTCCATAGTTAGCAGTACCGTCTACATCAAAATGATCAACGATGCGGCTTGCGACAAGGTGCTTCAAGAGGCAAAACGTGGACTGCGCTGCTGTCATTCCGACGGCAACGTCGGACCCGTTACCGTGGATCACGCAGGTCTCGGCACACGGAAGACAAGGATCTTCGAACTGCCGTTCGAACTTCCTGCAGACGTCGTCATCGAAGCGCACCGTCCCAATGACAACGTTCTGGAACATGTTGCCGAACGATGGGTATAATTTCAAACCTATCCCGTTTTAAACGGTATTAGACAGGTCCGCATCGAGTTGCAGAAACACGTGCCTTCCTATCTACGCAACGGAGGCTGCCGTGCCATTATAATATACGACGGCCAACCTCCTACCTGTTCCGGTTGCGGGAAAGAAGGTCATCTACGGTGTGAATCCATTCAACGCCGTGTCGCGCAGCTCCCGTTATCGGAAGCTTCCGTCACACCCACGATGACCGCCCTACCGGTCACTTACGCAGCGGCTCTGGTCACGCCTACAGTTTCGTCCAGTCCGTCGCCCGGTCCTTCCGATCGGCACGTCCCGCCGTCCCAGTCACCTACCCACCTGACAACCTCGCCGCCGAACAGGCTCCCGCACCGGACGCTGAGGATACCAGTACTTCTTCACAACACCTGTTTGACAATTTCATTGTACCCACCGACGCCTTCGAACCTTACCGTCGTCCGACACTGAGGAACAGGTGCGCAAACAACGCTCGCCACGTAGGCGCAAACGCCGCCGCCGTTCACCCATGGGCTCTCCGTCGCCACCCGCGACGACGAAGACGACAGCCAACAAGCCGACATTTCCACGCAGAGGTCGGCGGACAACTTTCACGATGAACAAGACGTTTCGCAGGACGGGACCACCATGGAGGTCGCCACGCACAATATAACGATGGGTGCGCAGATTGAGACGCCTGTCTCCCCGCCGACAACTCCAGATCTCTCTCACCACGATGCAATTCCCATGGACATTGGACTGCCTCACGACACAGGAACATGGGGCGACGATATTGAGGAAGAGACGCCCCCTCCTCCTGATGAATTGCCTCCGCCGGACGAGGCTGCCTGTTAACATCAAAGCGAGGCACTGCAGCTAATGGGACGGGACTTCCTGTCGGTGCCCTCCTCATACTTCCCTTGGTGATGGTAGATGCGCGTCCACCACCACTGAAACAAACGTACCGGTTCGCCACACTGAACATCAACATGATCGGCACTGCATCCAAGCTGCAACTGCTATGTGACATGCTTCGGGCCTCTGACATCGACGACGCCCTTCTTCAGCAAGTCCGAGTTGCCACACAACCACCAGTCTACGGCTACGACTCATACATGTCCACATGTGATCAATCAGGTCGTGTAGTGGCTTTCTACATACGCGAAGGAATGCCACTCAAGGACACGACAATCCTTCGCTGTGGAAGGGGCATGGCTGTTACCATCTTCGACAAGCGCGTCATCAATATCTATGCTCCATCTGGCGCCACGAACCGTCGGCAGCAGTCCACTTTATTCGGAAATCACGCGGCGCCCCTGTTTTCCGGACCCTATGATCACCTTCTCATGGGAGGCGATTTCAACTGCGTCCTCCATCCGCAGGACCAAATGACTGGTTATTCGCCATGCCCGGCGCTGCTCAACTTAATCGAAGATTTTCTTCTAGTGGACGTTTGGGAGAAAATTTATGGCAATACCCCCGGTTTTACCCATTATACAGTACCCGTGGTCTAGGGGTAGCGTCTTTGGTTCATAATCAAAACGTCTTCGGTCCCAGGTTCGATCTCCGCCACTGCCTAAATTTTGATAAATAATCAGCATTGGCGGCCGAAGCCTTCCGGCATAAGAAGTCAGCCTCGTTCTGCCAACGACCTTGTCAAAGAGGGCGGAGGAGCTGATAGAGGTTCAGGGCACTCTCTTGTCCTAGGGGTAGGAAATTGCCCCTAACGGCGGAAGAATCAGCAATGATCAACGACATGAGGATGCAGAAGGCAATGGAAACCACTGCATTAAAGACACGTAACGTGTATCTACAGGACATGTGGCCTGTAATTGAAGAAGTGACATGATGATCTCTCCATTCGCAAAAGATTCCGGAATAGTCCCCCATTCGGATCTCCGGGAGGGGACTGCCAAGGGGGAGGTTGCCATGAGAAAAAGATTGAATAATCAACGAAAGGATAACGTTCTACGAGTCGGGGCGTGGAATGTCAGAAGCTTGAACGAAGTAAGGAAACTAGAAAATCTGAAAAGGGAAATGCAAAGGCTCAATATAGATATAGTAGGGGTCAGTGAAGTGAAGTGGAAGGAAGACAAGGATTTCTGGTCAGATGAGTATCGGGTAATGTCAACAGCAGCAGAAAATGGTATAACAGGTGTAGGATTCGTTATGAATAGGAAGGTAGGGCAGAGGGTGTGTTACTGTGAACAGTTCAGTGACCGGGTTGTTCTACTCAGAATCGACAGCAGACCAACACCGACAACGATAGTTCAGGTATACATGACGACGTCGCAAGCTGAAGATGAACAGATAGAGAAAGTTTATTAGGATATTGAAAGGATAATGCATTATGTAAAGGGAGATGAAAATCTAATAGTCATGGGCGACTGGAATGCAGCTGTAGGGGAAGGAGTAGAAGAAAAGGTTACAAGAGAATATGGGCTTGGGACAAGGAATGAAACAGGAGAAAGACTAATTGAGTTCTGTAACCAGTTCCAGCTAGTAATAGCGAATACCCTGTTCAAGAATCACAAGAGGAGGAGGTATACTTGGAAAAGGCGGGGAGATACGGGAAGATTTCAATTAGATTACATCATGGTCAGACAGAGATTCCGAAATCAGATATTGGATTGTAAGGCGTACCCAGGAGCAGATATAGACTCAGATCACAATATAGTAGTGATGAAGAGTAGGGTGAAGTTTAAGACATTAGTCAGGAAGAATTAATACGCAAAGAAGTTGGATACGGAAGTATTAAGGAATGACGAGATACGTTTGAAGTTCTCTAACGCTATAGATACAGCAATAAGGAATAGCGCAGTAGGCAGTACTGTTGAAGAGGAATGGACATCTGTAAAAAGGGCCATCACGGAAGTTGGGAAGGAAAACATAGGTACAAAGAAGGTAGCTGCGAAGAAACCATGGATAACAGAAGAAATACTTCAGTTGGTTGATGAAAGGAGGAAGTACAAACACGTTCCGGGAAAATCAGGAATACAGAAATACAAGTCGCTGAGGAATGAAATAAATAGGAAGTGCAGGGAAGCTAAGACGAAATGGCTGCTGGAAAAATGTGAAGACATCGAAAAAGATATGATTGTCGGAAGGACAGACCCAGCATACAGGAAAGTCAAAACAACCTTTGGTGACATTAAAAGCAACGGTGGTAACATTAAGAGTGCAACGAGAATTCTACTGTTAAATGCAGAGGAGAGAGCAGATAGGTGGAAAGAATACATTGAAAGCCTCTATGAGGGTGAAGATTTGTCTAATGTGATAGAAGAAGAAACAGGAATCGATTTAGAAGAGATAGGGGATCCAGTATTAGATTAGGAATTTAAAAGAGCTTTGGAGGACTGACAGTCAAATAAGGCAGAAGGGATGGATAACATTCCATCAGAATATTTAAATCATTGGGGGAAGTGGCAACAAAACGACTATTCACGTTGGTGTGTAGAATATATGAGTCTGGCGATATACGATCTGACTTTCGGAAAAGCATCATCCACACTATTCCGAAGACGGCAAATCTGACAAGTGCGAGAATTATCCCACAATCAGCTTAACAGCTCATGCATCGAAGCTGCTTACAAGAATAATATACAGAGGAATGGAAAAAAAAATAGAGAATGCGCTAGGTGACGATCAGTTTGGCTTTAGGAAAAGTAAAGTGACGAGAGAGGCAATTCTGACGTTACGGCTACTAATGGAAGCAAGGCTAAAGAAAAATCAAGACACTTTCATAGGATTTATCGACCTGGAAAAAGCGTTCGACAATATAAAATGGTGCAAGCTGTTCGAGATTCTGAAAAAAGTAGCGGTAAGCCATAGGGAGAGACGGGTCATATACAATATGTACAACAACCAAGAGGGATTAATAAGAGTGGACGATCAAGAACGAAGTGCTCGCATTAAGAAGGGTGTAAGACAGGGCTGTAGCCTTTCGCCCCTACTCTTCAATCTGTACATCGAGGAAGCAATGATGGATATAAAAGAAAGGTTCAGGACTGGAATTAAAATAAAAGGTGGAAGGATATCAATGATACGATTCGCTGATGACATTGTTATCCTGAGTGAAAGTGAAGAAGAATTAAATGATCTGCTGAACGGAATGAATAGTCTAATGAGTACACAGTATGGTTTGAGAGTAAATCGGAGAAAGACGAAGGTAATGAGAAGTAGTAGAAATGAGTACAGCGCGAAACTTAACATCAGGATTGATGGTCACAAAGTCAATGAAGTTAAGGAATTCTGCTACCTAGGCAGTAAAATAACCAATGACGGACGGAGCAAGGAGGACATTAAAAGCAGACTCGCTATGGCAAAAAGGCATTTCTGGCCAAGAGAAGTCTTCTAATATCAAATACCGGCCTTAATTTGAGGAAGAAATTTCTGAGGATGTACGTCTGGAGTACAGCATTGTATGGTAGTGAAACATGGACTGTGGGAAAACCGGAACAGAAGAGAATCGAAGCATTTCAGATGTGGTGCTATAGATGAATGTTGAAAATTAGGTGGACTGATTAGGTAAGGAATGAGGAGGTTCAACGCAGAATCGGAGAGGAAAGGAATATGTGGGAAACACTGATAAGGAGAAGGGACAGGATGATAGGACATCTGCTAAGACATGAGGGAATAACTTCATGGTACTAGAGGGAGTTGTAGAGGGCAAAAACTGTAGAGGAAGACAGAGATTGGAATACGTCAAGCAAATAATTGAGGACGTAGGTGGCAAGTGCTACTCTGAGATGAAGAGGTTAGCACAGGAAAGGAATTCGTGGCGGGCCGCATCAAACATCAGTAGACTGATGACAAAAAAAAAGAAAGAAACAGCACATTCTGCGAGCAGACTGGACCGGTTATATGTCTCTGCCCACCTTGGCAATGAAGTGGCCCAAGCTGAACGATTGCCCCTTGCATTTACCGACCACTGCACAGTCATTTGTTCGCTGGTTCTGCCACCTCAGTCAGTGTGGCTCAGCAGAGGTTACTGGAAGCTTAATACCTCCCTCCTTAATCATCCACACTGCCGACAATGTATTGCCAGTACATGGGCGTCTTGCGAAAGACGCCTCCCGTAGTACACTTCCACGTTCCATTGGAGGCTCAAATGGGCCAAACCTGCGATCAGAAAGGTCTTCATGCAATGTGGCAAGGAAGCAGCAGCATGGCATCGAGACACCACAAAATTTCACTACGCCGTCTGAGCTCGATGCGCTCCCTCCATCACCTGACACCCATAGGGAACGACAGCGTACTAAAGCCCGTCTCCTCCCTCTCCAATGTGCACGACTGTATGGTGTCGTGGTGCATTTCCGACGACAAGACCTCCTCCACGACGAAACCCCATCCGTAATCCATGCCGCATCCGACCATAGTCGTCGACGTCGACTTTTCGTCCCCAACATCACGACCTCCGACGGTGTTCTCCACAATAAAGGCGGCAGTGGTGTCTGTATTTGCTGATCCTTATCGCCAATTTTATGATGATGAACCGATGGCAACGCCAATTCCTGATGACCTCCGTCCTTCCCCTGATCGGATCCTCACCGTAGTGAAGTCAACGTCCATGATGACTGCCATCACCGCAGAAGAGGTGGTAGATGCGATCAACAAGGGGGCCGAGAACAAATCACCAGGACCAAATGGTCTCCCAGTGGAGTTTTACAGGGCGTTCACCACGTTAATGCTTCCTCGCTTACGGAAATGATTTAGGAACTCTTTACTCTGTCCTTCCCAATTCGTCACTGGCATTCTTCTAACTGTGCCTAAGCCGAAGGGAGGGTCTCATGTCACTGCATATCGCCCCTTACACTACTGAATGCAGACTATAAAATTTATGCACGCCTCTTAGAAGTGCGCATACGCACCGTCTTACCTACGGTCTTTTCACCGGAGCAGACTGCACGTGGTTGTGGGGCTACCTTGCAAACAGCCTTAGGAGAATGCCGTGACCTCATCTCACTGGCGTCGGTTTGCCGCCTTCGTGCAGCACTGGTATCCATCGATTTCACGAGTGCCTTTTATCGTGTTCGCCACCCATTCCTCCTCATGGTGGCGATACGTATGTGGTTCCCATTACCTTTTGTCGATGCCATTCGCTGGTTACTACTTCCCGCGGTCTCGATGGTACAAGTCAATGGGAGGCTTGTATGACCGATTCCTGTACGCCGCTCTGTGCCTCAAGGATGCCCTATGTCTACTTTACTATATGCCATTTGCTCTTAAGCCCCTCATCACTGATCTTACCTCTAGACTGGAGGGTCTCACTTTGCGCGACTACACCTTTCACTGCAGGGCTTAAGCGGACGACCTCCTCTTTCTCACCTGGTCCTCCACGGAACTCCATGACGCCATCCAATGGATCCAACAGTATGGACGTCTTTCTGGTAGCATTTTTAATGTCCGTAAATCGACTATGATGCCCATTGGGCGCGGCCTCCCGGCTATGGTGCCGACCCCACTCCGAGTCACTACCACCCTTCGTTACTTGGGTATCGAATTTACGGGCTCCACACACCGCACAGTGGCCCTCGCTTACCGGCGGATTTTGCAGTCGATTCGGCACCATGTCCGCGGTCAAGTGCACCGTAACTGAAACCAACTCCAACGTGTGTCTGAAGTCAACATGTATGTCACCCCTAAACTGGTACACGTCGCCTAGATCCTCCCAATGCCGTTACTCCTTGGCCGCCGCATCCAATCAGCCTTTGGATATTTCGTGTCAGCAGGGGCACTTTTCAAAGTCTGTCACAACACTAACACAGCCTCCTGCAAAAGGTGGCCTCGGACACGTCAACGTGCGGTCACAATCTTCTGCACTCTTTGCCCATACTATGTTGCAGCGCTGGCAGAGGCCGGTCCCGTCCTTAACACGCAGTCTCTTAGAAATCCTCCGACCAGCTTCTCTCGATCCACCGATCAATGTGGCACCTATATCTCCATTATTGTACCACGTCGCCAATTGTTTCATAGAACTGAGCTACGTTCGGGCCGATCCTCCAGTCACCCGTCCTCTCCGTACAAAAGATTATTATCGTATGTTTATGCTGTCCAACCCTTGCGACCCCATGGTGCTACAGCATCCTGACATTAACTGCCAAACGGTTTGGGGGTGTGTGCACGCACCCTTTTTACCGTCGTCTGTGTCTGCACTTTGGTGTGTTTTAGTCTATGGAAAATTCCAACTAATAGTCGACTTTATCGCATAGGACTGGCCACCTCCCCACTCTGCCCTGACTGTCAGCTGGAAGACAGCGACGAGCACCGTCTTACGTGCCCGCTGAAACGAAACGTATGGCTCCCCATCCAACGAATCATGGGCTTTTACCTCCGTGCCCTGCCAACGACGGTAACCCCGGATTTCTTGTTGTTGCCACAGACAGTTCATTGCCCTCTTGCTAAGCACCATATCCTAATCTGGTCTCGAGGACAGGCCTTAGAATACCTCTCTCAGAGTGGTCCGCATATAGTCCTTGACTTCTAGTACAAAGTTGTGACCGCGCATAGCATCCTCACCCGAAAACCATCTTACCGACAAACTTTTGCCGGTTATCTCCGCAGAGTCTTCCTTGACCCCCTCAAAGTTGGGGTGTGCCATGCCTACCTGTCACGTGATACATCCACGTTATCATGCATCGACCAAAATACAAATAAAAAACCAAAAAAGAAGAAGACAGAATATGTTATATTTTATTGTATTCATATTCTAATAATTTGTTTACCTAACACTCATTTGTATATGTTTAACTGGTACCTGGAAGAACGGTTGCGTTCTGTATATATATGTACCCTCAATTTGTTCAATAAAGATTATAAAAAAATGGTAGAGTACTTGCCCGCGAAAGGCAAATGTCCCGAGTTCGAGTCTCGGTCTGGCACATAGCTTTGATCTGCCACGAAAGTTTCATAGTTAGAGCAATTTCCTTAATTACATACGAGATCTTTTTTGTGTTTTACGTTCTTCCGGAGTTTGTTACTTAACTTTGAAGTGATTTCAAAATAAATTCCGGGAATTCAGCCAGGTAACACTATCAGCGACCGCCGGTATTTCGTCGAGCGAACACCCCCTCTCACCCCCCCCCCATTCCCCCCCCCCCATTTTCAAGGCAAAGTGCAACGGACAAGCGGCGTACATGCAAATTTGCAAATTTAAAACCTCGGTTCTCGGACTGAAGCAGGAAATATAACATCCAAACTGAACACTAGTGCCACCAAATTGACCAAAGTAAGCTATCGATAGACTATGAATTCGCAGGTGAGGTAGCATTGACTTTGGCGGTTTTTTGACAAGGGAGAGAGCCGGATTCCAAACAGAGTTTAAAACAAAAACCTCCATCCCTGTTAACGACGTTGCTCGCTAATTTGACCTCAAGTGCCACCCTAATAACACTGTCCCAATAGCTGGACGTGCATGCCAATTCTTTCGTGTTATTATATAACATGGGGTGACCAGTATCCAAGCAATGTTCGGCAATAGAAGAGCTATTTGGCTGCTGTAATCGTGTGTGCCGTTTATGCTCAGTATATCGGTCCTCAACGGTCCTGATAGTTTGACCAACATATGCCATGCCGCAGCTACAAGGAAAACGATATACACCCGCCTTACGCAGTCCAAGATCATCCTTAACGGGACTCAAGAGTGCTGTAATTCTAGATGGAGGTCAGAAAAAACATTTTACATCGTATTTCCGTAAAATACGACCGATCTTGTTGGACGTGTTTCGTACGGAATGCTAAAAGGCAGTAGACTTAGGTGTTGACACAGAATTATCATCAATCACTCGATGTACAGTTGGTCGATAGCGCAACTCACGTTCAATCTATCACTATAACCATTGTGACGAAATGTAACTTCAAGATGGGACAGCTCAGCTGGCAAAGTCTCAGCGTCAGAAACGACATGTGCCCTGTGTACCAAGGTATGAAGTACCCCTTCACGCTGAGCCGGATGGTGACAACTATTAGCCTGTAAGTACAAGTCGGTGTGAGTACGTTTCCTGTAGCGTGCATGTCCCAATGATCCATCATCCTTCCTCCTAACCAACACCTTGGAAATGGAAGGAAACCACCCTCTTCCACCTCCATCGCAAAACGAATCTTCGGGTGGATGGAGTTCAGATGCTCTGGAGAGGCATTCAAATTCTTCCTACCACGAGGCCAAACAAGGAAGGTATCGCCAACGTATCTAAAGAAACGGGCGGGTTTCAAAGGCGCCGACTCCAATGCACGTTCCTCGAAGTCTTCCATAAACAAATTTGCGATCACAGGAGACAACGGACTACCCATTACAACTCCATCTGTCTGCTCGTAATACTGATCATTAAATAAAAAGTAAGTGGATGTCAACACATGCCGAGAAAGATTACTTAATTCAGCACCAAACCTGGCCTCAATTAACCGCAACGAATCAGACAGAGGAACACGAGTGAAGAGAGAGACCACATCGAAAGTCACAAAAATATCAGAGTCATTCAACTTCAGTCGCTGCAAACGACGTAAAAAATCTGCTGAGCTCCTGATATGATGTTCAAACCGACCTACTTGTGGACTCAACAGAGAAGCCAGATGTTTGGCTACACGATAAGTCGGAGGGCCGATGTTACTCACTATAGGACAGGAAGGAACCCCTTTCTTGTGAAGGCCATATAACTTAGCGGTAACAGCACTATAGGTGTTAAGATTCTTGATAGTGTCCTGCGACAAACCACTTTTCTTCAGGAGGCTGTTGGTCTTTCTCTCAACACTTTTTGTGGTGTCAGCATCGATTCTACGATATGCTGAATCAGATAGTAAACGTTGCATCTATTGTACATAATCATGTTTATTTAAAACAACGGTGGCATTGCCCTTGTCCGCAGGTAAAATAACAATACTAGGATCAACTTTGAGAGAGCGTAAAGCAGCCCTCTGTGCTGCTGTTACATTACTCTTGGATGGACGAGCCCTAGTCAAAACACGGCATCCCTCCCTCCTAACTTCATCTGCAGCGTCAGTTTGCAAATCTTCTGTTCAATTGAACTAATGAAATCAACTATCGGCAAACTCTTCGGAGTGGGTGCAGAATTTAAACCCTTCCCTAGCACGAAGAAGGTTGGTTTCGTCAAAAGATTTCTCTGTGGGATTTATCACAGAATGTCAAGATATAACATCCGACTCCGCGCGATGAAAACGTTCAAACTTTGCCAAATGCCGGGCAGTGACGGAGTTGAATTGCCAGCCAGCTTGAGTCCATGAGGCACCGTCCAACTAATCCCAAGTGAAATCCAACACTTCACATGCAACCATTAAATGAAAACGATAAAATTATTTTGAAACAGAATCCAAACGTCGACGAGGAAAACGAATCCTTTCGCGAACAAGACCCAAGCCGCCACGTTGCTTGATACGATTGGCGGCAGGAGAATTAATATGGTGCACAACCTTAGCAAATGTTGGGACTTGATTTTCATCACGACACGTCAATAAAAATGACAAAGCACATTGCAGTCTAACCCGACAGCTACGAAGTTTATCCAATTTACGTAAACACCGATACATTTCCTCCCCGTAGAGGTAAACAATGTGAGACCTGAGTTTCTCAAAAATGGTTCAAATGGCTCTGAGCACTAAGGGACTTAACGTTTGTGGTCATCAGTCCCCTAGAACTTAGAACTACTTAAACCTAACTAACCTAAGGACAGCACACAACATGCAGTCATCACCAGGCAGAGAAAAACCCTGACACCGCCGGAAATCGAACCCGGGATCCCGGGCGTGGGAAGCGAGAACGCTACCGCACGACCACGAGCTGCGGACTACTGAGTTTCTCCTGGCGTATACAACTTTCAAGTAAATTCCGGGAATTCAGCCAGGTAACACTTTCAGCGACCGCCGATATTTCGGCGGGAGAACACTCCCCCCCCCCCCTCCCATTTTCAATGCAAACTGCCATGTACAAGAGGCGTACATGAAAATTTAAATCTCGGTTCTCGGACTGAAGCAGGAAAGATAACATCCAAACTGAACACTAGTGCCAACAAAGATAACCAGAGTCAGAGCTATCGATAGTGAGACTATGCATTGGCAGGTGAGGTAGCATTGACTCTGGCCCTCTATTTTTTGACAATGGAGAGAGCCGGATCCATCCACAAACCTGCATCCCTGTTAACGACGTCGCTCGCTAATTTAACCTCAAGTGCCTCCCTAATAACTCTGTCCCAATAGCTGGACGTGCATGCCAATACCTCCGTATTATTATATGACATTGGGTAACCAGCATCCAAGCAATGTTCGGCAATAGCAGATCTATTTGGCTGCGCTAACCGTTTGTGCCGTTTATGCTCAGTACAGCGGTCTTCCACGGTCCTGATAGTTTGACTAATATAGCCCATGACGCAGCTACAAGGAATACGATATACACCCGCCTTACGCAGTCCAAGATCATCCTTAACGGAACTCAAAAGTGGTCTAATTTTAGATGGAGGTAGGAAAAAACATTTCACATCGCATTTCCGTAAAATACGACCGACTTTGTTGGACGTGTTTCCTACGTAAGGTAAAAAGGCAGTAGACTTAGGTGTTGACTCAGAATTATCATCAATCACCCGATGTACAGTTGGTCGACAGCGCAACGCTACGCCAATCGTATCAAGCAACGTGCTGGTTTGGCTCTCGTTCGCGAAAGGATTCGTTTTACTCGTCGACGTTTGGATTCTGTTTCCAAAGAATTGTATCGTTTTCATTTAATAGTTGCATGTGAAGTGTTGGATTTCATTTGGGATTGGTTGCACGGTACCTCATGGACTCAAGCCGACTGGCAATACAACTCTGTCACTGTCCGGCATTTGGCAAAGTTTGAACGTTTCCATCGCGTGGAGTCGGATGTTATATGTCGACGTTCTGTGATAAATCTGGCAGAGAAATCTTTTGACGACGCAACCTTTTCTCTGCTAGGGCAGGGTTTAAATTTTGTACGCACTCCGAAGAGTTTGCCTATAGTTGATTTCATTAGTTCAATTGAACAGGCGATTTGCAAACTACCTCCTGACGCTGCAGAGGAAGTTAGGAGGGAGGCATGCCGTGTTTTGACTAGGGCTCGTCCACCCAAGAGTAATGTAGCAGTAGCACAGAGGGCTGCTTTACGCTCTCTCAAAGTTGATCCTAGTATTGTTATTTCTTCTGCGGACAAGGACAATGCCATCGTTGTTTTAAAGAAACATGATTATGTACAATAGATGCAACGTTTACTATCTGATTCAGCGTATCGCAGAATCGATGCTGACCCCACAAAAAGTGTTGAGAGGAAGACCAACAGCCTCCTGAAAAAAAGTGGCTTGTCGCAGGACACTACCAAGAGTCTTAACACCTATAGTGCTGTTACCTTTAGGTTATATGGCCTCCCGAAGGTTCACAAGGAAGGGGTTCCTTTCTGTCCTATAGTGAGTAACATCGGCGCTCCGACATATCGTGTAGCCAAATATCTTGCTTCTCTGTTGAGTCCACAAGCAGATCGGTGTGAACATCATATCAGGAGCTCTGCAGATTTTTTACGTCGTTTGCAGCGACTGAAGTTGAATGACTCTGATTTTTTTGTGACTTTCGATGTGGTCTCTCTCTTCACTCGTGTTCCTCTGCCGGCCGCGGTGGCCGTGCGGTTCTGGCGCTGCAGTCCGGAACCGCGGGACTGCTACGGTCGCAGGTTCGAATCCTGCCTCGGGCATGGGTGTGTGTGATGTCCTTAGGTTAGTTAGGTTTAAGTAGTTCTTAGTTCTAGGATACTTATGACCAAAGATGTTGAGTCCCATAGTGCTCAGAGCCATTTGAACCATTTTCGTGTTCCTCTGTCTGATGCGTTGCGGTTAATTAAGGCCAGGTATGGTGCTGAATTAAGTAATCTCTTTCGGCATGTGTTGACATCCACTTACTTTTATTAAAGGACCAGTTTTACGAGCAGACAGATGGAGTTGAGATGGGTAGTTCGTTGTCTCATGTGATCGCAAATTTGTTTATGGAAGACTTCGAGGAACGTTCATTGGAGGCGGCGCCTTTGAAACCCGCCTGTTTCTTTAGATACGTTGACGATGCCTTCGTAGTTTGGCCTCATGGTAGGGAGAATTTGAATGTCTTTCTAGAGCATCTGAACTCTATCCACCCGAATCTTCGTTTTGCGATGGATGTGGAAGAAGGGGGTTTCCTTCCCTTCCTTGACGTGTTGGTTAGGAGGAAAGATGATGGATCGTTGGGACATGCACTCTACAGGAAACGTACTCACACTGACTTGTACATAAAGCCTAATAGTTGTCACCATCCGGCTCAGCGTGAAGGGGTACTTCGGACCTTGGTACACAGGGCACATGTCGTTTCTGACGCTGAGATTTTGGCAGCTGAGCTGTCCCATCTTGAAGTTACATTTCGTCAAAATGGTTATAGTGATAGATTGAACGTGAGTTGCGCTATCGACTCACTGTACATCGGATTATTGATGATAATTCTGAGTCAACACCTAAGTCTACTGCCTTTTAGCATTACGTAGGAAACACGTCCAACAAGATCGGTCGTGTTTTACGGAAATACGATGTGAAATGTTTTTTCCGAACTCCATCTGAAATTAGAGCACTTTTGAGTTCTGTTAAGGATGATCTTGGACTGCGTAAGGCGGGTGTATAGCGTTTTCCTTGTAGCTGCGGCATGGCATATATTGGTCAAACTATCAGGTCCGTGGAAGACCGATGTACTGAGCATAAACGGCACACACGGTTACAGCAGCCAAATAGATCTGCTATTGCCGAACATTGCTTGGACACTGGTCACCCAATGTTATTTAATAACACGGAAGTATTGGCATGCACGTCCAGCTATTGGGACAGTGTTATAAGGGAGGCATTTGAGATTAAATTAGCGAGCAACCTCGTTAACAGGGATGGAGGTATGGATCCGGCTCTCTCCCTTGTCAAAAAATAGCGGGACAGAGTCAATGCTACCTCACCTGCCAATTGATAGTCTCACTATCGACAGCTCTGACTTTGGTCATGTTTGGTGGCACTAGTGTTCATCTGTCCTGCTTCTGTCCGAGAACCGAGGTTTTAAATTTACATGTACTCCGCCTGTCCGTTGCAGTTTGCCTCGAAAATGGCGGGGTGTTCTCCCGCCGAAATATCGGCGGTCGCTGAAAGTATTACCTGGCTGAATTTACGGAATTTATTCGAAAGTTGTATACGCCAGGAGAAACTCAGGTTTGAAGTGATTCCTTTACTTAATTTTGAAAGTAAAACGGTTTCTTTTGTGTTGAAATAGTAAAAATTCACTGCCAAAGTAGATTTCTGAGGACCGCCTCCTTCACAAGTTATCCTTCTGGAACACTCCATCGCAGTCGACTAACACATAAAGCATGAAAGGATGCAGGTGTGCTCATTAATTTCAACGTAGCCCGCAGCTGCCATGTTCCTTCGATTACAACCACAGATGCGATGTGTGTCCCCGATACTATATGCTGCCTATTCCGGGAGCTGTGGCATGTTTTCATGCAGCCCTTAACCAGAATGACAGCATACCCGAACGCGCACTCGATCCATTGTAGAAGGAAACGAAATTAGTCCATTCAGGCGACGCACTTTCTTAGATCCGCTCTCAGATCTTGTTGATCTCTTCCCAAGTGCGCTCTTAAATGGCGACGTCGATATGTGAACGTGATAACACGTAAGGGTCATCAGCAGATGGAGCTCCGTGTTCAACAATGTGCGCTGAAGAGCGTGCTCTGTCCCGTTTGTGCGTGCACCGGCACTTTACCCTGCCGTCAGATCTGCTACAGTGCGCCCATTACTTTGATTGACAGAGCCGGTACGCCTCCGACCTACACGTTCCGCCGGCCGGTGTGGCCGTGCGGTTCTAAGCGCGTCAGTTTGGAACCGCGTGACCGCTACGGTCGCAGGTTCGAATCCTGCCTCGGGCATGGATGTGTGTGATGTCCTTAGGATAGTTAGGTTTAAGTAGTTCTAAGTTCTAGGGGACTGATGACCTCAGTAGTTAAGTCCCATAGTGCTCAGAGCCATTTGAACCTTTTGAACCTACACGTACCGTGATGAAATGTGGACGTCCAATATCTTGTCGCCCACTCGGGATTTCTCGATCCTTCAACCACTTCTCATATGAGTTAATGTACTTGTGTACGAACAATGGATAAGATTCGCCATCGGCGATGTGATCATTTTAGACCACAAGGTCATTACAGTCTGATCTTTGTCAAAGTCGTATATGTCTATGGATTTCTCAATTTGTAGCTCATTTCGTTGGTAGAATGATTGCCTAACATATCTGCTTTCCTAATCGTGTCACATGTAAGCACTGCACCAGGCCGCATTCACCCACACGGTGCGCTGAGGTCATAATTTGTGATTCTTTATGGCGTGGAACCTTTCCTCATAATGGTTCAGATGGCTCCAAACACTATGGGACTTAACATCTGAAGTCATCAGTCCCCTAAACCTTAGAACCACTTAAACGTAACTAACCTAAGGTAATCACACACAGCAATGCCCGAGACAGGATTCGAACCAGCGACCGAAGGAGCCGCGTGGTTCCGGACTGAAGAGCCTAGAAGCGCTCGGTCACAGCGGCCGGGACCCGTTCCCCAGAAGCAGGTGAAATCTGTGATTACAACACTAGCAGCAAAATATTTCTCTGGAAACTTACAGCATTCAACGGTTTAGAATGGAAGGATTCTATATATAAATTTGTAAATCTGTTACACGGCATTAAATGTATCATATTTCAAATATTTAATTTTATTAGGGTAATCAAGCGTTGTTTTACACACACAGCACATTCTTACATCATAGTTACCCAAGAAATAACCAATTTAATATGAGAAATGATATTAAAATTATTTGAGTTTTTATAGTAACAATGTACATAAATAATACTATGAACTAATAGAGTTAATAATGGCTATACTTCTACCAATGCCACTCATAGTGATAAAAGTAATAATAAAAATAATAATAATAATAACAGTAGTAATTAGAATAATAACAAAAACGATAGTCACAGGTACAAAAAGAATTTACAGGTGTACAAAACAGATGTTTTCGATACAGTGATATCTGAGGAAATGAGGAAGATCTGATTGGAAAGAAGTATATACGATTGTACCAACTGCACACAGATGCAACGGTATTCATTCGTTCAAATGGCTCTGAGCACTATGGGACTTAACTTCTGAGGTCATCAGTCCCCTAGAACTTAGAACAACTTAAACCTAACTAACCTAAGGACATCACACACATCCATGCCCGAGGCAGGATTCGAACCTGCGACCGTAGCGGTCGCGCGGTTCCAGACTGTAGCGCCTAGAACCGCTCGGCCACTCTGGCCGGCCCGGTATTCATTATTGTGGCTTCCTTAAATAAGTAAAGAACTTTCTGAAGCTGTAGATTTTATTCCGTTTTCCAATATCACGCGGGAAGTTATTCCAGAGTCGGAACCCTGCTACTGAAAAGCACTTCGAGAAAGTGGCTGAACGAGGGAGTAGACAAAAATATATTGACCTGATAGGAACGGGGCTCTCTGCCATTTTTTTTTTTCAGACAACAGCGTAAGGCCAGCCGTAGTGGCCGTGCGGTTCTAGGCGCCAGTATCTGGAGCCGAGCGACCGCTACGGTCGCAGGTTCGAATCCTGCCTCGGGCATGGATGTGTGAGATGTCCTTAGGTTAGCTAGGTTTAATTACTTTTAAGTTCTAGGCGACTGATGACCTCAGCAGTTAAGTCGCATAGTGCTCAGAGCCATTTGAACCATTTTGAACGAATGCTCTCCATGCTACTCTATCCTGTGCAACCTTCTTTATCGCCCAGTACCTACTGAAACCTACTTCCTTCTGAATCTGCTTAGTGTATTAACCACTTGGTCTCCGTCTATGACTTTTACCCTCCATGGTGCTCTCCAGTAATAAATTTGTGATCCCTTCATGCCTCAGAACATGTCCTACCAACCGATCCTTCTTCTAGTCAAGTTGTGCCACAAATTTCTCTTCTCCACAATTCTAACCAATACCTTCTCCTTAATTCTGTGATCTACCCATCTAATCTCCAGCATTCTTCTGTAGCACTACATTTCAAAAGCTTCTATTCTCTTCTTGTCTAAACTATTGATCGACCACGTTTCACTTCCATACATGGCTACACTCCATACAAATGCTTTCAGAAAATACCTCCTGACACTTATATCTGTACTCGGTGTTAAGAAATTTCTCTTTTCCAGAAACGCTTTCCTTGCCGTTGCCAGTCTACATTTTATACCCTCTCCGACCATCATAAGGTATTTTGCTCCCTAAAGAGCAAAACTCACTTACTACTATAAGTGTCTCATTTCCTAACCTAATTCCCTCAGCATCACCCGATTTAATTCGACTGCATTCCATTATCCTCGTTTTGCTTTTGTTGATGTTCATCTTGTATCCTCCTTTCAAGATATTGTCCATTCCATTCAATTGCTCTCCAAGGTCCTTTGCTGTCTCTGAGGGAATTACAAAATCATCTGCGAACACCAAAGATTTTATTTCTTCTCTGTAATTCCTACTCCGAATTTTTCTTTCATTTCCTTTACTGCTTGCTCAATATACAGATTGAATAACATCGAGGAGGGACAACAAGCCTGTCTCACTCCCTTCCCGACCACAGCTTCCCTTTCATGCACCTCAACTCTTAGAACTGCCATTTGGTTTCTGTACAAACTGCAAATAACATTTCGCTCCCTGTATTTTAGCCCTGCCACCTTAAGAATTTGAAAGAGTGTATTCCAGTCAACATTGTGAAAAGCTTTCTCTGAGCCTACAAATCCTAGAAACGTAGGTTTTCCTTTCCTTAATATGTCTTCTAAGGTAAGTTGTAGGGTCAGTACTGCCTCACGTGTTCCAACATTTCTATGGAATCCAAACTGATCTTCCCCGAAGTCAGCTTCTACCAGCTTTTCCATTCGTATGTAAAGAATTCGTGTTAGTATTTTGCAGCCGTGGCTTATTAAACCTATAGTCGGGTTATTTTCCCACCTGTCAACACCTACTTTCTTTGGGATTAGAATTATCAATTTGATCTTGAAGTCTGAGGGTATTTCACCTGTCTCATACATCTTGCTCATCATATCGTAGAGTTTTGTCAAGGTTGGCTCTCCCTAGACTATCAGTAGTTCTAATGGAATGTTGTCTACTCCCGGGACCTTGTTTCGACTTAGTTCTTTCAGTGCTCTGTCAAACTCTTTACGCAGCATAATATCTCCCATTTCTTCTTCATCTACATCCTCTTCCATTTTCATAACATTGGCCTCAAGTACAACGCCCTTGTACACACCCTCTATGTACTCCTTCCTCCTTTCTATTTTCCCTTCTTTGCTTAGAACTGGGTTTTCATCTGAGCTCTTGATATTCATACAAGTGGTTCTCTGTTCTCCATAGGTCTCTTTCATTTTCCTGTAGGTAGTATCTATCTCACCCTAGTGATATATGCTTCTACATCCTTACGTTTGTCCTCTAGGCATACCTGCTTAGCCATTTTGCACTTCCTGTCGATCTCATTTTTGAGACGTTTGTGTTCCTTTCTACCTGCTTTATTTACTGTATTTGTATATTTTCTCCTTTCATCAATATATTTGAATATATCTTCTATTACCCAAGGATTTCTACGAGCCCTTGTCTTTATACCTACTTGATCGTCTGCTGGCTTCACTATTTCATCTCTCAAAGCTACACATTCTTCTTCTATTGTATTTCTTCCCCCATTCTTGCTAATCGTTGCCTAATGCTCTGTCTCAAACTCTCTACAACCTCTGGTTCTTTCAGTTTATCCAGGTCCCATCTCCTTAAATTCCCACCTTTCTGTCTTTTGTTCAGCTTTAATCTACAGCTCATAACCAATAGATTGTCGTCTAAGTCCACATCTGCCCCTGGAAATGTCTTTCAGTTTATAACCTGGTCCCGAGATCTCTGTCTTACCATTATATAATGCATCTGAAACCATTCACTATCTCCAAGCCTCTTCCATGTATAGAAACTTCTTAAATATGATCAAATAATCGAACAATGCAGGTATAGCGTACACAGGAATTTATAACCAGTTCCCAGAGCCATGAGCTTTCCTGATAAAGCGGAATAACATCGTTTTAATCAATAATTTGGGGTATGACAGTTTGTACAAGTTATTTTCAGGTAACGAATGAAGAGCTATTTATAGTTTTGTAGGGCATGGAGTGATGATGTTGTCTTCTTGTACATTGCTCAGTCTAATTTAGATTTCCATATATTATTATTCTTAAACTTTTGCTGAAGAGCAGAAGTTCATATTCTCCCATTTAGGCGAATCAACTTTAGATGATTGGGATCCTGGATATTTTGGGCTAACGAGCCTGGAGATATAAGCTAGTAGTTAGTCGTCTGATAGTATTTAGTCGTCTCCGTAACAAAGGTCTGACATCATTTACTACTATATATTGATAGATGATGGTAGACTTTTGTTGTGGAGATGACTAAATACTGAGTTGGATTCCACACACATTCAACTCACAGTAAAGGATTTATGATGTCGATATGTATAGCTACGTCTGGCGTTGGGCGACCTGCTTTTGATGAAGATAATATAGATAGATGTCAGTACCTAAATATCCTGAAGGTAAATCTGCAAAAATGTGTTGCTGGCTTGAGTTTATTCACAAATTGCTACTTTCAACAAGACACGGACCCTATATACGCAGCGGAAATTCTTTGTCTGTGGTTGTTGTACCATACTCACCACGTTTTCACATTTCCATCTCAGAGGAGAGATCTTAATCCACTTTGCTGTACGCTTGAAATAATGGCCATAAAGCATGATACACGAAGTACGACAGCTGTGAAACAATGTCTGCACCATTATTGGAAAAAATTTATCTCAGAGACTACCCAACAGGTTGAGTCCATGCCAAAGAGGACAACAGAAATGATATATACAAGGGCATGATTACGAAGTAGTGACATTGTCGTTATATTAATTCACCTTATAAGTTTCTTTGCACGTGTGAATACATTACCCCCACTGTGTGATATAAGCCGACATTGAATAGTTAATTACTTTTCGCAGAAGGCTAATTTAGTTAATTCTTTTACATGTACAGATTAGGAAGGAAATATCGCTGTTAGTTTACCAAATAACTTGTCTGATTGTGACCTGTAGTTCGGACAAAGACAGTTGCTCTACATGAAGAACGGTGTATGAATACTTTGTTCCAAGACTGTATACTCTGCATTAATAACATTTTCTAGTACTGTATTTAGCGTATGGTAGGTACAGTTCAATCGTAAATAACCAGCATCTGAACAGTTTCCTTCTATTTTTATCGCCCGTTTTTGGTTCATCTGGAAACTGTGTTCTAAGCAACGCACGAGATCTGAGACTCCATTCAATAAAGTAGGAGACAGTACATGTCAGGTAATGATTTCTTCTTGCACTGCATATCCACATGTCTGTAGTTGCTGAACATTCTCATTATGATCGGTTATCTCACATGTAATTGAATCTCATAGGCTTTTAGCACTTTCTGCTATATGCGGTTGTGAGATAATAGCCCTAGTGGATATTTTTCTGTAAGTCGCTCCAGTGTTTACTAGCGTCTGATCCAAGATGCTATAGTTCCGTACGACCTTCTCCTGCGAAGATTTAGGAAGGCGTGTCTCTTCCACAGTTGGCCCGTGCTTATTAGACGCGCATGGATGACGAGAAAAGTGCGAAGTACCGCTTGACCCTTCAGCAGGAGCGTAAATTTCATTGCACGGCGAACAGCAAACAAAATTAACGTTTTCCCCATAATCATCCACTACACTCTTAAATAATGTCCAGACTGAACTTTTAAGATTTGTTTCAAGTTGTGTGGTTCTGTTATTCACCACTGATTAGTTTTTTCCCCCTTACTTCACTTTTTGTTTACATGCTCTCCTTCCTCTGCAAACTAAGTTTAGTGTTTCGCTCATTCTCTGCGTTAGGGAAACAATGACAGTAGAAAGTAGCTCGCAACAGCAGTCAGCGCCACCCCCAGCCCGGAGGCCGCAGCACGCAACTGCTTGCGCGCGGCAGTGGTCGGCCAGTGCAGTGACGTCATGGGCTACCTCACAAGGGAACCTCCCCATCGCACCCCGCCACAGATTTTGTTATAAGTTGGCACAGTGAATAGGCATTGAAAAACTGAAAACAGATCAGTCGAGAAAACAGGAAGACGTTGTGTAGAACTATGAGAAAAATAAGCAAAATATACAAACTGAGTAGTCCATGCGCATGATATGAATCATCAAGGATAATATCAACCCAGGAGCGCCGTGGTCCCGTGGTTAGCGTTAGCAGCTGCGGAACGAGAGGTCCTCGGTTCAAGACTTCCCTCCAGTGAAAAGTTTACTTTCTTTATTTTCGAAAAGGTATGATCTGTCCGTTCGTTCATTGACGTCTCTGTTCACTGTAATAAGTTTAGTGTCTGTGTTTTGCTACCGCGTGCTATATTTGCTGGATTCATATTGCCCACGGAATACATCTCACGTATTTAATGCACTCTCGTCGAAAGTAGCGAACAGTCAACTGCCAGCCAGGGAGCCTCGTTAGCAGGAATACTCTCTCTTTCGTGCGCTGTAGTCGACTGACGTCGTGCGTTTCGATGTTTGTTTAGGTGTAGCGTCCTTATACTACGGCGCAGCTACCTCGTATCGGACGGACGGACAGACAGATAATAATCGTCTGAAAATAAAAAATCAAACTTTACACTCGAGGGAAGAATTGAACCAAGGACCTCTGGTTCCGCAGCTGCTCACGCTAACCACGGGACCACGGCGCTCCTGAGCTCAGGTTATCCTCTATGTTGCCTATCTCGCGAATGGACTACTCAGTTTGTATATTTTGCTTAATTTTTCATAGTTCCACACAACTTCTTCCTGTTTTCTCAATTGATCTGTGTTCAGTTTTTCAAGTTCTATCCACTGTGCCAATGTATAACTAAATCTGAGGGGGGTGCGATGGGGAGGTTCCCTTGTCAGTACGGGGCAGTGCGAGTGCGGCCCGGGGAATGCGTGTCTATGCGCGACTCTGCTCAGCCCGCAGCACACAGGCGCTCCCGTGTCGCACTGCTCGGAAAGTGCGGTGACGTCACGAGCTCGCTCCGTCCGGTGCAGCCGCAGTCCGCCGGCCGAGACTTTGTGCACGGCTGTGATACCTGGCGCTTTCTGCAGGACACGTCAGCGGCCTTCTTCCCCGGCAATTATTTCTGGTATTTTCCGCAGAGAAAGATATTTCAGACGGGTAATACCATACAAACTAAAGAACCTTACAGTAGATAAAGTGCCAGTGAGTCGTCACCCATACCATATCGCCAAAAGTGACAAATCATTAGCTTTCTGTATCATTTGGCTACCTATGAAAGGTATGGAGCCGGAGCACTTTCATAATGTCCAAAATTAGTTAACTGGCGTTTCAGCGCAGCTTACTCATCTACATCTACAGGACTAGTCTGCAATTCACATTTGTCTGGCACAGGGTTCTTCGAACCAACTTCACACTATTCCTTTCAAGTTCCACTCTCTGACAGAGCGGGCAAAAAATTGACACGAGCTCTGATTTATTTAAATGTGATGATCATATCTCGCTATGTACGTTGGCGACAGTAAAATATTGTCACACTCAGAGGAGAAAAGTGGTGACTGCAATATCGTGAAAAGATCTCGGCGCAACGAAAATTGCCTGTGTGTTAATATTGTATCTCAACTCATTTATCGCCGGCCGCTGTGTTCAAGCGGTTCTAGGCGCTTCAGTCCGGAACCACGCAGCTGCTACGGTTGCAGGTTCGAATCCTGCCTCGGGCATGGATGTGTGTGGTGTTCTTAGGTTAGTTAGGTTTAAGTAGTTATACGTTTAGCCGACCGATGGCCTCACATGTTAAGTCCCATAGTGCTTAGAGCCATATGAACCAATTTTGAACTCATTTATCACTCCGTGACAATTTCTCCCCTGTTCTGCGATAACACAAAACTACCTACCTTGCTTTGCAATTTGTCGATATGCTTCCTCAATCTTAACTGGCATGGATGCCATACAGCACAGCAATACTCTAGTAGAGGACGAACAGCAGAGCGTAAGCAGTCTCCTTAGTAGACCTGTAGTATCTTCTAAGTGTTCTGCCATAAAAACGCAATCTTTGGTTTACCTTCCCCTTTACGTTATCTGTACGATAGTTACAAGTTAAGTTGTTTGTAATTGTAATTGTTAGGCATTTACTCGAAATTTCTTTTTCCACTGATTTCGATGACCTCACATTCATCCTTATTGAGAGAAAATTTCCGCTTTTAGCATCATAGAGATGTGTCTAACTCCTTTTTCAATTGTTTCTGATTTTCTGACAACTTTACTAGACGGTAAATGACAGCAACATCTGCAAACAATCGAAGCGCGCTGATCAGATTCTATGTTACATAGTTTATGTGCATCAGGAATAGAGCAGGGTCTTTAAAACGTCCTTGGGGAACGCCGGATATCACACCTAGTTACCTAGTTTACTGGATGATTTTTCCCTTGACTACTACGTACTATAACATTTATGACAGTAAATTACGAATCTGGTTGCACAACTGAAGCAATATCCACAGGCACGCAATTTGATTAGAAGTCTGTAGTGAGAAACGATAGAAATCAAGAAATACGGAACTAATTTGAGATCCTCTGCCGGCAGCATTCATTACTAGTACGAATAAAGAACTGGTTGTGTTTCACAAGAACGATATTTCTGGAATTCGTGCTCACTGTATGTCAATAGATCGTTACCCACTGGGTAGTTCATAATGTTGGAACACAGTGCGTGTTCCTAAATCCTACTGCAAATCGATGTTAGTGACATGGGTTTGCAATTCAGCAGGCTACTCCTATACCTTCGTGACTTGTGCAGGGTTCCAGTCTTTTGGTGTGGTCTTTATTCGAGCGAGTGATTGTATGTCACTATGTTTGGGGCCGCTGTACCAGCATCCTCTGAAAGGAATGTTTTTGGTATGATATCTGAAAACCACTGCATTAAAGACACGTAACGTGTATCCACAGGACATGTGGCCTGTAATGGAAGAAGTGTCATGATGATCTCTCCATTGGCAAAAGATTCCGGAATAGTCCCCCATTCGGATCTCCGGGAAGGGACTGCCAAAGGGGAGGTTACCATGAGAAAAAGATTGAATAATCAACGAAAGGATAACTTTCTACGAGTCGGGGCGTGGAATGTCAGAAGCTTGAACATGGTAGGGAAACTAGAAAATCTGAAAAGGGAAATGCAAAGGCTCAATCTAGATATAGTAGGGGTCAGTGAAGTGAAGTGCAAGGAAGACAAGGATTTCTGGTCAGATGAGTATCGGGTAATATCAACAGCAGCAGAAAATTGTATAACAGGTGTAGGATTCGTTATGAATAGGAAGGTAGGGCAGAGAGTGTGTTACTGTGAACAGTTCAGTGACCGGGTTGTTCTAATCAGAATCGACTGCAGACCAACACCGACAACGATAGTTCAGGTATACATGCCGACGTCGCAAGCTGAAGATGAACAGATAGAGAAAGTATATCAGGATATTGAAAGGGTAATGCAGTATGTAAAGGGGGACGAAAATCTAATAGTCATGGGCGACTGGAATGCAGTTGTAGGGGAAGGAGTAGAAGAAAAGGTTACAGGAGAATATGGGCTTGGGACAAGGAGTGAAAGAGGCGAAAGACTAATTGAGTTCTGTAACAAGTTTCAGCTAGTAATAGCGAATACCCTGTTCAAAAATCACAAGAGGAGGTGGTATACTTGGAAAAGGCCAGGAGATACGGGAAGATTTCAATTAGATTACATCATGGTCAGACAGAGATTCCGAAATCAGATACTGGATTGTAAGGCGTACTCAGGAGCAGATACAGACTCAGATCACAATATAGTAGTGATGAAGAGTAGGCTGAAGTTCGAGACATTAGTCAGGAAGAATCAATACGCAAAGAAGTGGGATACGGAAGTACTAAGGAATGACGAGATACGTTTGAAGTTCTCTAACGCTATAGATTCAGCAATAAGGAATAGCGCAGTAGGCAGAAGAGTTGAAGAGGAATGGACATCTCTAGAAAGGGCCATAACAGAATTTGGGAAGGAAAACATAGGTACAAAGAAGGTAGCTGCGAAGAAACCATGGGTAACAGAAGAAATACTTCAGTTGATTGATGAAAGGAGGAAGTACAAACATGTTCCGGGAAATTCAGGAATACAGATATACAAGTCCCTGAGGAATGAAATAAAGAGGAAGTGCAGAGAAGCTAAGACGAAATGGCTGCAGGAAAAATGTTAAGACATAAAAAAAGATATTATTGTCGGAAGGACAGACTCAGCATACAGGAAAGTCAAAACAAACTTTGGTGACATTAAAAGCAACGGTGGTAACATTAAGAGTGCAACGGGAATTCCACTGTTAAATGCAGAGGAGAGAGCAGATAGGTGGAAAGAATACATTGAAAGCCTCTATGAGGGTGAATATTTGTCTGTTGTGATAGAAGAAGAAACAGAAGTCGATTTAGAAGAGATAGGGCATCGAGTATTGGAATCGGAATTTAAAAGAGCTTTGGAGGACTTACGGTCATATAAGGCAGAAGGGATACATAACATTCCATCAGAATTTCTAAAATCATTGGGGGAAGTGGTAACAAAACGACTATTCACGTTGGTGTAGAATATCTGAGTCTGGCGATATACCATCTGACTTTCGGAAAAGCATCATCCACACAATTCCGAAGACGGCAAGGGCTGACAAGTGCGAGAATTATCGCACAATGAGCTTAACAGCTCATGCATCGAAGCAGCTTACAAGAATAATATATAGAAGAATGGAAAAGAAAATTGAGAATGCGCTAGGTGACGATCAGTTTGGCTTTAGGAAAAGTAAAGGGACGAGAGAGGCAATTCTGGCGTTACGGCTAATAATGGAAGCAAGGCTAAAGAAAAATAAAGACACTTTCATAGGATTTGTCGACCCGGAAAAAGCGTTCGACAATATAAAATGGTGCAAGCTGTTCGAGATTCTAAAAAAAGTAGGGGTAAGATATAGGGAGAGACGTCTAATATACAATATGTACAACGACCAGGAGGGAATAATAAGAGTGGACGATCAAGAACGAAGTGCTCGTATTAAGAAGGGTGTAAGACAAGGCTGTAGCCTTTCGCCCCTACTCTTCAATCTGTACTTCGAGGAAGCAATGATGGAAATAAAAGAAAGGTTCAGGACTGGAATTAAAATACAAGCTGAAAGGATATCAATGATACGATTCGCTGATGACATTGCTATCCTCAGTGAAAGTGAAAAAGAATTAAATGATCTGCTGAACGGAATGAACAGTCTAATGAGCACACAGTATGGTTTGAGAGTAAATTGGAGAAAGACGAAGGTAATGAGAAGTAATAGAAATGAGAACAGCGAGAAACTTAACATCAGGATTAATGGTCACGAAGTCAATGAAGTTAAGGAATTCTGCTACCTAGGCAGTAAAATAACCAACGACGGACGGAGCAAGGAGGACATCAAAAGCAGACTCGCTATGGCAAAAAAGGCATTTCTGGCCAAGAGAAGTCTACTAATATCAAATACCGGCCTTAATTTGAGGAAGAAATTTCTGAGGATGTACGTCTGGAGTACAGCATTGTATGGTAGTGAAACGTGGACTGTGGGAAAACCGGAACAGAATAGAATCGAAGCACTTGGGATGTGGTGCTATAGACGAATGTTGAAAATTATGTGGACTGATAAGGTAAGGGATGAGGAGGTTCTACGCAGAATCGGAGAGGAAGGGAACATGTGGAAAACACTTATAAGGAGAAGGGACAGGGTGATAGGACATCTGCTAAGACAAGAGGGAATGACTTCCATGGAACTAGAGGGAGCTGTAGAGGGCAAAAACTGTAGAGGAAGACAGAGATTGGAATACGTCAAGCAAATAATCGAGGACGTAGGTTGCAAGTGCTACTCTGAGATGAAGAGGTTTAGCACGGGAAAGGAATTTGTGGCGGGCCGCATCAAACCAGTCAGTAGACTGATGACAAAAAAAAAAAAAAAAAATCTGCTTCGCTATATTGAGGATATCTACTTGTGATTTACTCATATTGGCAGGTATTCTATATCATTCTCCTTTGGTGAAGGAGTTTCTGCAAACCGTATTTCATAACTGCGCTTTAGTGGGGCTGCCATTGGTAATAGTATCATTGGTATCAAGTAGTGAAAGATGCTGATTGCGTCGCGCCGCTAGTGTACTTTGCATACGACCAGAATCTTTTTAGGTTTTCTGTAATATTTCGAGACAGAGTTCGGTTGTGAAAGCTATTTAGAGCACGTCGCGTTGAAGCCCCTGGGAAGTTTCGATCTTCAGTAAAACACCGTCATCTTTGGAGATTACGTCTTCTGCTAGTAACAAGCAATAGAGTATCGTGAACGCTGCAATATTTCAGAAAAAAGACGTATTAGACAGAGAAGAACTGGAATCCGATATTTTAAGTACCAATAGTACTCAAGCAAAAAGAACACTAACGTTAAGGCTAGAATTTCACGTATTTCAATGTTTATGGCTTCTTATTTCCTGATGTGTGGGTCGTACGATAACAAAATTTTTCAGGTACCTTCAGTAGTAAAGGCGAATACTGTCTGTCAAATATAGTGTGTAAAGGGTTAGTAGTAAGGAAGTATTAAATTAAAACGTCTCGACTATGTTGACATTTCAGTTTATGAATAGCGGTAATGTTCTAAGCAATAAAATAGTTCCATTTATTATGTGTGGGAGGTGTCAGCGGGAGGAATTGTGTACAAATGTTCTTCAAACACCCGAATACTTGATGAATCAAGTCGGCGTAATTTACGCGTCGTAAATTACGATGCACGACACGTATACCGTTTCTGAACGATACTTGTTGTATTGTGCTAAATTTCAACGTAAGAATTATTATACCACGTAGGAAGTAGATTATTACAACATTTTACATTTTTAAATTTGGTCAGTGGTTATATAAAATACTGGAAATCAAATTTTCGTTGTCCTTGGAAACTGTTAGATATGCATCCCAGTACTTGGACTTCGCACCGGGCGCAGTTAAGTACGAGGGTCATTCAAAAAGAAATGTACACAAGTTTTGTAAAAATACAGTTTTAACTCTGTATGTGTGAAAGTTACACAGTGTGTAGACACATTCTTCCTGCTTGTTTTCAAACTTAGTTCAAACTGTTCCCGTGAGTGGCGTCGTCACAGCATGTCCAAGATGGCTGCTACACTTGACGTTAGTCAGAAGCAACGTGCCGTCATAGAATTCCCGTGCTGTGAAAACGAGACAGCGGCAAACATGAACAAGAGGTAGAGAAAGGTGTATGGAGATGCTGCTGTCGAGGGGAGGGGAGGAGATTAGTGTTTAACGTCCCGTCGACAACGAGGTCATTAGAGACGGAGCACAAGCTCGGGTGAGGGAAGGATGGGGAAGGAAATCGGCCGTGCCCTTTCAAAGGAACCATCCCGGCATTTGCCTGAAGCGATTTAGGGAAATCACGGAAAACCTAAATCAGGATGGCCGGAGACGGGATTGAACCGTCGTCCTCCCGAATGCGAGTCCAGTGTGCTAACCACTGCGCCACCTCGCTCGGTGCTGCTGTCGATCGCAGTACATTTAGTCGGTGGGCAAGCAGGTTATGTGATGAAAGTGGGCACGGCAATATGGAGGATTGTTCTCGCAGTGGCAGGCCTCGTACTGCACGCACTCCAGACAATGTGCAGGGAGTTAACGAATTGGTGACTGCTGACAGACGCGTCACAGTGAACGAATTGTCACGGTACGTTGGGTTAGGGGAATGATGTGGTTGCAGAACAGTGTAAGTGGTGGCGTTAAAAAATGTTTGTGCCAGGTGGCTTCCCAGGATGTTGACAGTTGCGCACAAAGAAACAAGGAAAACGGTATGCGGCGAACTTTTGGAACTGTACGAGAATGTTGGAGATGAATTTCTTGGATGAATTGTGATAGGTGATGAAACATGGGTTCGTCATTTTTCACCGGAGACGAAGAGGCAATCAATGGAGTGGCCTCATGCAAATTCACCCAAGAAAAAAAAATTCAAAATCACACCTTCTGCTGGAAAAGTTATGGCTACGGTGTTTCTCGATTCCGAAGGAGTCTTGCTTGTGAACATCATGCCAAGCAGAACCACCATAAATTCCGATGCATATGTGACGACACTGAAGAAACTTCAAGCTCGACTGAGTCGAGTTCGACCACATCGGCAAAAGCAGGATGTTTTGCTGTTGCACGACAATGCACGGCCACATGTCAGGCAGAAAACCATGGAAGTGATCACAAAACTCGGATGGACAACAATGAGACACTCGCCTTACTATCCCGACATGGCTCGATGGGACTATCGTCTCTTTGGGAAACTGAAAGACTCTCTTCGTAGAACAAGGTTTGAAGATGACGACTCCCTTGTACACGCTGCCAAACAGTGGCTCCAACGGGTTGGTCCGAAATTTTACCGTGAGGGTAAACAGGCGCTGGTTCCAAGACGGCGTAAGGCAGTTGAGAGGAATGGAAATTATGTGGAGAAATGAAAATATTGTTTCTAAAGGATGTATCTACACATTGTAAGACTTTAAAAGATGTAGAATAAAAGCTGGATTTTTTAAAAAATAGTGTGCATTTCTTTTAGAGTGATCCTCGTAATATCGATCCAGAATGGTGCCGCTCGCAGTTTCGATGGGAAACTGCATTTGATTTCTTGTCGTGCATTGAAAGAAACGTTTAGCCCCACATAGCAAGTTCTGTACGGACTCCATCATCGAGTAAACCGTTCTGGTGAAATTATACGCAACAACTCTGGCACTTCCAACAAGTTTTCCGTGTCACAGGATGATAATTGATAACCCTATGACAATCATATTGATTTTTGCACTTCAGTAGTAAAGGGCAATCTGCGACGCTTCTGCACGAGGGCCCCCTGCGTCGACCTTAATGGCTTCGATCTGCGGCGCGTCAGCGGCGGCCAAACGATGACACTCGCGCGACCGGCGCGCCGTACCAGCCGCCACGGCCTGGACGGAGGGCGAAGCGTCGTTAGCGGAGCGAACCAGTGCGCGCCGTATCCAGGCAACGGGTAATTCCGGCCACTGACAACAAAAGCCACGCCTCTCTCGCCGACAAGCGGCGTTCGCCGAGCCGCCGCCACTCCGCAGATGAATACCGAGGCCATTACGGGCTCCACATTCGCGGCGGGGCGCAAGTTGTGGGCGTGTGTTCCACCCGCAGTTCTGCGAAAAGCTCCGCGAGTAGAGAAGAACGGGGCACGTGTGTCAAAGCTGTTGGCCATCCAATTAATTACCTTTTGGATGATGTACAAGTAACTGAGTGCAGACTGCGTAACTTTTATGTTGTTTATAGATACTATAACAATTGTCTAGCTGAACTTACAAGGTGTTTCAAAAATGACCGGTATATTTGAAACGGCAATAAAAACTAAACGAGCAGCGATAGCAATACACCGTTTGTTGCAATATGCTTGGGACAACAGTACATTTTCAGGCAGACAAACTTTCGAAATTACAGTAGTTACAATTTTCAACAACAGATGGCGCTGCGGTCTGGGAAACTCTATAGTACGATGTTTTCCACATATCTACCATGCGTAGCAATAATATGGCGTAGTCTCTGAATGAAATTACCCGAAACCTTTGACAACGTGTCTGGCGGAGTGGCTTCACACGCAGATGACATGTACTGCTTCAGCTGTTCAATTGTTTCTGGATTCTGGCGGTACACCTGGTCTTTCAAGTGTCCCCACAGAAAGAAGTCACAGGGGTTCATGTCTGGCGAATAGGGAGGCCAATCCACGCCGCCTCCTTTATGTTTCGGATAGCCCAAAGTAATCACACGATCATCGAAATATTCATTCAGGAAATTAAAGACGTCGGCCGTGCGATGTGGCCGGGCACCATCCTGCATAAACCACGAGGTGTTCGCAGTGTCGTCTAAGGCAGTTTGTACCGCCACAAATTCACGAAGAATGTCCAGATAGCGTGATTAATCGTTTCGGATCTGAAAAATGGGCCAATGATTCCTTTGGAAGAAATGGCGGCCCAGACCAGTACTTTTTGAGGATGCAGGGACGATGGGACTGCAACATGGGGCTTTTCGGTTCCCCATATGTGCCAGTTCTGTTTATTGACGAAGCCGTCCAGGTAAAAATAAGCTTCGTCAGTAAACCAAATGCTGCCCACATGCATATCGCCGTCATCAATCCTGTCACTATATCGTTAGCGAATGTCTCTCGTGCAGCAATGGTAGCGGCGCTGAGGGGTTGCCACGTTTGAATTTTGTATGGATAGAGGTGTAAACTCTGGCCCATGAGACGATACGTGGACGTTGGCGTCATTTGGACCGCAGCTGCAACACGGCGAACGGAAACCTGAGGCCGCTGTTGGATCACCTGCTGCACTAGCTGCGCGTTGCCCTCTGTGGTTGCCGTACGCGGTCGCCCTACCTTTCCAGCACGTTCATCCGTCACGTTCCCAGACCGTTGAAATTTTTCAAACAGATCCTTTATTGTATCGCTTTTCGGTCCTTTGGTTACATTAAACCTCCGTTGAGAACTTCGTCTTGTTGCAACAACACTGTGTTCTAGGCAGTGGAATTCCAACACCAGAAAAATCCTTTGTTCTAAGGAATAAACCTTGTTGTCTACAGCACACTTGCACGTTGTGAACAGCACACGCTTACAGCAGAAAGATGACGTACAGAATGGCGCACCCACAGACTGCGTTGTCTTCTATATCTTTCACATCACTTGCAGCGCCATCTGTTGTTGAAAATTGTAACTACTGTAATTTCGAAAGTTTGTCCACCTGAAAATGTACTGTTGTCCCAAGCATATTGCAACAAACGGTGTATTTCTATCGCTGCTCGTTTAGTTTTTATTGCCGTTTCAAATATACCGGTCATTTTTGAAACACCCTGTATGTGTTAGCCCCCTCTCCCCAGCCGGATATAACATTTCGTTAAGCAATTAACACGAAATGTGTTGTATTATATACCTTGACGTGTTCCTGAGTCAAACGTACTTTGTTTGTATACCTATTGCTTGTGATTAAGTAATTAATACGGTATTCTCCAAAACACGGATAGTTGGTTGGCTAGAAGTTTAAAAAAAAATGAGCCTCGAGCATAAGAAATAACTTCATTGGTTGAGAGAGAGAGAGAGAGAGAGAGAGAGAGAGAGAGAGAGAGAGAGAGAGAGAGTCTGTCTGTAGCCAATCAGAAACGAAATGACGTTTGCTTCGTCTGTGGTGGAGGAAATACCAGAATTTATGAGAAGCAAACGCAAGTGACGCACATATCTCATTAAATGTGAATACGTTATTACACTTGCAGCGCCGCTGCTGAAGACAGACACAAACTTACGAAAGCCGACCAAAGTGGCCGAGCGGCTCTAGGCGCTTCAGTCCGGAACCGCGCGATTGCTACGGCCACAGGTTCGAATCCTGCCTCGGGCGTGGCTGTGTGTGATGTCCTTAGCTTAGTTAGGTTTAAGAAGTTCTAAGTTCCAGAGGACTGATGACCTCAGATGTTAAGTCCCATAGTGCTGAGAGCCATTTATTTGAAACTTATGAAACAAAAGATTTGTGATTTCCGCTCAACGCAGTATTTTCGAATGGATTTAAAGAGATTTTCATCTGAAGAATGGCCTGACGATATTCCAAATGGAATAAATTCTAGATTTTTCGGAATTAATAAAATTAGGAAGCACTTTCGACGTAACTCTAATAGTGCCTTTATTGAATTATACGCATTTTACAGTAGTAATTAGCAATAAAAATTAAATATGTGTTAGGGAAAGTGATAACTGTGTCGGAAATATTTTACGTTTTTCGTGGGTTGTCTCAGAAATGTGTTAGAAAATATGAGACGATACTGAATATTGATTTTAAAATTTTACCGGTAATTGTAATGATTACCGGTTTACGTTTACTGAAAATACCGTGAAGCACAGAAGGAAATAATCCTGAGAAAGCCCACAAACAGGCGGTCGTGGTGGCCGAGCGGTTCTAGGCAGTGCAGTCCGGAACCACGCGGCTGCTACGGTCGTAATTTCGAATCCTGCCTCCGGCATGGATATGTGTGATGTCCTTAGGTTTGTTAGGTTTAAGTAATTCTAACTGTAGCGGACTGATGACCTCAGCTGTTAAGTCCAATAGTGCTTTGAACCATTTGAAAGCCTACAAACAATTTTTTACTCAAATAGCTAGGAATGTATTACAATTCTCTACATAACGCTTCCGCATGGACAGTGAGGAGGAGATTAGAGTAATTACAGCACGCATAGAGGCTGTTATAAGTCATTCTTCCGACTGTCAATACGTGAATGGAACTGAAAGAAGACCTAACAAGAGGCCTGTACCCTCTAGCTCTCAGTGGAAGGGAAAAATATAGTGTAGTCAGGTGTTTTTCTTTCAATAAAATAATTAAAAAGCTGGTATTACGCAGGTTTGTAACAGGGTCAGAGCTAGACGCTTCTTATAGCTTCTTAGATGTCCCCAGTGCTCTTCCAAAATCACGTACTGTATTTTTTGAGCATGGCCCCATACACTGGGTAGGATCTTCCTAAATCCCTTTATAAACACGCTGGGGTGGATAGATTTATTGTCTGTAGTAAAGATCTGTAACTGTCTATTCTTTATGTGACTTTCTTCGATCACCATTTCCGAATGATACTTATTTACTTCACCCGCGTCAGTCGCCTGCTCGATCTCGCAGTCATATCTTTTAGCTTCAGTATTTAAATCCTCGTCATTGTTTGCCGTGGCGAACGTTATTGCATTTCCGTAAGTTTATGTTCAAAGAATGGTTCAAATGGCTCTGAGCACTATGGCAATCAACTGCTGAGGTCATTAGTGCCCTAGAACTTAGAACAAGTTAAACCTAAGTAACCTAAGGACATCACAAATATCCATGCCCGAGGCAGGATTCAAACCTGCGACCGTAGCGGTCTTGCGGTTCCAGACTGCAGCGCCTTTAACCGCACGGCCACTTCGGCCGGCTAAGTTTATGTATTTGTCGAGGCACTGACCTACGCAAGTTGCGTACCTTTTCATCAATTTTTTTTTCAATGTCAATATCTTTCGTCTCTAACCACGTATTAAATTCTTTTTCAGTTTTATTGGCTTGTTCACAGTTTTTGTTCTGTGACTTGTGTCGTGTCTATTTCTAGCTTCTCCATTCGGTTGGCCAGTACACCTATATCATCAACTATGCTGGCGTTGGCCACCTGTAGGTTGTTAACTGTTTCGCTCAGTTCTTGTACGGCTTTCGGGATTGCTTCATAATTCTGCTTTAAGCCATCAATCTCGCTCTGTATAACGTCTAGCGACTGCATTAGTTGCAGGTCTCTCTCTTCTTTCCGATAACGTTCTGCCTGCTTAGTGTCACGCTCTGCCTGTTGTTGGACAGAGCTAACCTGAAAATTTAGCATGCGTTCTAACATTGCTTGTACCGACTGCCGCCCTGACACCTCACCACTCTCTGGTTCGTGTCCTGTTTGCGTAGGTGGTACTGCTTCTTTACTTCCTAGTGGTGCACTGGTAGGCAGTGGCACCGTTCCCAGTGCTTCTGCCCCCAGATTCTCACATTGTATATCCTTGAATACATTGCTAGTGCTATTCAGAGCCCCACCTTCTGCTTCAACATCACTGCTTATTGATTGCTGTTCCGAATCCATACTGATGTTCCTTTGGCTACGCAACTTAACCGTAGTCAGGATAAAATTAACTTAAATCGCAACGATTCCCAAACTATTTCTCAGTTATTGTGGCCACTGCATATTCGGGTCCCATGTTCTGGGCGACAGTTTAATGCGATTCTGTCTGTTTTAGTTACTCGGGAGTTGACCTTCTGGTTTTAAACTTTCTTTGCTTTTTGCGTTTAATTTGACTGGGAGACCGTTGAGATTGAAATTAACATATACATGGATGGACATGAGAAATGAAAAGTTGCAATACATTTTTCATCTGTGATTATTACTATACGTATGAAATATTCTGTTGCAGATTAATAAAAAATGAATTTCTTTGAATATTCCCAAAATAATGATTCAAGTTTTACTCTTCAAGTACTAAAGCTATTTGTGCAAGAATGAAAATCCATCGAACTTAGCAAATGTTTTCGCGTTGCCGTTGATTTTTGTTTACTGGATATACCCCGACTAGCTTTGAAGCATAAGATTATCTTTACTATATGAAAATGTTTTCTTTTTATATTGCTAACCTCTCATAAAAATTATGCATTTTTAAATACACTTTACGATATGTTCAGAATTTATCACTTTTTGAATGAAAATTTACAAAAGCTGCAGTTTGTACCCACCTGTGAATGCACAAGATAAAATCTACTATATCCTTTTATTCTGCGTCTGGAATGCTGTGAAAAGAAACACTTTATTGTTTTCGTTCACCTCTACCTGTACCCTTTCTAGGATGTGGCCGTTACAGCAATCGTATATTTAAATCTGCCACTGCTGCAGACTGCTCGCTCGCGGCGCAGCTCCGCACCGCCAGCGATATCCAATAAAATGCTGAAATTTCTTAAATAAAATGAGTAATGTCCGGTGCGAACTTTGCAGTAATTGTGACAAACAGTTTTTACCAGAAAAATATATTTTAACAGAAACAATTGAAATCTTTACACACCTTTTACAATCCCAGCTACAAATGGCGTCGATCATCGACTTTTGACAAATGAAGACTACGTAAGAGCCTAATACAACGTCACGGGTTCCTCTCCCATTCAGCCCGTGCAGAAAACAAGCGATTCTATTACAATATAGTGCCTATTTATATCTCAACTAATTCTTCTACAGTCTTTGTCATTTCTCGTTACATAACGTTTCTTCTGTGGCGGTTTTCACATCCTGCGCTACAGATAGTATTTCACACTCTTTGAATAATAATTTATAATAGCAAAATTCATAATTATACTTTTCATCACAAAATTAAGTGTCCTTTTGAAATTCAATAGAAATACATATAAATTATTTGTTACAGTAAGCATTATACATCGAAATGTTCTTTTAACTTTCACTTTGGATGCGTGCTGCCAGAGAACGTTACAATTGGTAACTAGATACCACGAGAGACGGACCCACCAGTATAAAAAAAAAAAGGCGACGAGTATTGTGTTGTCAGTAGGGAAGCAGTAACAGTAGATTAGGTCCATCAGGAGAGGTTAGAGACTTCGATCGTAGACTAGTCATTGGATGTGTGCTGAGCAACAAATTCATCATGAACATTTCAACCTTTCCAAAGCAGCCCAAGTCTGCTGCTGCTGATGTGGCAGCGAATGTGAAACAAGAAGCAAAGCTAATGGAAGACCAGACAGATGTCATGTACTGACAGACGGGAACGGTCGAGCACTGCGGATGATGTTGTAAAACCTCCAGTGGGTAAGCCATGTCTCCTCAATATCCTTTCTTCCAGGAGTTCCAGTTCTGCAGGGTTCGCAGGAGATTTTCTGTCAAGTTTGGAAGGTAGGAGACGAGGTACTGGCGGAAGTGAAGCTGTGAGGACGGGGCATGAGTCGTGCTTGGGTAGCTAATAAGGTAGAGCACTTGCCCGCGAAAGGCAAAGGTCCAGAGTTCGAGTCGCGGTCCGGCACAGAGTTCTAATGTGCCAAGAAAGTTTCAGTCCAGTGTAATCAGGGGAAAAAAAAGTTCAAATGTGTGTCAAATCTTATGGGACTTAACTGCTAAGGTCGTCAGTCCCTAAGCTTACACACTACTTAACCTAAATTACCCTAAGGACAAACACATACACCCATGCTCGATGAGGGACTCGAACCTCCGCCGAGATCAGCGGCACGGTCCATGACTGTAGCGCCTGAGACCGCTCGGCTAATCCCGCGCGACTAATCAGTGGAAAGACTGACTCGTCAGCCCCAAAGTGCTGCCAGCAGTCGAAGTATCACAATGACTGAGCGTATGGAGTTAAAAATGAGCGCAATGGTCGTGCAGCTCTTCATAAGCCACACATTTCCGCGGGCGGTACTTGAGGTGGTGCAAAGGGCTGATGGATGGTGGATGACTGCAGACGAGTGATTTGGAGTGATGAATAGCACGTAGGCTGTTGCAATCCGATGGAAGTTTGCCGAATTCCTGGAGAACATTACCTGCCATCGTATGTAGTGCGAACAACGAAGTGAACAGAAACTGCTGCTATGGTATGGGCTGTTTATCACGGTGAGGGTTCAGTCCCCTTATTGCATCTCAAAAAACGTTACTGTAATAGTGGGCACTGCGTACAGTAGAGAAAAACTGCAGAGATGCTAGGGTAGCAGGTTCGAATCCTGCCTCGGGCATGGATGTGGGTGATATCTTTTGGTTACGTAGGTTTAACTAGTTCTAAGTTCTAGGGGACTGATGACCTCAGATGTCCCCTAGTCCTAAGACCCATTTGAACCATTTTAAACCCGTCCCTTGGTTCTATTTCCCTAAGCGGTATCTTCATTCTCTGTACGTGTGAACTGCCGACGACTAATAGAACCTTACCATTTTGTGTTTGCTTTCTCTTGTCACTGGACCAAACAGATTTACCCAAAACAGGTGAAGTGAGTCCCACTAGTTCAGATTCAGTGAAATACAGCACCTCAGAGTTGTTGGTTAGAAGGATCGATAGAACATCCCAAGTCTTCCTTCGTCCCTGTCCGCCCTGTACACGGTACCTACATCTGCCACTGACACGCCTTTCGCACTCAAGCGGACGAGTAATTACCCTCCACTTTCTGCAAAGGAGAGAGGATCCACAGGAGAGGAGATTATGGGGGTACCTCAGGTACCAGTATCACAAGTAGACGACACTCAGGAGCTCTTCCAATACACCAGTTCGTAGCAGCTGCCAATCGTTAGACAGTAGTATGGGTGATTCCCAGCTCCAACGAATGTCAAACAAATCATCCTGTTTTCGAGAACAGCATTCACAAATGGTTCAAATGGCTCTGAGCACTATGGGACTTAACATCTATGGTCATCAGTCCCCTAGAACTTAGAACTACTTAAACCTAACTAACCTAAGGACATCACACAACACCCAGCCATCACGAGGCAGAGACAATCCCTGACCCCGCCGGGAATCGGACCCGGGAACCCCGGCGCGGGAATCGAGAATGCTACCGCACGACCACGAGCTGCGGACCAGCATTCACAATGGGGCTGCATTTTGGCTGCTCCAATGTATTACAAAACAGTGAACAAATAACTTCAAATGTAGCGCGCTGTTTACCTTTTAATCTTTCCAGGTAAAAAGTTGCTAATTCCTTATAAGAACTGAAGAGAATACAAAACACGAGATTTCTTTTAAGACAACACAAAAACTTGTGGTGGAAATTACTAGTATCCTAAAACGTTTTGAGGTTAGTTATAACTGTTAGAAAAGTTCCAAACAGAGTTAATTTACGAAACACGCAGATATTATATACGCGTACTGTCCTTTAACGGACAACTATATGTAACACAATACCTTACAATATCTGCTACAGTAACTGAATCAAAAACCCCAATCTTCTACAGTTTGCTCATAAATTATGCAAAGGACAATTGTATCTTTCGAGAATTCTCAAAAATGCACGTTTATTTGCGCTAATCAACAATGAAATTAAGAAGTGACGCATTCTTTGGCAGAACTTTGAGCCGCAAACTCTGATTTACTACAAAATAAGTTGCGTGAGCAAATCATTCTCACTGGTAATTTAAGGAAATTACAAAAAAATAGTGTATTTATCACGTAAATTCTGCAATGAAATTAGGGAACGATTATTTTGAACAAGAATAGGCCGACTGTTCTCAAAAATATTAAAAGTTTAAGTCTGTGACTGATGGTAACAGTACGAGATTGTCGCAGCAGTTGCCAATGTTCGAAATTTCATGGTACGTCAAAATACAAACTGCTAAAGATACAATCAATGAAAGATTTTGAAGAAGCGATTCGAACAGTAAAATATCTAATCGAGAACTTCAAATTGGCAAATGAATCATGCACAATCAGTCTCAAATAAAGGAAAATTCAGAAACCGTCATATATATATATATATATATATATATATATATATATATATATATATATATATATATATATATATATACTGTAAATAAACAGAATTTCCGCCACTGGACAGCAGAACACCCTCTGTAACTTCATCAACGAGTGCTTCATACTCATCGTGTGACAGTCTGGTGTGCTGTTACTGAATCTGGTGTCTGAGGTCCGTATTTTTTCAATTTCTTCAAATGGCTTTTGTCGCATGGTAGAGACCTTGCTCTAACGTACGTCAAACCAATTTTTCGCTTATCGTAAAGCGAGAGAAATATAGTTCCAAAAACATGGGAACCTAAGAACACATTTCTCAGCGTTCTCTAGGAATTTTCAAAAATGGTTCAACTGGCTCTGAGCCCTATGCGACTTAACTTCTAAGGTCATCAGTCGCCTACAACTTAGAACTAATTAAACTTAACTAACCTAAGGACAACACACACATCCATGCCTGAGGCAGGATTCGAACCTGCGACCGTAGCGGTAGCCCGGTGCGAGACTGTAGCGCCTAGAACCGCACGGCCACTCCGGCCGGTTAGGAATTTTTAGATAGTTGCTTCCTCGACGTCTGCTCTCAACACGCAGACACATGGTCACGCCATTTATCACCTTGTGTTTTTTTTTTCTTTAGGGTTCGCATAAATGCTGAAGTGTACAGACGTCTCCCTATAGCTCTGCAAGCACTTAAGGAGGCAACTAACTAGGAAGTGGCTGCCACACCATCGTAAATGACATGAAGAATCGTGGAGAACATCCGGGGAAGGTTCAAATGGCTCTAAGCACTACGGGAATTAACATTTGAGGTAATCAGTCAACTAGACTTAGAACTACATAAACCTAACTAACCTAAGGACATCACACACATCCGTGCCCGAGGCAGGATTCGAACCTGCGATCGTAGCAGCAGCACGGTTCCAGACTGAAGCACCTACAACCGTTCGCCCACAGTGGCTGGCTCCGGGGAAGGTCTCTTCAACAACGGAACATGCAATTTAATAGGCATAATTTAGAAAATAAACTAACATTAAATAGTATAGTCTTTGTTGATCAGAAATAAAAGTATTTTCTTTGTTTGTTTGTAGCTATCTTGGCAAATATGGGAGGTCTTTTTCCTAGACACATCAGTGTACACATTATACTCACACCTTGTTCCTCGTACGTTGGAGACTTGAGATTTGAAGTAGTAACTTACGAGACAACAGTTATGGAGACTGGCATGCAGGGGTTTTCACAGTACCGTAGGTGCATGATCTCGCAGCGGATCTTATGCGAGTAGACTGCAGCATGCTAATATGCAGCAGGTTCCGATTCCTTGGCGGAGATGGGATGGGAAGTCAGGCGGCGAGATGGCCGGCGTTAAGCGCGGCCATATCCGCTCCAGTCTCCGACCTACCCGCGCCCTGCTCTGGAGAACGGCGGCTCCAGTTGCCGAGGTCCGGGCTGGGGGTGGTGTCTGCTCCAGCCAACTCGGGCACGGTTCGATGGCCACGTTTGCTCGGGCTAAGTAATTTCATTTGCATATTCAGCAGAACATGTGGGGTCAACGTCTTGATTAAAACCGTGGGGGGCCCGCCGTTAGGCCCCGCTTGCGCAGTCTGCGACCGCCGGAGTGGGCCGAAGTGCAGACTGGCGAGCAGGCTCTCTGCCCGAGCGGAGCGGCCTCGACGCAGCTCAGATATGAAACTTAGGTCGGAAAACCTGTGAATAGCCTTCGAAGGTTGTACAAGGTGACCAAACCATTGTCACTATATGGTTAAACGGACAAAAAAAAATCTACCAACATAGCGAACGACATAATAATGAGTCGCAATAAATGTTCACTCTGCACCAGAGTTTGAGCAGATTTGAAGCTTGATGTCTAAGGTTTCTAGAATATTTACGATAGCCAATTAAGGGGCTCCGCAACGCCCTATACTTCCAATGTTAACATAACGCTTATAAATTACATCTTTTCTCACAAAGTATTTGAGGTAGGAAGTTGAACTTTTTACAGATTATTTATTGGAATATGGGCTACAACTTAACACAGGGATTTTACAAAATTTTAGTTCAGTTATTAAAGATGATTTTTTTTCAATTGTAATGAAATGTCACAACATTTTTTTGCATTTTTTTTATATATTCAAAAATATACAGTATTTTGGAAAAAGGCTGTGTTAAATTATGCAGAAGGTACTGTGTAACATTTACTGAAAGTTTGAAACAAATATGTTTGGAAGATCCTTAGAAAATATGTAATTAGTATGAGAAAATAAAAGTTTTGGGAATCGAGCGACAAAGATTGGATTAACTTTTTAGTGCATTCCAGGTCCATAGGATGGATTATCTTCATCTTCTGCAAACTCCTCCTCCAGCTTCCTCTTGTTCCTCCTCCTGGTAACTCTTGCTTGTATTTCTAGACTCTCTACAGCCCTGTCTGCAGCCCGAAGGCGTTCCTTGTCTAAAGCAAGCATCGCTCGTACCACGTTAGAATGTTATTATTTACAGTAATAACACATACCTTTAGCTTTCCAACATTTCTCCTTTTCTTAAAAGCCTTCAGAGGATTTCTAGTAACTTTACTTTTACTCATTATTATACTTCAACAAAACAGAGACTCAAGAAACAGAATTAATTACGAATATTTTCGAGATAACGACAGAGTAAATAAACATGAAACAATCGACAATCACACCAGCGATATATATTGAACCATTATAGGTTAGCCACAACATATACTTTATCTCACATCACTAAAATGTACCTGATGAACACGGACGTTATTAATAGCACCATTTGACAGCAGTTTAACAGCGCCACAGTGGGTCACGCCCATGTAGAACACATTTCAAAAAAAATTTAAAAATAGTTGTAGTCTTCGGAATTGAATAAATTATATATCTATTAAAAGGTAATAGTCTGCAGATTCAGAAAAAAGTAAAAATTGAACTTTTCATGATTTTGAACCTTTTTGGAGCCCCTTAAAGTGATTTGGGCTCTCCTTTTGTTCGATGAATTACATGTCATATCTGTAACACTGGATATTCTTCAAGCAGAAATCTTCAATAGTCGATATGTTATATCACAGAAAGTTCTGTGTACAAGCAATAATATCTTTGGTTTTCAGTAGAATTGTCGTTGCCCTTGTAGCATTCTGAGTGTCACGCTGCTGAGTGTTCTCGAAATAACAGGCAGAACACGGAGATGCAAACGCATAGGACGTTACTTTTTGGAAAGATGATTTTGTAAATATTGATTTCAGAAGTGTGAAGATGGTTGCGTAATGTTGTCGCTGCATTTCGTGCTCGCGCGTCACTTATATTGCGTTTGAAAACGGCAAAGTAAGCCGTAAGATAGAATAAAATTAGAATAAAGAACATGAGCATGATGGATGACTGTAATTATGATACGCGTAGTAATAGTGTCGACACATAGTAATTAGGAAAACGATTGCCATCATCTTTCAGTTCCCATAAGCTTATGTTATATATGTGGTGAAGGTTAGTGTTGGTGTATCTAATGTCAGTTTAGGTAGACGCACTAAATAGATGGATACTAGACTACTCTCTTTGTCCATGTCGTGTTCATTCATTAACTGAGTTCTCAGTGTAATAAGAATAATAATAATAATAGTATATTAACACGTATTCTGTTATAACGTACTTATTCAGCGTACATGCCGTCCCATATCTCTACAGTGTCACTTAAGTACAAGTTCAAGGTTTTACTGAACAAGATACATTTTATTATACATATATAGCATGTTCACGTTTTTGCCAAGCTAAGTAATAGGCACAAATCTTCGGATTTCACTGTATAAAATACCTCAAGATATTATAAACATGTTTTGCTTCATGAGGAATATTCTTTCTATATATCTCACTATATATATCTCTATTTAATGCAATGTCTAATTTCTATTCATGCATGTTTCGTGTCTTCTCATCCATGAATAGCACTCGCTACTATAAAAAAGACCAAAAAAATATTACTTTCAGAGGTGCTCTGTTATGAATGATATGAAAATTAAACCTTGACGCCCACTTCTGCATCATTTGGTGGACGATCAGAGACGCTTATTTGGGCACCATCTCGAATGAACCATGGTGAAATATTGCCAGAAATTTGGTTCATCAATTTGTCTCACTGACGCGAATTTTCACCGCAATAGGCTACATGCAGTATAGCTAATAGTAAATGCTGGAAGAGAAAACACTGCTCTTATTCTGCCTACAGTAAATTATAGGGTTGTCTTGTCTCTCACAGTTTACTAAGACCAGTTATTTGTCGCTGAAGACATGTTATATATTATTGTCATTATATTGTCAATAGTTCTAGATCATTCAGTAAAAGTTGTCGCTCATTATGTATAATATCAAATTGTCAGTCCACTTACCACGTCATTATTCTATACTTACGATAATGTATACACTACACAGTCATTTAATTCTTGGCTTTTATCTTACAATCAAAAAGACTGTTACATAAACGGAATACAAAGGTTTTGCTCTCCGAATTATATTACCAATATTTATGTTTATTAATTATATTTCATATGTTTACTGCTATGATGTATATTAATTTAGTGTTCTATATGCTAAACGTTGAATGCACAACTGCCTGCAATTTTGTGTTTTCTCGTATATTGCACATAATTATGAACAAATTACTTGAATGTGTCTTGCTACACGTCTTAGCAAGAAACGTTCTGCAGATTTCTCGTTTATTAGGGTGGAGCTGATGAAAGGTTTATATACCATCTGAGATGGCAATTTTGTTTGCCATCTTCGTTATTTTGAGTGTCTTTGGATACCAGAACACAAGAGTGGTATGTTTATCTTTGGCTACCAGAGGTTGTATTAGGTGCAGGAGACCGAGTGTGAGCCGTCTGCATTGACAACCAGATAAGAATTACTAAACTGGCGAAGCTCATGTATTAGTGAAGCCTGAAGTTTGGTAAGGTAAAATGGCGGCGACAGGAAGTTTGTGTATGGTACTACAACGATTTTCTGAAACGCAGTCACGTTGTAAGCCATACGAGGTAGTCTAAACAAGTTCTTCGGTTAACAAAATATTTGTGTACTAATTGAGTTTAACATATTCCTTAGGCTATATATATTAGGAGAAGAACAGCAGGCTACCTACACACGCGTAAATCAGACTGTAATTTTCGTAATTCTTCTATAGCTACGATATTGTTCCCGTGACCACTGACGCAAACATCTGACCCAATCCACAGTGGTCTGTACAGCCTCGCCTGCTGCCATTCAACCAAATACCTGCTCCTGGCATGTTTAAGACTCTTGTCGTTTATTGGTTTCATACTGTGCAGTTGTCTGGATGCGTTACTAGTCTAGAAGTTTATTTGGACCTTTTAGTTTATATCCAGGTTTTATTTCTATAGGTTCTTCGATCCCCTTCATTCTTAATGAGCCCTATTTGCGTAGAAATTGACGTGAATGATGGGGAGTGGCTCTGAGGCGTTACCTTTCCGCGATGATTTCTTAGAAAGAATCTGTGTGTGTACTTTACGAAGTGAAGTTCTATAACACTACCTTCCCGTATCTCTTTATTTATTAGATCATTGTTTTCTTTCTGAAAGAGTTTTTCCTTATTGTTTGTACAGATCTCCTGAGCATGCGTCTTCCATTGACGCGAAACCAGTCGTGACATCCAATAAAAAGAATTCTACAGCCAATACGGATCTTGTCATTCAGAATGTGGAAATTTGGCTGCGGTTGCCCACAGTCTAAAATAATTTAATAAGAGAGCCGTACTGCGTATTGTTGATAAAGTTCTTTGTATGCACTTTCATTTACATATAGTTTTGTTTTACAGTAACTGGCGCCAGACACATTGAAAGTGTCCACCAGGAGGCTAGCAAAGGCTACCCTAGGTCAGAATCCATGGACGACTCTATAATCGAACAATAAAAGAGGCACAGTTTTGCATTAAAAGTTTCTACAGTGTGTTTCAAAAATGACCGGTATATTTGAAACGGCAATAAAAACTAAACGAGCAGCGATAGAAATACACCGTTTGTTGCAATATGCTTGGGACAACAGTACATTTTCAGGCAGACAAACTTTCGAAATTACAGTAGTTACAATTTTCAACAACAGATGGCACTGCGGTCTGGGAAACTCTATAGTACGATATTTTCCACATATCCACTATGTGTAGCAATAATATGGCGTAGTCTCTGAATGAAATTACCCGGAACCTTTGACAACGTGTCTGGCGGAATGGCTTCACATGCAGATGAGATGTACTGCTTCAGCTGTTCAATTGTTTCTGGATTCTGGCGGTACACCTGGTCTTTCAAGTGTCTCCACAGAAAGAAGTCACAGGGGTTCATGTCTGGCGAATAGGGAGGCCAATCCACGCCGCCTCCTGTATGTTTCGGTTAGCCTAAAGCAATCACACGATCATCGAAATATTCATTCAGGAAATTAAAGACGTCGGCCGTGCGATGTGGCCGGGCACCATCTTGCATAAACCACGAGGTGTTCGCAGTGTCGTCTAAGGCAGTTTGTACCGCCACAAATTCACGAAGAATGTCCAGATAGCGTGATGCAGTAATCGTTTCGGATCTGAAAAATGGGCCAATGGTTCCTTTGGAAGAAATCGCGGCCCAGATGCAGGGACGATGGGACTGCAACATGGGGCTTTTCGGTTCCCCATAGGCGCCAGTTCTGTTTATTGACGAAGCCGTCCAGGTAAAAATAAGCTTCGTCAGTAAACCAAATGCTACCCACATGCATATCGCCGTCATCAATCCTGTGCACTGTATCGTTAGCGAATGTCTCTCGTGCAGCAATGGTAGTGGCGCTGAGGGGTTGCCGCGTTTGAATTTTGTATGGATAGAGGTGTAAACTCTGGCGCATGAGACGATACGTGGACGTTGGCGTCATTTGGACCGCAGCAGCAACACGGCGAACGGAAACCCGAGGCCGCTGTTGGATCACCTGCTGCACTAGCTGCGCGTTGCCTTCTGTGGTTGCCGTACACGGTCGCCCCACCTTTCCAGCATGTTCATCCGTCACGTTCCCAGTCCGTTGAAATTTTTCAAACAGATCCTTTATTGTATCGCTTTTCGGTCCTTTGGTTACATTAAACCTCCGTTGAAAACTTCGTCTTGTTGCAACAACACTGTGTTCTAGGCGGTGGAATTCCAACACCAGAAAACTCCTCTGTTCTAAGGAATAAACCATGTTGTCTACAGCACACTTGCACGTTGTGAACAGCACACGCTTACAGCAGAAAGACGACGTACAGAATGGCGCACCCACAGACTGCGTTGTCTTCTTTATCTTTCACATCACTTGCAGCGCCATCTGTTGTTGAAAATTGTAATTACTGTAATTTCGAAAGTTTGTCCGCCTGGAAATGTACTGTTGTCCCAAGCATATTGCAACAAACGGTGTATTTCTATCGCTGCTCATTTAGTTTTTATTGCCGTTTCAAATATACCGGTCATTTTTGAAACACCCTGTATGTAACAAGTTTCAGCAAATTAATTTCATTTATCATTGATTAGTGCCATCTACCGACCTTTCTGCTCAGAATACGATCTTATTTGTGGTTTCTGGCTCGGCAGTTAGATGGAAAACTGTGCTCTGCAACTCCATCAACTAAGATTGGCTATTTTTAACTCTTTATTATTTTGCTTGTATATTTCAAGTTTTATAATGACATGTTTGCGTGCTGCGTAACGCTGTGATTGGAAAGATAATTTTATGTGACAGCATAGTATGAAAGTTCTTTTGCTTGCTTGATGTATTCGACACGGTGTTATCATTAAAGTTCTTCTTCTGTCCACTGAACATTACTTTTGGCCCTTAGTAATACAAATATCAGCAGGTGATTTATGGTGGATGTTACACCGAATATTATTTGTGTTATTGACAATCTGTAGAATATATGTACATTTTTCTTGGAAGATTATGTTTTTGAGACAGAATTGTTATTAACATTTATGTGCTCTTGCTGACTGCTGAAGTTGTTGCGGAGTAAGCATAAAGATTTCTTTGATGTTTTTTTTTTATTTTCTGCGTTCATTAGTATTCCACCTATTTATCCCGTCTTGCCACAATTGGGGGAGGTTGCTGAGCCATAAGTGGAAGTTAATTGTAGCTGAGATAATATTAGAAGTGAGAGGAAAGATGTGGGAATCAGAAGATGAGTTAGGGAAAGAGACTGCGAGCTTGAGACGAAGGTTTAGTTTGGTGACTAAAGAAATCAATGGAGTAGCTCTGTCAGATAGTGAGATACACGTCGAAACGAAACAGAGTGAAGATCAATGAATGGGAGGTTGAGTACAAAATAGGAGGGTGGTTACTGGTAAAAGGCAATTCACGCAAAATAATCTAAATCAAATGGTTCAAATGGCTCTGAGCACTATGGGACTTAACTTATAAGGTCATCAGTCCCCTAGAACTTAGAACTACTTAAACCTAACTAACCTAAGGACATCACACACATCCATGCCCGAGGCAGGATTCGAACCTGCGACCGTAGCAGCCGCGCGGTTCCAGACTGTAGCGCCTTTAACCGCTTGGCCACCACGGCCGGCTAATCTAAATCAAGATGACATAAAAAAAGTGAAGAAAATGTTACAAGAAACCAGTATTGTTATGTGATCTGAGGCTTTCCCGGCGAATGTGCTGTATCCAAGGTTCTCGAGTGACCAGTCGGATCCGATCGCCGAAGTTCCACGATATTTCGGCGAATAATCGTTCCGCCATCATCAGGTGGTGTTGATGGAATTATTATGTCCGCGGGGTCCCGAGTCGTACCCCGGCGCTGGCGGCCGCGTGGTGGGAGGTGTGGGAGTAGCCGCACCCACGCCCAGTGGTAGGTGCAGTACATCACCGACCGCTGTGGCCTGAAGGAGATGACAGTACAAGAATCCGACATCGTGGTCAGCTTCGATGTCGTCTCATTATTCACACGTGTCTTGGTGGAGGATTCTCTCCACTTAATCAGTGAGAAATTCGGGCCTGAACTGACACAACTGTTCAGGCATCGACGTAATTTGTCTTCAATGGTCAATACTACGAGCAGACCGACGGAGTAGCCATGGGGAGCTAGCTCTCCCCAGTGGTGGCCAACCTGTTCATGGAGAGTTTCAAAGAGGGAGCACTGGAAGCCGCCGAACTGAAACATGTATGCTTCTTTCGCTACGTGGACGACACGTTCGTCATCAGGCCACATGGACAGGAACAGCTACAGGTTTGTCTACAACATCTAAATTCGGTCCACAGCAACATTCAGTTCACTATGGAGACTGAGAAAGATGGAAAACTACCCTCTCTTGATGTCCTAGTGGAACGTAGGTCTGACGGCTCACTGGGTCGCAGTGTGTACCGAAAGCCTACACACACTGACCTGTACCTACATGCCTCCAGCTGCCACCATCCGGCGCAGCTTAATGGAATGCTCAACACCTTGGTACATGGAGCACACTCGACCTCTGATGAACAGAACTTGCCAACGGAACTCAAACCCCTGGAGACCGTGTTCCGCAAGAACGGGTATGGCAACCGCCAAATCCTAAGGGCCTTCCGACGACAGAACTGCAGCAAGAACCGAGATGAAGAACAACCAGAAGAAGAGAAGCAAGCTCTGGCCTTTCTGCCGTTTGCTGGCAACGTGTTGTCAAATATAGGGAGACTGTTAAAGCGACGGAATATTCACACAGTCTTCCGGCCAACAGCAAAGATTCGTGACCCACTAGGAACGGGAAAAGATGACGCAGGCCTTAAGAAAGCGGGCGTATACAAAATCCCGTGCGGCTATGGCAAATCCTATATCGGCCAAACAGTTCGCACGGTCGAGGACCGATGCAAGGAACACGAACGTCACACCCGCTTACGCCAACCCAGCCATTCGGCTCTAGCAGAACACTGCATTGAAACCGGACACACAGCGAAACTCGAAGAGACAAAAATCCTGACGGCCAAAAGTACCTGCTGGGGCAGTATCTACAAGGAGGCCATAGAAATTCGAGTAGCAGATAATCTCATCAACAGGGACGCAGGGTTTCAACTTAGCAAGGCCTGAAAACCATTATTAAACACCATGAAAGAGCAACGGCGCGAGCGGAAGCGAGATCCTTCGGCCACGGCGACGGAGATGGACTGCGACTACCACCTGGCGTGGCTGCAGCTACCCCAACCCCTCCCACCACGCGGCACCCCGCCGGCCGCCCGCGCCGGGATACGACTCAGGACCCCGCGAACATAAAAACCACGGAATCAGCGCAGACAGATCATTTTCGTCCTGGGGTGCCACAGGGATCGGTCCTGGGGCCCGTTTTGTACAGTCTGTACACTGCGGACCCACCAACGGCCCCCCTGGTGCACACCGCTCAGTACGCTGACGATACAGCCTTCTACACAAGAAATGCGAACAAGGACCTGGTCATCCGTAGGCTACAAAGGGTCTTAGATGACACAGAAACTTGGGCCCGTCGCTGGCGAATCACCATCAACTCCGAAAAGACGCAGGCAATGCTGATTACCCGAAGGCTCGGAAGGCGCGAACCTCCTCAACGACCCCCCCCCCCCCCTCCTCCTTCACCTAAACGGAACCCAACTCCCCTGGCGCAGAACCGCCAAGTATCTTGGCGTAACCTTGGACTCTCGTCTTACGTGGAAACCCCACATAGACGAAGTCCTTGGGAAGGTCTGCGCCAGAATGTCCATCCTGTACCCAATCCTCAACTCATCCAGCTCCCTTCCCTGCTCCGTAGGAGTGAACGTATACCAGGCCCTGATCCGGCCAGTCATGGAATACGCGTGTCCTGTCTGGGGATACGCGGCGAAACAGCACCTGGACAAACTCCAGAGGCTGCAGAACCGCGCCCTCAGGAGGGCACTGCGTTTACCTCTTGGATTCCTCAACGACGATTTGCATGCCGCTGCTGAAATCCCACTCCTGAGAGAGCGTTTTCAAGATCTGGCAAGGACCTTCTATGAAGGTTCTTCCAGGTCGGGAAACGCCCTCATCCACTCCCTAGGTCGGTATGACATGACCCGCGATAAACACAATCGTGCCATGACGATCTTCAACGACTAAGTTGAAGAGAAAATCCCAATATCCATTCCCAAATCCTGCTCCTACCCAAATTACCACAACTATCTCGCCAAACCTCAGGCAAGTACCAGACACACCCAGAACAATCATCACATCTCACAGACACCAAAAAGTACAGAAATAATCACACACACAAGTACACAGGGGAGTAAAAGCCGAAAGGCTACAAACTCCCCCTCACACTTCTCCAAAGAGGGGAAAGTAATAGATGAGAGCAGCTGACAGATCATTCCATCAGCACCACCTGATGATGGCGGAACGGTTATTCGCCGAAATATCGTGGAACTTCGGCGACCGGATCCGGTTGGACACCCGAGAACCCTGTACACAACCAGTATTGTTATTAGTGAGGTTAAGAGTGTAGTAAAGAGACAATGTAACTAGTAGATGAATTTTATAATTGGCAAGATGAGAGTACTAAGGGTGAGGGAGTGATGATAAGGAATATTGTTGATGGTACGTACTTCGAAGCTTGGGAATAGTATAAGCCTTGAGAGGACACAGTCTAATGACCGGTCAGGCTCTGAGAACATCGAGTATGGTTGTCAGGTAGTAAATATAGATAAATTACAAAATGGTTCAAATAGCTCTGAACACTATGGGAGTTAATTTCTGAGGTCATCAGTCCCCTAGAACGTAGAACTACTTAAACCTAACTAACCTAAGCACATCACACACATCTATGCCAGAGGCAGGATTCGAACCTGCGACCGTAGCGGTCACGCTGTTCCAGACTGTAGCGCCTAGAACCGCTCGGCCACTGCGGCCAGCTGTAAGTTACAATTTGCTCCAGTTGAGAGTGAAAAATGTTGTTACGCTTATAGGTCAATATGTACCATATAATGAGAACATGGAGCATCGGTGTCAACTAATTAGGGCAAAAAAATTAGAAACTTCTGTGCAAAATGGAAAGGTTGATTCAATGATGGATCAGAGTGTATTATACAATGACAGCACTGAGAACAGTTGTCAGGTAATTCTGGTAAAGCAGTTAGTAACCACTCCAGCAGTAAAAGAAAGCGTCAGTGCAGCAGCAGATCAAAATGTTCGTAGCAGTGAAACAAGCAATAACTAAATAAACACAATACAGGTGAAACCATATCCGAAACAGACAATCCAGAAGTACAAATCGGTCAAGAGGTACGTGTAGAGTTGGAGACTGATACAACTAGTACAAAGACTGGAACGGAAAACACAGAGGTAGTACCAGTTACACACAGTACAGTATTCACGGATGGAGATAGAGTAGAGGAAGAAACTATCATGAATGTAAAAGATATAAAGGAGACAAGTAAGGAAATGATTTTTCTGAAACTCATTGACATCCTTCCATTTGAACAGGAAGATCAGCTACATTCAACCATCCAGAAATTACGATATGAAGCACAATTTTTAGCATTTACTCTAAAAATCAAACATCAAAACTTAAAGAGCAATTCCGTAACGATACAGAAAGATTTCAGAGAGTTACCAGCTTTGGTCAACCGTCTATCAATTCCGAGAATTTGTCTGACTTTGAACAAAACGTTTGAGAGCTGACTTTGCCATACAGGAATGATGACAGGGAATCATGTGCAACAGTGTAAACAGGTTTTGTTTGTTCAATTGGGCATGACAGATTAGTGGAAAAGGGTAAGGTTTAAAAGGAATACAAATTTATTATCACACTGAAGTGTTGTTAAGCTTGTGCAGATAAAGACTGTACAGTATCTGTGTTAATCATAATTCTGTGTGACAGTACATTATGTAAAATTTCCTGACCTACTGTTGCTGGTACATGTAGTACGACTGCGTGCTGAACTATTGCATACTGTTAGAGAAGAGAAAGCTGTCATACATTGCATACAAGGTACCAGAAAGGTACAAAATAAACTTTTACAGTTGTTAATTCACAAGGCTCTTGTCACAATGCCGGGAACACTGATACTTTTCGTTTAGTCAGTGTCCTGATGATATCTGAATAAAATGTAGCGAATAAAGGATGGTTGGTTGGTTGGTTTGAAGATTAAAGGGACCAAACTGCATAGGTCATCCGTCCCTTCTTTCACAAACACACAGAGCACAGTGAAACCATCCATCAGTCATTCGAAACACAAGAGAAAAATTCAAGGGGAAGAAAATTCCAATGGTCAATAATAAAGCAACATGGAAAACGGAACACAGCAACAAAAACAACATAGAGAAGAAAGGCAGAAAGAATTAAAACTGTACAGTAGAGGATCGTGGCCGGCTGATCACGAAAATAATACGATGAGCCAGCCACTCTGCAACACGTTAAAACCTCCAGCCTAAAAGATTAGGGTGGAGTCGAATTGCAACACAAAACTAATTAAAAGATACAGCTCAAAAGAGGGTGATGTAATAAAATTAAATGGACCTATAAAAGCCGCTTGCGCGAATAAAACATAAAACCCGATCTGCCATAGAGACATGGTTACCTAAAAGAGATGATAAATCACCCTGGAGATTAAAAGCTCGCCTGAGAGCAGTTAAAAGAGGACATTCCAACAACATGTGGGCCACCGTCATGGTTGCACCACAGTGACAATGAGGGGGGTCCTCTCGACGCAACAGATGACCTTGCGTCAGCAAGAGTGGCCAATGCGGAGCCTACAGAGAATAACAGAATCCCTGCGAGAGGCCCGTATGGAGGAACCCAACATAGTCGTGGTCTCCTTTACACGCCGCAGCTTGTTGGGTGCAGACAGAGTGCGCCATTCGTCTGCCCACATCCCAAAGACCCGACGGCGCAACACCGATCGGAGATCAGTTGCCGAGAGGCCGATATTCAACGTCAGTTTGCGGGTAGCTTTTTTGGCTAACTTGTCGTCGAGTTCGTTTCCCACTATCCCAACGTGTCCCAGGGTCCATATGAACACCACTGAACGTCCACGCTGTTCAAGAGCATGAACGGACGCCTGGATGGCAACGACAATGGGATAGCGTGGGTAGCACTGGTCAAGAGCCTGTAGACTACTGAGAGAGTCACTGCAAATGACAAAAGACTCTCCAGTGCTGGTACGAATACACTCAAGGGCACGAAAAATGGCTATTAGCTCTGCGGTGTAAACACTGCAGCCTTCCAGCAAGGAGCGCTGGTCTACATAGTCCGCATGAGCATAAGCGTACCCCACACGGCCATCAACCATCGAGCCATCTGTGTAGATAGCCTCCGAGTCAGGGGATGCGTCGAGGAGAGCAAGAAATTGGCGGCGCAAGACTGCAGGAGGAACTGAATCCTTCTGCCATCGTGAGAGGTTCAGTCGAAGCTGCGGCCGACGAATACACCAAGGTGGTGTATGGGGGTGGACCTGAAAAGCAGATGGAAGAGGCAAAGACTCGAGTTCACTAAGGAGTGACCAAGCACGGATCCCAATTGTATGGCCTGCTCGCGACCGCCGGTGTGGGATATGGACTGCCGTATCAGCGAAAAGGAGACGGTAGTTAGGGTGTCAGGGTGAACAACGAACGTGGGCAGCATAGTTGGCTAACAGTTTTTGACGCCGAATGCGAAGTGGAGGAACCCCAGCCTCAGCAAATAGGCTACTAACAGGGCTGGTGCGGAATGCTCCTGTCGCCTGTCGAACCCCACAGTGGTGAACGGGGTCCAGCAGCTGCAACGCTGAGGGCGACGCCGAGCCATACGCCACACTCCCATAATCCAGTCGGGATACCACGAGGGCTTTGTAGAGCTGCAGCAGCGTATTACAATCTGCACCCCAAGTTGTGTTGCTGAGGCAGCGAAGGGCATTCAGATGCTGCCAGCACTGACGCTTGAGATGACGAATATGTGGAAGCCAAGTAAGCTGGGCATCGAACAGCAATCCCAGAAAACGGTAAGTGTCAACAACTCTGAGTATGGCATCCTGAAGATAGAGTTCAGGGTGGGGATGGACAGTTCGACGCCGACCAACACAAGTCTTCACAGGAGAAAATTGAAACCCATGGGCTAGGGCCCACACCTGCGCCTTGCGTATGCCTCCCTGCAACCTACGTTCTGCAACACTAATGGTGGAGGAGCTGAAAAAGATGCAGAAGTCGTCAGCATATAACGTCGGTGAGACAGACGAACCTACTGATGCTGCAAGGCCAATAATGGCCACAAGGAAAAAGGGCACGCTCAATACAGAGCCCTGTGGAACGCCGTTCTCCTGGATATGAAGAGAACTATGGGATGTGCCAACTAAAACGCGGAATGTCCTAACTGATAAATAATTCTGAATAAAAATGGGGAGAGAGCCCCAGAGACTCCCCTGTCCAACGTGGCGAGAATATGGTGCCGCCACGTCGTGTCATATGCTCTGGAGAGGTCGAAAAAGACGGAGACGAGGTGTTGGCGCCTGGAAAAAGCAGTGCAGATTGCAGACTCAAGGAAGACCAAAGTATCGGCGGTGGAACGGCCCTGACGGAAGCCGCTCTGGCACGGAGCCAGAAGACCCCGAGACTCGAGCAGCAAACACAGCCGTCGACTCACCATACGTTCCAGTAGCTTGCACACAGTATTTTTCAAGCTGATGGGCCGATAGCTATCCACATTAAGCGGGTAATTACCAGGCTTCAGCTCCGGAATGATGGTACTCTCTCGCCACTGCGACGGAAAGACACAATCGCCATATATGCGGTTGAAGATGGCAAGAACACACCGCTGACAGTCAGGTGACAGGTGTTTGAGCATCTGATTGTGGATGCCATCTGACCCAGAGGCTGTATCGGGGCACTGTGCCAGGGCGGTTTGGAGTTCCCACAAACTAAATGGGGTGTTATACGCATCAGGGTGGCGAGAAGCAAAGGAAGCCGTTTCCATTCCTCCCGGCGTTTTAGCGCGCGAAACGCAGGCGGATAATTCCCCGACGCAGAGGCCCGAACATAGTGCTGTGCGAAATGCTCGGCGATTGCATCGGCATCGGTGGATACCGCCCCGTTGATGGTAAGCCGTGCGACACCTGTAGAGTGCTGCAATCCAAACATGCGCCGAATCTTCATCCACACCTGGGAGGGTGAAGTACGGGAACCAATGGTGGAAACGTACCTATCCCAGCACTCCTGTTTCCGCCTTTTGATGAGCCGCCGTGCCTGAGCACGGAGAAGTTTGAAGAAAATGAGGTTGTCCAAAGATGGGTGCCGCTTAAGTCGCTGAAGAGCCCGCCGACGTTCTTTAATGGCTTCAGCGACCTCTGGAGACCACCAAGACACTGAGTTTCGCTGGGGGCACCCTAACGAACGAGGAATGGTACGTTCTGCAGCGGAAACAATCGCTGCAGTCAGTGTCTCAACCGCCACATCGATGGTACCGTGGGGGAGAGAGTCAACAGTGGCAGCAGAGGATGGTTCAAATGGCTCTGAGCACTATGGGACTCAACATCTTAGGTCATAAGTCCCCTAGAACTTAGAACTACTTAAACCTAACTAACCTAAGGACATCACACACACCCATGCCCGAGGCAGGATTCGAATCTGCGACCGTAGCAGTCCCGCGGTTCCGGACTGCAGCTCCAGAACCGCTAGACCACCGCGGCCGGCGAAGCAGAGGAGAACGTTTTGCAGTTTGCCTTTCTAAATGCCCATTTAGGCAAGCGTTCATCGGAGCGACGCTGGGGTAGTGAAAGGAAGATGGGAAAATGGTCACTACCACACAAGTCGTCACGGACTCTCCAGTGGATCGATGGTACAAGCCCTGGGCTGCACAACAACAGATCTATGGCCGAGAACGTTCCATGCGCCACACTGAAATGTGTGGCGGCGCCAGTGTTTAACAGGTAGAGGTCGAGTTGGGAGAGGAGATTCTCGACACTCTTCCTAGGCCAGTAATCTTCATTCCACCCCACAGGGGATTGTGGGCGTTAAAATCCCCCAGGAGAAGAAAAGGCGTGGGTAGTTGGGTGACAAGTGCAGCCAATTCGGTCAGGGAGACTGTACCTCCTGGAGGGAGATAGACACTGCAGACGGTTACGTCCTGGGTAGTCCTTACGCGGACAGCCACAGGACGGGCACAGGAGGACTATATACAGAGGTAAGGACATACACGCTGGCTCCACGTGACACACAATTGTAAGTGCTACGGTTGCAGTAATAACCCCTGTATCCACGAAGGACAGGGGTCCGTTCTGCAGGGAACCAGGTTTCCTGGAGGGCAATGCATAAAGCAGGTGTCATGCTTAGAAGCTGACGTAACTCAGGTAGATGGCTAAAATAACCGCCCCAATTCCACTGGAGGATCGTACAAAGCGTGTCCGGTAGGGGCATGCAGGCACTGAAAAGGCAAATTACTTCGCAGGGTCACCTGCTGCCATCGACTGAGTGAAGGACGTCGCTACGTCCATCGTTTCTTAAGAGACGGGTTGACGGAGGAGATAGAGAAGATCCAAAGAAGAGCGGCGCGTCTCGTCACTGGGTTATTTGGTAACCGTGATAGCGTTACGGAGATGTTTAATAAGCTCAAGTGGCAGACTCTGCAAGAGAGGCGCTCTGCATCGCGGTGTAGCTTGCTCGCCAGGTTTCGAGAGGGTGCGTTTCTGGATGAGGTATCGAATATATTGCTTCCCCCTACTTATACTTCCCGAGGAGATCACGAATGTAAAATTAGAGAGATTAGAGCGCGCACGGAGGCTTTCAGACAGTCGTTCTTCCCGCGAACCATACGCGACTGGAACAGGAAAGGGAGGTAATGACAGTGGCACGTAAAGTGCCCTCCGCCACACACCGTTGGGTGGCTTGCGGAGTATCAATGTAGATGTAGTAGATGTAGACGGCGAGATCCAGGTCATCAGGGGACTCAAAGAGCTCGACCAGATCCTCAGAGGCTGAGATGACAGGAAGCGGTGGTGCGGGAACCACTGGGTCCTTATCCTTCTTAGAGACCTTCCTCTTCTCTCTCTTGTCTTTCTGAGGAGGGTTTGCATGCTGGGAGGTCTTTCCTGACGCATTATCAGGAACAGAAGAAGAGCGTGAAGCCCTTTGACCAGCAGCTGGTGGCTTCTTCAGCCACTGGCTAGTGTCTTGTGAGACACTGGGAAAGTCCTTGGAAGGGACTCCCCCAAGGGATCCCTTCTGAACAAGTGAGGCCAGAGGAGGCTGTAGCGTCCCTGGCTAAGCAGCCGGAGAGGGCTGTCGCTTCTCCGGCTGAGTAGCCGAAGAGAGCTGTCGCCTCTCTGGTTGAGAGGTGGGGACTGACGTCCCCGGTTGTTCGGGGTGCACTGCTCCCAAACTGTGTGGAAGAGAGATTGCCCCCCCTCTGTGACTGTTCGGTAGGCCAACTGTGAAAGGAGTCTTTTCAGGAACTGGTGGCGGCAGTGTTACAGCAGCATAACTCCTCAACATAGGTGTGGGGTTGAGCCGTTCTAATTTCTTCCTCGCCTCTTGGTAAGTTAAACGGTCCAGGGTCTTAATTTCTTGTATCTTCCGCTCTCGTTGGTAGACTGCACAGTTTGGCGAACATGGAGGATGATGCTCCCCACAGTCAACACAGGTGGCAGGCGGAGCACACGGAGCATTGTGATGTGAAGGTCGTCCATAATCGCGACATGTGGGGCTGGCAGTGAACTGGAGGACAGGTGTCCGAATTTCCAGCACTGGAAGCATCGCATAGGGGGCGGGACATAGGGCTTGACATCACACCGGTAGATCATGACCTTGAACTTCTTGGGCAAGAAGTCGCCCTCAAAGGCCAGGATGAAAGCACTGGTAGCGATCCTATTATCCTTGGGTCCCCTAAAGACACGACGAATGAAGTGTACACCTCGTCATGCCAGGTTCTCGGGTAGCTCGTCATCAGACTGTAGCAGAAGATCTTTATGAAAGATAATCCCCTGGACAAAATTCAGTGACTTATGGGGAGTGACGTTAACGGGTATGTCACCAAGCTTCTAACAGGCGAGTAACGCCCTTGACTGTGCAGAGGAAGCTGCTTGTATGAAAATGGCCCCGCTCCGCATTTTGGAAAGAGATGCCACTTCCCCAAACTTATCTTCAAGATGGGTCACAAAGAACAGAGGCTTAGTCCGCAAAAATGAATCCCCATCAGTTCTGCTGCACACAAGGTATCACGTTGAATATGACTCCTGTCTGTCCACAGCCCTACGTCCCTCCCATGGCGTGGCTAGGGAAGGGAACGATTTGGGGTTATATGCCACAGTGTTAAACTCTACTTTACCGCGCTTAGAGACGTTGGTGGTCGTGCGACCACCGGATGGAGACTTCACCCGCTTCCTTGCGGGGTATCCGCCCCGATGCCACCCACTCCGACCAGGGACTCTCCCCACGGGCGCCACCCAGCCACAGCAAAGGCCACCTGGCAAGATGGCCGTTGCCGGGAGTCCTGATGTCCCAGAGAGACAGGCATCTACTCCTTGGTTTACGTAGGGAAGTGTCAGGCATCGGCAGTACACTCCCTGTGTTGTCAGGGGGCTACAACCTAGAGGGTACATGACGACCCCATCACAACGGGCTGGCTACCGTGCTGGACTTTGGGTGCCATGGGAAGTCCATAGGTATCGTGGGTGCAGATGGTGACGCACTAAAGATGTAACTTACACAATCCATCAGGGGTGTATGCCCAAAATAAGGGATGGAAGGTGTAGTTACAATGCCAAGACGATAACGAGTGCCAAGGTCTTAGGGCACAGAGGACTGAAGGATCACCACTTAAGGTGTCCTTCCCCAATAGGCTTGTACTTCTGTTGAATTTGGAGAAATGGAGGTCAAACCCCGATGGGGACCATCTCATTAAAGGCCGAAACAGTTGAGACTCCTTTTAGTCGCCTCTTACGACAGGCAGGAATACCACGGGCCTATTCTTACCCCCGCACCCGCAGGGGGCGAATAAAGGAGATGCAATGCAATATGGAGAATTTGCCTACATTTTCGTTACAGTGAGGGTTATGAATGGATAGGTTGTTGTAGCATTCACTATTGAGGCATATATCTGTATATGTTTTTGGATTTAATAACAGATATTCTCTCTTCATTCTTTGCATCCACAAGTACTTCGATAAGATATAGATAAACGCTATTGTTGCTTGATGTTTCATTTTGGACGGTAATTAATAGTTAATTTCAAAGAAGGTAGGATCTATGCTACCAATACGTTCATGGCGACACTACTATCACACCATTCCGATATATACAGTCTAAAGTTTCTCTAGTGCTATTATAACATGGTATTACACATGACCAGTAAGACAGAATAAAAGTAGGATTAAGAACATGAGCATGACTGATGACTGACTGAGTTTTTCCTGCAATTTATTTGTACTAATAGCGTGCACAAATAGTAGTTACCTAAATCATAGTGATCGTCTACCCCTCCCCTAAGCATATGTTATATACATGGTAGTTTGTTCTGATAGTTTCTTATGTCTTAGTAGACAGATGCACTGAATAGATTGGTACATCTTAGATTAGTGTCTTTTCTTGTCTTCCGGTTATTTGTTCAATGAGATGTCATCATAACACAAATAGTATATTAACACGTATTTTGTTGTATTTCTGCTCATTTAGTGTTCAAGCCATTACATATCTCCACTGCATAACTTGAGTAAGAACTCCAGGTTTTACGGTACAAGATACATTTTATTACGCATAGAAGGTATGTTCACGTTATTGCTTACATACATCATATGTAAAAACCTTGGCATTTCACAGTGTAGAACACTCCAAGGTATTATGAACATGTTTTGCTTAATGAGGTACCTTATTCTCTGTTTATCTCGCCATATACATTTATCAATCAACCTTCTATTCTAGCCTGGAATATAGATGTATTTAATGTAATGTCTAATTTCTATTCATCAATGCTTCATGTTTTCTGCAAAAACATGAGAGGCGTTCTATGCCATAAAGATATGCATGAACACATTACTTTGAGAGGATCTCTCATATGGACAGTATGAAGAGTGAACCTTGAAGCCCACTTCTGCTTTGTTTGGTGAACGACCAGAAACGCTTGTGCACAATTATGCAAATATTACCACAATATTGATTCATCAGTCTCTTCTAGACCTGGGCTCTTTCCCAGAAAATTGTCTACATTCGATATAACAAACCGTAAATCCTGGAAGAGACAACACTGCTGTGATTCTGCCTATAGTAAATCATTGGGTTGTCTTTTCTCTCCCAGTCTGGAAAGACCAGCTCCATGTTTGTAAAGACAGGTTATATATTATTTTGAGATAATTTCACATACAGATGACATTATGGAAAAGATAACGTGAGTATAGTTCTTATATCCTGCAAGTGTTCACTGTGAGGTATTATAGTAAAGAGATTACTTTTGCTCAACAACATGTAGGTTTTTGTATCCAGGTCGAATTATCAGTCATATGTTCAGAATTTTAATTAATAGTAGCGGCCCTCCACTTTTTGTTAAAACTATTTTGTAAAGGATAAATTTGTAAAATAAATACTGTTTGCATTGGTTTTCATCAAGTATGACAGTGCAAGGGAGGCTCAGAGTTTTACGTTAGTATTTATCAGTTCTGTGTTATTAATTTTAGTACAAGCTTCTTTAGTTATTTGAAAACCTTTCACAAAGATGATCCTCAGAAATTCATTGCAAATCGTAACATAACTGCAGCGTCAGGCCTTGCACTGTTGTGTTGGCAGCTAACTTTCTGAGAAGATAACAAAATTCTCATATGGCACAGCAGCCTAAACTAAATGTTGAGGCAGTTAGCTTCAGAGTGATTTAGTTCAGGATTATGCAGTACAGACCTTGGTATTCTTACAGCTCAACAAGACAGAGCAGAACTGGATTATCCGTTGCGGGTAAGAAAGAATTGTAGTCCCCAAACTAACTATCTGAGGTGGGATTACAAACTATATTCACTTGTAAAGTTTTCACATAAATCAGTAAGTGTCATGTTTGTAACCGGCACAGTTTTAAGACGCGACAATTAGCCAGTGTGTTGTGAATATTTAATGGGGAGATGATTCTGTGTGCTGTTGATATCATTCCATGTATGCACTTTCATTTACAGATTGTCAGTTTCACTTTTGAGTCACATGCACCACCAACACCGAAAGTAATTTACGCTGTTAATGTTCGAGTTCAAAACTATTTCAGCAAAGAATATTGTAGATCAGAGTCCACGTACAATTCTGTAAAAGGAATCTCAAAGTCACACAGTTTGCAGTTACAAGTTTTTTTAGATAACATGTCATTTGATTAAGATCAGTATTCTTCATACTGAATCTGCAGCTAGGGAAGGAATAATCGGCGAACTGTATCGGATGGTCCGTGATCTACCTCATGTTCAATGCCGATTATACGCGCGGTTAATATGTTAACCACCCTCTTCAATAAGAGTGCTATGTACCTACAGTGAAAGCTTGCAGCTCTCCCTTTCTACACTTTTATTTTGAAATGTGCCCTCTTTCGTAGAGAAAAGTAGACAAAGGAAAACCTTCTGGTTCAGCGACACTGAAAGACGGGAATAATTTAAAATATTCGCGTGGATATTTATTCTCGTCAAGAATGCACGTTTCACCAGCGATGGGAGTATTTGCCATTCTTACACGTTTCCTGAATAGCTCCTGAGAGAAATGACCATTATATTACGATTAAAAGATGACATTCATTTTTCTATTCCAGCCGCTTGTTTGTTCGATAATCGATGGATGATCAGGCCATTTGTTTGTGGAAGGCTCCCATCATTGTTCAACGGCTCAGCAACTATTGATAATAAAAGTTCAATAAAATTCTTACGCTTCTGAAAAAAAAATTATTGGACTTCGTTCCTGACAAAGATGGGTTCCTTCTCTAATGCTAGAATGGTTACCGAAGGGCCTACAAGTTGTTCAAATCGTTTAGTCATTGACCAATGCAATTGCATTCTTATTGAAGTCTGCCTTATGTCAAAATATTGATTTAGACTTCTGATACATTAGCAACATGGAAACAATATATTTAAGGTATTCGTACTAAGCAAACACTGCTAAATAAGTTAAATCCGTAATTACTCAGTCAACAGACTACAGCTCGGTAACTTACATTATGCTTCCATGCACGTAAACGAAAGATACAAGAGTGAGTACCTCTCCACGAGACTATTGAGGAATTGTGGCATTTTATTGTTGCAAAAATAAATTAAGAAACATGTAAGCAGCATCTTGAGACGCAAAAATGAATATTTTTTGAATGAACCTATTTAAACAATTTGTAAAGGAGACGTACAAATCTGTCACTTTTGTTTCCTTCAGTTGATGAGTATTATAACCTGTTTTCTCATTTCTGTAGTTGCTTATTATAGAGCGGGTGTAGTTATGTAGCTTCCATATCGATCAACTACCTACTCTCTGCTTATGGACTGAATTCTTCCTACTCACCAGATGAAAGGCTATCAACTATACAATAGTATCTTATGGGTAAAACTCAGAACTATAATGTTTTATATTCGAACGATTTTCTTGAATATTATAATATGGCGTTTTGATGTGTTACAAGAAGCCGTCGTTGAAAATACCAGCGGCCGCAGTGGAAATATCACGGTATTTATGTAATTGTGGTAGGGTTTATAGGTAAAGCGGTTTATTTCTTTTGTTTCTGAACTTTGAAATGATTCTCTGACAGCAAAATAAATGGCAATTCTGTTTCCTTTCACTGCCTTTTATAAGACCTGCTAGCTCTCTGTCACACGATAATGAACCGTGGTTTCATTTGGTGCTTCTTCGAGAAATTCAGAGCGCGACTGTAAGGATTCAGCCTTTTGTGCTTCGTTGGCGCCTGTTGCGACCACGGAAGAACGGCTTCTGAAATAACTTCTGCATCTTGTTTCGTTACTGGAGGCGATTACAGTGGCTCTCCAAACTACAATGTTCCCAGAGACTTTCTCGAGGAGTCCTTTCGCTGGTAAGCAATTTCCTTTCTGAGAAGCAAAATACATTAAAGGAAACGAAGCGCTTCTGCTCCTTTATTATATTAACAGGCTATAGGACTTGAAGTGTAGTTTAAGAACGTATTTTATTCTCCCATGATGTTCCCGCACCCGGAATAAAACTCTTTTAAAATCCCGTGTGCTCCAGACAAATGTAACAGAGCACATTGCTCAACGAATGTAACTGTGAGGCAGTAGAAAGGTTTGTCATATTGAACATACATTTGTACGTAAATATTACTATCGACTAATGAACTTTGTCGATATTCCTGGAATTAAGGACTACAAAAGTATTTTCTGTGCATCCAGTTAGTACGTGCATTTGGTACTACAACTTATTGCAGTAATTACGTCATTTCAGCTATTATTCTAGTGATTCACTCGCATTACTGTATTAATTACACTCCTGGAAATAGAAAAAAGAACACATTGACAACGGTGTGTCAGACCCACCATACTTGCTCCGGACACTGCGAGAGGGCTGTACAAGCAATGATCACACGCACGGCACAGCGGACACACCAGGAACCGCGGTGTTGGCCGTCGAATGGCGCTAGCTGCGCAGCATTTGTGCACCGCCGCCGTCAGTGTCAGCCAGTTTGCCGTGGCATACGGAGCTCCATCGCAGTCTTTAACACTGGTAGCATGCCGCGACAGCGTGGACGTGAACCGTATGTGCAGTTGACGGACTTTGAGCGAGGGCGTATAGTGGGCATGTGGGAGGCCGGGTGGACGTACCGCCGAATTGCTCAACACGTGGGGCGTGAGGTCTTCACAGTACATCGATGTTGTCGCCAGTGGTCGGCGGAAGGTGCACGTGCCCGTCGACCTGGGACCGGACCGAAGCGACGCACGGATGCACGCCAAGACCGTAGGATCCTACGCAGTGCCGTAGGGGACCGCACCGCCACTTCCCAGCAAATTAGGGACACTGTTGCTCCTGGGGTATCGGCGAGGACCATTCGCAACCGTCTCCATGAAGCTGGGCTACGGTCCCGCACACCGTTAGGCCGTCTTCCGCTCACGCCCCAACATCGTGCAGCCCGCCTCCAGTGATGTCGCGACAGGCGTGAATGGAGGGACGAATGGAGACGTGTCGTCTTCAGCGATGAGAGTCACTTCTGCCTTGGTGCCAATGATGGTTGTATGCGTGTTTGGCGCCGTGCAGGTGAGCGCCACAATCAGGACTGCATACGACCGAGGCACACAGGGCCAACACCCGGCATCATGGTGTGGGGAGCGATCTCCTACACTGGCCGTACACCACTGGTGATCGTCGAGGGGACACTGAATAGTGCACAGTACATCCAAACCGTCATCGAACCCATCGTTCTACCACTCCTAGACCGGCAAGGGAACTTGCTGTTCCAACAGGACAATGCACGTCCGCATGTATCCCGTGCCACCCAACGTGCTCTAGAAGGTGTAAGTCAACTACCCTGGCCAGCAAGATCTCCGGATCTGTCCCCCATTGAGCATGTTTGGGACTGGATGAAGCGTCGTCTCACGCGGTCTGCACGTCCAGCACGAACGCTGGTCCAACTGAGGCGCCAGGTGGAAATGGCATGGCAAGCCGTTCCACAGGACTACATCCAGCATCTCTACGATCGTCTCCATGGGAGAATAGCAGCCTGCATTGCTGCGAAAGGTGGATATACACTGTACTAGTGCCGACATTGTGCATGCTCTGTTGCCTGTGTCTATGTGCCTGTGGTTCTGTCAGTGTGATCATGTGATGTATCTGACCCCAGGAATGTGTCAATAAAGTTTCCCCTTCCTGGGACAATGAATTCACGGTGTTCTTATTTCAATTTCCAGGAGTGTATTTCTTACTTCATTCTGAGGTCTGTTTACTTTCGGACGGATGATCATTTCATGTTAGCAAGACCATATACACTTACTCATGCAACATCGAAGTAAGGACACATCTACGTATCATATTGAACTCAAATTGACTATTAAACTGAGGCTTTAATTGTACATCAAACAATCAGGGCTCAGTCTTGTAGCACGTTTCACTAGGCCGTCAGGAACAATCGATCACTTTCGAGTATATGTGAAAGGTGCATATGATCACGTACAAATACCGATACTCTTGGACAAGCTGGCAGGATTCGGAATTCCTTCACGGATGATCTACGGTATCAGTACCCTGATTACTCAAAGAACGATCTACGTCCGTTTCAAAGGTACCATGATCGGACCTTTTTATGTCTCCCAGGACTTGCCGCAAGGTGCAATTTTAAGTCCTCTCCTGTATACTCTATATACGCACGACCTAGAACGCATAATTACTCCACCCACAAAAATCCTACAGTATGCTGATGATATATGTGTTTATTCTACTGCTGCTTCATATCTTCAGGCGAAAACGGCATTAACCACAACCATCGCACACATCGATGAGTGGCTCTCTATCAATGGGCTGGAGATCTCGGCTGAGAAATCAGCAGTCGTTCCCTTCTCCAAATCGACGACAGCTTGCACTGAAGATCACACCTTCCAAATAAAATCTCACGTTCGATTTCTGGGGATGATTTTTGACTCTCGGTTAAGCTGGGCGCCCCACATCCGATCCACCGTTACCAAGTGTGAAGAAATTTTATATGTAACCAGATCACTCACTCGTGTCTGGTAGGGAGGGCACCAGAGTGTTTTACTCACCATGTACCGAGGGATAATTCGATCTCTATTAGACTATGGCTGTCAATTCTACCACATTGCGTCAAAGATTCATCTCTCCAAATTAGATACTCTTCAATATAGAGCCATTCGTACCTGTCTTGGAGCCATGCGATGGACGCCCACCAACGCCATTTTAATAGAAGCAGGGGAGATACTCTTGAGCATTAGGCGCCAAATGTTATCGGACAAATTCTACATTCAATGCATGGCCATTATGGACAGTTCCGTCTATCAAAGTAGAGACTGCATTTATTGACTGTGGATTGCATCCCACAGAAGGAATAAACTGCCAGCCTTTTGTGCCAGCTTTGATACTTGGTCACCTGTCATACATTCTATACGACGTTCAGCGCATTTACCTGTTTTTGAATATGATCTTCAAACGCTCTGCTCCCAGATCCCAGTCCATTATATAAGTACGACGTGGCTGGACAGTAGTTATGTCAACGTTGGTTTCTATCGTCTCGTTCAAACACCATGGCCGGGTTTTCTCTGTGTATATACCGATGGCTCCAAAATTCCGCAAGAAGAGTGTGCAGGATGCGCTTTTTTCTGCCCTCAGATCCAGATCCGCAAAACCTTCAAACTGCCAACAAGCACTTCTATTTTTACGGCGGAGACAGTGGCAGTTTTGGAAGCACTTAAGTTTGTCTCTACCATTTACTTCCCCAAGATATTGATAGTATCTGACTGGCAAAGCGTTCTTAAAAACATTCAGTACAGTCGATGGAACGAAACAACCAACAGTTATATCTTGGATGTGATATCTGAATATATTCACAGCACACGCACGGGCCGGACGATCCATTTGCTTTGGGTACCTTCCCACTCTGGTATCCTCTACCATGATGAAGTTGATGCATTAGCCAAACAAGCGGCAACCTTAAGCACCGTCCTGGATCTGCTCCTTCCTTATACAGACTGCTTACGTGAAGTCAAGGATCACGCAAGACAACAATGGCAGGAAATATGGAACGTTTCTCAACAGACAAAAGGCGGTTATTACGCAGTGCTACATCCTCGGATTCCTTCACATCCGTGGTTCATGAGAACACATCTAGACCGATCCACGATTTCTACCATCATAAGACTCCGCTTCAATCATGCCTCTTTCCCACAACATCTACAGCGGATCAACGTTTACAGTTCACCAGTATGTGAGTGTGATCCTGAGTCGGAAGCTGAGAGCTACCACATCTTATTTATGTGCCCCAAATTTGACCGTGAACGGCTGGTCTTTCTGAAGACATTGCTGAGTATGGGCTACTATCTTCCTCAATCAGCTTCTTCTCTTTCGTGTACTAAAGACGTTCGTCTGTATAAAGTGATAGTTAACTTCATCAAGAGTACTGGTCACAATCTGTAAGTTTTAATGGTGTACGTAAATTATAAATATGTCTTGCTGATGAAGATATTTCAGAATTGGTGTGAATTGTAAGCCAAGGCACTTTTAATTGTTTTCCAATCCAATTCAATTCAATTTTTAAAACATTATGTACAAACCTGTAACAGTAAAGCTTTTTATTCTTGTAAATATGCATTTCTGTATGAGTTTATTCAATTATGTGCATATTGTCACCATGTGTTGCCGATGGCTAAATTGAGTACACACTCAAAGGCCAAATAAAAAAATAAAATAAATAAATAAAAAACGAAGATAAACTGCCGAATTACACACAGCTGACGCAGCCTTATTATTATTTGCCAAATGTCTTTTTGTTTATGTAGTGTACTTTTATATAGTTTACTGTGTCTGTATAATCTACGTACTTACTGTAACTTTGTAACTTGATTAATTCTCTAATTAAAATTGTATCTGTACAAATGTATAGTAACTATATCAAACGAATTATAATTCTAAGAATGAGTGTGCTTTGTCACCCCGATTAGACAAACAGGGTGCAAATTTTGGAATGTATGAAGACGCTACAATCTGGGGAATCCTCTATGAGCTAGAAGAACACAGCTAACAGAAATACGAGCGAAAACTCAGGACACACATGGCAATACGTAGTGAACTGTACTCCGTTAAAAAGATAGCTGTTCTGCGTCAAGTGCGAGACAAGAAGAAATGAGGCTGCATTCTGCTGAAGGTCGTAATTATTATCCTCGAACTGTTGTACAGTGTTGAATACAGCCATTCGAATTATGACTGTGAGTAAAGAGGTACGCAAGGAATAAGAGCGTGCAAATGGCCTTGGAGCTGTACAATAAGACACAACACGACAAAGTACATGCAACTGAACGTAAATATTATCATCATCAACCGCGAAGGGCCAAAGTTATTATTTGATTAAATGTATCTTTTTAACATAGTGAAGATTAGTGTTGAACACCGTGATCGGTAAGCATGCTTACCGAAAGATAACAATAACCGCGACTTTCACTTTTCGTTAACAGTGCAGCTACGAGTCGGTGTATCCTAGCACGAATATCGATTCGTGTCTCAGCGGCTTCCAATATCCACGGAAGCACTCCTACTTATCTTGTCGGACAAGCATCGTTCGAGAGCACTTTTTAGCACTGAATGGCTTCAGAGCGGCGCTTTAGTATGTAGGATGACTCACAACGGTGCACACTCCAAGGAGACGTCTAATGCAATAGTGATTTGTGATAATTTGTTATGCCCTATTATTCCTCCAATAGGTTTCTTCATGTTCAGATGCATCCGGGATGCCAAATACTACTATACATCTTTGTAGAATGAATGGCTGTCTCAGGTTCTCAGGTTCATTGAGAAGTTAAGAACTACAATACACTGTCTTCACGACCTCGAATAGTTCAAAAAAATCTTTATTATATCAGTACAAATATTCACCAAATCAAACTATCGGTAATTGTTCTTAAAACGTATCAAACATCAATTCCTTGAAACTACAACAATTAGAATTCTATGTGTACCGGAGATGAGCAAAGTGTGAACCTCAACACAATTTGAAAGTTATGGATTAGTGCCTATACCGCACCATATTTGTAGGTCCTGCAAACACAGTCTGATGATGGTACGAAACGAATACTTTACTTGTCTAAAGCAACGAAAACGACAAAGTGGTTAGGAGTATTAAATGACAAGAGGATAAGATGCGGGGCCATATTGAACTACATCGAAACGTAAGAGGCAAGACCAGAGATCACTTGCGTTAGCGAGAGCTACAGAATCTACATCTCTCTTGAATTACTTGTCCTTACACGAGGTGGTACCCGAACGTATCAGACAAACTGTTGTATCCCGTCTACTCGTCAAATATGGGGTGCCTCGGAAACCTGCTTTCTCGGATCGCCAGACAACATTCTAGCAAATCGTATTAATGAATTTTATTACAGAAAATAAATTACACTGATTAACTTTGAAAAATACAGATGTGTTGCAAACAAAGGGCGACACGCAGAATAAACAAGGTCCTTCAGTATAACGATTCAAATACAAGTGATGTAATATAGTAATCAGTGGATGCTTGTATCCAGATCGTTGGTCTTGACTTTCCTGTAGAATTCGGCGCAAACAGTCAGGAGCGGCGCTTGCGTTCTCTTCACCTAGAGGCCGCTACTGTAGAGTTGTCGTCCTAGAGATGGGTCCGTCAGCGTGCTATTGGCCGACGTTTTCTTCACAGCCTTCCCTGTTGTAGCGTTACCGACTGGCGTGCCGGCGCTTCACTAACGCCGGAAGAGAAACAACAAATGTAATAGTGGGCTAAGACAGTTATCTAAGGTATGGTAAAACTTATCAACGAATGGCTGAATCATTGTGTATATCATAGGTTTCACAGGTCTGTAAATGGGCTACCAACTCAGTTCGCCTGTTTATACTTGAATGCGGCCCAGTAACAGACATTTATCATAACAGATGCGTAGCAATCCATCGATGAAAGGCGCCTTTACCGCTTATCACCATGGAACACGTCGGAGACACGCTGGCTGACAACAGAATCCAACGCAAGCACACGTGAACCTCAACGCCAATAACTCATTGAAGCCTATGAAAAAAGTGTATATGTCGTGAAGCTTATCTTATAGGAAGGAACTACAATCTCCTCATCTCTGTGATTAACTGATTAGCCTGTGGATCTTTAAACAGAGCTAAAGGAATCATTCACACTAAAGAAAATTGTAAAATAACAACAACGTAAAAACTCTATCAACCATTACATTTGCAACATCTGATGATAACAAAGAATAAAGTTTCAGAAGAAGAGTGTTACACCTCGACGATAGCCTGCCTAGAAATATACGATGTTTTTCGGTCGGCACTGCAGTCTGGTGACTGATTTCATAGTCACACGGAGGAAGGACCTGTTACGTAACAAAATTAGTAAGGGAACGGGAGAGTAAAATATTTGTAAGTTCTAACAGCAGGCGTTAGTGAACCACGCAGAAGTGTCGCCACACACCAGCCGAGAAGCATAAACATTTCAACAGCGTTAATGTGTCAAACGGAACAGCCACTTCGCCGCTCTTAAGAGAGGCTGCGAGCAGTTCAACAGACAACTGCTAGAATAGTGCAGACAGAACGGGCTTCGATAATTCAGTAACGTTTGACAGGGTCAGTAGATAGGATCCTAAGCCGTGGCGAGCTGGCGACAGTGTTATTTTGTCCATGTATCGTTGAGATCGATTGTGGTTGAGCTAAGCTATCTTTGTTTTTCGGGTGTCTTATTTTCCAGGGTGGCGGGCGAAGCGATTTGGTGGTTAGCTTTCGACGGGTAACCCTCGAGATCTCGTGACATTCGCTGGGAGACGTGTGTCAATGGATGTCGAACGAGCGTGATAACCGTTATCTGTTGTGGTGTGAAGTTGGTCGGGCGTTTTGGCGGCATGGGCAGCTTCGAGATACAAGTGAAGCGGTGAAGCTGTGGAACCTGCTCCTTCCTATCGTGTAACTGATATGAGTAAGTGGTCGTAAATGCGTTTTGTTGACCGACGCACTCAGAAGCATTTAAATATTACAGTTATGGTGAGACTATCATAGTCGAACTTTAAGATGGTTTGGAAGAGTTCAGTTGGCCTAGTTATATGGTGGCCGTTATTTGAAAGCTTTCTCAGAAGTTTTACTAATGCTGTGTGTTTCTCGTAATCTAATGATATTATGTTAGTGTTTTCAAAGCATGCACTCTATTAATACAGCTGTCCATACTTAAAAGGCTTAACGTCAAAGTTGCGAGTTTGTCAGTAGTGTAACGTGTTCCTTTACATGCTTACCCATGTATTGGGTCAAAGATTCTGCCGAGTGTTTCTATGTTTCAGAGTTATTAGAGTATCTTTGTGATTCGCGCAGAAGCCTTTGATTGTGCCAGCGCCTTGGCGGGGAGTGATACGTCGCCCGAGGTCTAGGCCTGGCGGTGTTTAAGAACCTGGCCACTACCGGGAGTTGTTCACAGACCGCCATACAAAGTTTAGTATTTATCTTCCTTCCGCCAAGGCGGGTTTAGCTGGTAGATACATAAACATATATTGTATGTAACCTATTCTTATACGAACCTGTTTCCTTAAGTATTAGAGACTGGCAACTGGCTAACCTTTAAACTGCGTAACATGTTCTGAGTTTCTTGCGCAGCTCTTTCTAGCAGTCTTTTATTTTTAAAGATCAGCGTTTCTGCTGTAGATTCTTATATAAGTGGTCTATCATGTTGTGTAATTGGCTCTTAGCTGGGCACTAGTACTGAAGTGTAATTAAGTCACCCTTTATTGGGAACTGTTTTCATTATTTGTATTTTGAGGGAAATCCTATATGGGAGTTTGAATTTCTGAAGTTTGTCGATAATTCTGTTTTCCTAATAAGAGGAAATAAAGCTAGGGGTACTATTGCCCGGCAACGTTAAGATGACCTTTTAATAAGTGCTTCTTTAACGGACTGAAATAGTAAGTTATAAGGGATTTTACTGAACAATGTTTTAAGGATGGTCATCTTATAGTAATAACGGGTTTCAAGGAGTTTGATGATTTGGCTATGTGAAGTAATTGATAACTGCCATGATTAAAGTTTCTATAAATGCCTAGCACACTTAAGTTTTCAATAACTTTCTCTTAAGGGACTGTTCATTTGAGTCCTGAGTACGTAGGTTTTCTAACTGTATTTGCGAAGCTTTATCTAGTGGCTCGTCCATAATTTGTAATTATCAAATTTCTTTAAAGGAGTAAGTCAATAAACTGTCTTAATCATAAATCGTGACTACCAACCATGATTCCATCCCGCTTCCTCTTTTATGGTATCTAAGATATGGGGGTCAGTGTGGTACGGACAGGGAATCAACGCACCAAACCCAACAACGAATACCGAGATTCTGACTAAGCAATAAAGACCCTGTAACGAATTCGTTAAGGAAATTTAGCGCAAATGAAGACTGCGCGTCAATCGGTCATTTCGAATGGCGTCGTAAACAGAGACCCCCCCCAGATTTTAGCATTCCAGCGGTAAGATCGGAGCCGTTCATATGGTTCGCACTCGATTCTATGATGGTGGTATAGTCACATCTTGTGTGCCAGATTGATCTAGTGCTAATCTTGCACTTGCTGCCCTGCGAGACGATCAGCGAACCGAAGCAGCGATTGATGGAATCCAGCTCCAGTCCAGGGCAGAAGCTGTCCTAAACTCCAGCGTCGAACGGGAATAATGACCTGCCGTACCGGCGGAACACGTTCAGCATTTAGCGGCCTCAAATATTGCGCTCCACCTGAGTGCAGGACGTGGATAGTGATGTGAGAAGGATCGAGAACAACCCAAAACGGCGTGTGAGTCAGGACACACACGTCCTGGTCACCGCCATCACCAAAAGCGAGCTGCCGACGGGGTGAAACGTCTGAAAGAAATATCCTGCAGCAATCACCGGAATTTTCATGGCAGAGGAGTGTGCGTTATGGTCAGGGAAATATTTTCGTGGCATTCCCTGGATGACCTCGTGATTCTGGAAGGCACTATTGAAAATACAAGAATGTGTATGTCCTTGGAGGCAATGTCCACCACTACGTGTAGATTGTTTTCCCTCCGCACGACGGCACCTGATAGCAAGGCAGCGCAACACGTTACACAGCTCGTAATGTACGTCCAAGGTTCGCAAAGCACCGGGATGAGATTATCGTGCACCTCTGGCCACCAAACACCTCGGAGTTAAACCCAACCGAGAATCTATAGTACCACCTAGAACTGGCTGCTCGCGCCACTGATTGTTATACGAGAGACCTTTCACAGGTGACCACAGGGCTGGAGTCGGCATGGCCACACATCCATTTTGGTTCCTTCCAGAGCCTCACTGACTCGCTTCCTCCGTCTCGCAGCGGTTCGCGTTGCAAAACGTGGTTACTCAGGCGTTTGACAGGTGGTCACATTAGCGTGATTAGACATTGTATAATGTCATTGAACGATGACGAGGAAACTCAAGGCTAAAATATAAATGGAAGATGTTAATGAATTTAGGATGCACAGGATACACTCTATAGCAGGTTAATTTCGTTAGCACAAGGTTGCCTTACAGCTGAGTCTTTGTTCTCTCTCTCTCTCTCTTCAGGCGCTGTTCATTTAGTTTAAAAATGTATTATCACAGAAAAGAGCGGAAAAGTCTAAATTACATCAGAAAAGCAAGAAGTTACCGTCACGATTTAAAGGAAAAATCACTGCTATCGTTGGCCACCATAATTCATTGGTGCTTTATAGTCGTACGTGCCAAATAATACCTAATGCCCCTATCCGTAAGCCACCAAAAGCAATTGTACAAAGCCATCCAATGTTATCAATATAAGCTGCTTATTTCATCGATTAGCTTCTTTATTCCGAAACTAGAGCGACTGTCAATAAATTAGACACCCAATGACACACCTGCTGCTTGCAGTTCATAGGCACTCAGCGCCGTGATGCGTCAGCCTCGTATTTTTGTTGCCACGCATAGTATGGTAAAAGCGCCGTAGATGAGCGAAAACTGAATGTTCGGTGTTTCCGTGGAATATCGTGTGTTCACACGTGGTTTCAGTCTCTCATAGAACTGTGCAGTGACGTGTGCTTGGTGGTGAGCAAAATGGAAGAGCAAGTGCCTACCTCTTATGCTCCTCCGGTCGCTGTGTGTAAAGGGCGAAAATACACTCCTGGAAATGGAAAAAAGAACACATTGACACCGGTGTGTCAGACCCACCATACTTGCTCCGGACACTGCGAGAGGGCTGTACAAGCAATGATCACACGCACGGCACAGCGGACACACCAGGAACCGCGGTGTTGGCCGTCGAATGGCGCTAGCTGCGCATCATTTCTGCACCGCCGCCGTCAGTGTCAGTCAGTTTGCCGTGGCATACGGAGCTCCATCGCAGTCTTTAACACTGGTAGCATGCCGCGACAGCGTGGACGTGAACCGCATGTGCAGTTGACGGACTTTGAGCGAGGGCGTATAGTGGGCATGCGGGAGGCCGGGTGGACGTACCGCCGAATTGCTCAACACGTGGGGCGTGAGGTCACCACAGTACATCGATGTTGTCGCCAGTGGTCGGCGGAAGGTGCACGTGCCCGTCGACCTGGGACCGGACCGCAGCGACGCACGGATGCACGCCAAGACCGTAGGATCCTACGCAGTGCCGTAGGGGACCGCACCGCCACTTCCCAGCAAATTAGGGACACTGTTGCTCCTGGGGTATCGGCGAGGACCATTCGCAACCGTCTCCATGAAGCTGGGCTACGGTCCCGCACACCGTTAGGCCGTCTTCCGCTCACGCCCCAACATCGTGCAGCCCGCCTCCAGTGGTGTCGCGACAGGCGTGAATGGAGGGACGAATGGAGACGTGTCGTCTTCAGCGATGAGAGTCGCTTCTGCCTTGGTGCCAATGAAGGTCGTATGCGTGTTTGGCGCCGTGCAGGTGAGCGCCACAATCAGGACTGCATACGACCGAGGCACACAGGGCCAACACCCGGCATCATGGTGTGGGGAGCGATCTCCTACACTGGCCGTACACCACTGGTGATCGTCGAGGGGACACTGAATAGTGCACGGTACATCCAAACCGTCATCGAACCCATCGTTCTACCATTCCTAGACCGGCAAGGGAACTTGCTGTTCCAACAGGACAATGCACGTCCGCATGTATCCCGTGCCACCCAAGGTGCTCTAGAAGGTGTAAGTCAACTACCCTGGCCAGCAAGATCTCCGGATCTGTCCCCCATTGAGCATGTTTGGGACTGGATGAAGCGTCGTCTCACGCGGTCTGCACGTCCAGCACGAACGCTGGTCCAACTGAGGCGCCAGGTGGAAATGGCATGGCAAGCCGTTCCACAGGACTACATCCAGCATCTCTACGATCGTCTCCATGGGAGAATAGCAGCCTGCATTGCTGCGAAAGGTGGATATACACTGTGCTAGTGCCGACATTGTGCATGCTCTGTTGCCTGTGTCTATGTGCCTGTGGTTCTGTCAGTGTGATCATGTGATGTATCTGACCCCAGGAATGTGTCAATAAAGTTTCCCCTTCCTGGGACAATGAATTCACGGTGTTCTTATTTCAATTTCCAGGAGTGTACATTCAGGTGGACCGAAATTTTTTACTGATCTGGACAACTGTGAGGTAGCCAGGAATAATATAAATTATGCTTCAGCTCATAAAATGACAACAACATCTTGTGGTATTTCGAAATCGACTGTTTTCCGTATTAATAGTGAACTAATATAGGCAGAATTTCTACATATGTGTAGGCGCCTTGATTCTTAAAAAAAATTTTATATATTAATTCGGAAATCTACCGAATTTCACGATTTCGACAAAATGTTGTTGCGCAGAACTCTACTTAAATACTACGACGGAAAAGAGAATCCAACGACTAGAAAAATACAGGGTGGTCTCGGTGAAACAAATTAATTGTTCAGGCTGAAAGACTCCCACATTTTGTCTTCTCAACTCACTTGGTTTTTTTATTCGAGAAGTGTAATGAGGGGTGAAAATTGTTAATGGAATACAGAAATGTTGCAACAGCAAGAACGAAGTGCTGAGGACGATGGTCTTTGTGTGTAGTTCGATAAAAATTGGGTTTCATAAAACCATGCGTACAAAGATATGTTGTTCTACTTCAAAGGAAATATTTGCTTGAAAGAACCTATCGACGATTAAGGTTTTGGGTGCAGTGACGAAGGGTAGGTAAGAGTTGCAAGTAAAGAATTTCGGGATGTATTACGGCGAGCTGCCGAAACTAAAATCATGGCGGCGGCATGCAACTATTCGCGTGCTGCCCCGCACGGAATCTCTAGCAAATAAAACGCATTTATACGTGACACGATTCAATAATGATAACTGAGATGTTACCTAAATTAATTTGGTAGTTTTCTCGACAACTTTCTCGCTGGAAGTTTCTACGAAGTTCAACAGAATGCAAAATTATCAGCAACAACACTTTTCATTACACAGCCGGAAAAGTTTCACACCTCTTACGGTATTTTACTTTATTTCGGAATACTTTTATATTTTCAAGTTAAAATACTTATCACATGCTATGCGTTTCCAACTTTTCGCGGCGTTATGAAGAGTCTATTAAATTTCGAGCATACAGCCTCGAAAATAACATTTCTTCCACTGACTTACTCCTCAGATGTAGTCGTAAGACCTACTCTGAGGATGGCCGGACGATAAGCGGCAGAAATACCAGTGGATGTAACTTTCTTTGCGCGGCTGCATGCCCGAAATTTAATGGACTACGTATCTCATGCATCTATATACTTTTAGAACGTTCACATATTTTTTTCCACCCAAGTATGTCGTTGGTTCTGTTTTCTCAACAGGATGAGTCATAAAGTGTTTTTATTTAACATTTCATGTGATGTAAGATTTTATTTCTTATTTTCTTTTATTTTCGTAGCAGCTTGCAAGAATTTTCGGAAAGTACTACAACATATAATAAGCTAAAAATAGAGACGTTTAATATTTTTTCGGAATGTTTAGTAACATTTGGAGTTATTACTAATTGGCAACGCTATAAGATGGTGATATGGCGTTGAGGTGCTTAGTTTCGTGAAAGTTGCTGTAGTTACAAAAACATGAATGGATTTATCCCATTAAAGAGGGCAAAGCGTAAGGAATCGTCTCAAAGTTAAGCAACCTCTCACAGCTATGCGACGCCGAAGCTCCACAGGCAGTTTTGAATTTCCATGTATAAACCGCAAGAACGAACTTCGGTCTTCTTTCACAAAGTGTGCTAAGCTCCAGACACAACCTTCTTACTTTATCGCTTTGATATTGTGGCACGCAACCCTTTGTCAATACGGACAACAATAACACAGCGTCTTTTGTTCTTATTCTGTGGTAGAAAAGAATTCTTCGTAACTCAATAATTAACTGACGTTTTGTTCATTACCCTGCACGAGTGTCGGTTGACGACTTTAATAACAGACAAAGAGTTTTCCTTCTTTGTTCGTGCTACGAGATGCACTGTTTATCACAAAGACTCTTTCTTGGTACCGGAAGTTTGCCTGCGGGAAAACCAGTTTCTGATGAAATTTCCGGGTATTTATCAGCTGTTACTTAAAGTAATTACAGAAGCTTTTCAAAGACAATTGTTCTTAACAGCCTACCAACCATGTTCCCCTTTCGAGACATTTCGTAGAAAATAAGAAGAGTAATCAGTGCCTGTCATGTTTTATGTCAGATTCTTTTGAAGAAGACCAATTAATAATATAAGTCTAACTGTCTTAGCGACGCTCCAGAAAATGCAAAAAATTTTATAAAAATAAAGTACTATGGAAAAGGTGAAACGGAAAATACATACACCTCACTTACATCTGGTATGTTCTCTGATCTGGACGTGATAAAGCCACAAAAAAAGGGCATAACACAAGGTGAGATCCATCTCAGATAAGCAAACCATATACTTTACGTAAGAGTTAGCCACTGCATTTAGTAAAACATGAAAATGGGTACGGAATTAACGATGCGTGATATTCTAAGGTATCCAGTATGCAGGTAATCGACAGTTTTAGTCATTTTCATGATATTTTGTTTGGTGTGGGGGCGTAGGAACACAATCACGTGAGAGGAGAGTTACCTTAACGTACAGTAGTTACCATTAATGTCTTACTCTTCAGTTCGAAGGCTGGTTTCATGCAGGTTTTCAGAGTGGCGAATTCCGAACTGTATAACTTCTTCAAACGACACCCACTCGAAAGTGCTTAAAAGAGTCAGATTTTATTTTCAGATTCAGTATTAAATTTTTGCACCCCCCAACAATCAACTTAACAGTTCCTTGATGCCTAAGTATGTATCATTTAAACCTATTCCTTACCTCAGTCAAAATATGCGGAAAAACATTTTTTCTCTCCAATCCAATCTATCCATCTAATCTTCAGTATTGTTCTTTACAACACGTTTCACAAACTTCTATTTTATTCTTCTTTTCGGTATTTTTTGTGGTCCGTATTTCTCTTCCACCTAAGGCTACACTCCAGGAAAATGCTCTCAGAAGTCTTTTCCTAGCACTTGAATTTATATATGTTGTCACAAATTCCCCTTATTTTTTTTTTTAAAAAAAAAGCTTCTCTTGTGACTGCTAAGCTGAATTTCACATTTTACTAGCATCTGCAATCGTTAGTAAATTAGTTGCCCAAACTGGAACAGTGAACTACTGTTTTCAGTGTCTCATTACCTAGTCTAAATTCGTCATCAGCACATGATTTAGTTCAGCTGTACACTGTTAACCTTCTTATAACTTTTGTTGGCATTCACTTTGTATCTCCTTTCCAAGATACTATCCCTTCCCTTCGACTGCACTATTTCGCCGTTTCTGATAGAATTAGAATGATCTCTGGAAACTTTATAGTTTTATTATATTCTCTTCCTTATTTCATTCAGTGACTGCTCTATTGAATACTGAATACCATCGTGAATAGGCTACAAACCTATCTCAGTTCGCCGGCCGGTGTGGCCGAGTGGTTCTAGGCTCTTCAGTTCGGAACCGCGCGACCACTACGGTCGCAGGTTCGAATCCTGCCTCGGGCGTGGGTGTGTGTAATGGCCTTAGGTTAGTTAGGTTTAAGTAGTTCTAAGTTCTAGGGGACTGATGACCTCAGATGTTAAGTCCCATAGTGCTCAGAGCCATTTGAGCCAAATCTCAGTTCCTTCCCGATTACTGTAGTCCGTTCATATCCTGCTTTTATAACAGCATTCTGTCTTATATAAAAACTTTATATAGCGTAAAGATATTTATAGATATATGATTAAGTTTCATAACTCTAAATATGTAATACAATAAACTGAAATAAAGCACGTGTGGAAGTAACCTAACTGTACGTTTTCAGTTAACACATAGCAGAAAGTGGAAAAGTGTCGTCATTATCTATCCACACGCAAAGTGTTCCATATTAGTTCCCTACACGTGTATGTAGTAGGGGACTGCGAAGTCAGAGGTAACTATGGAAGAAAGTGGAAATATCACCTAAAGAAATTTTTTCGAGGTTAGCGTCTGCACGTAAAAGTGGTAGGGAAGCTATAAAACCTGAAACGTGTAACACCAAAGCTAAAACTAGGTACAGCAGGAGTTCGTGAAGATAATCGGGATGAAGGTGAAAGATATCTGCTCAGATTAATTTAGTAGCAAATTTGGTGTAACGTGAGTAGTATTTGTCATGGGTGATAGGTGGAGCAATGACGTGACGTAGTTTTACTCTTACCTGAAAGAAAACCAAGTAAAAGTGAGCAACAACAGTTTAGGTATAAATGTCGAATGTCGAAGTCACGAACTGAAGACGACGAAACAGAGCATATGATGCGCTGAAAATGTAATTTAGTATGGAAACGGAGTTGAACAGCTAGTAATCACGGGAGGGTGAAGGGGAGTGTAACCATTGAGTGATGTAGAATGGGAAGGAAGACAGAGTTGCCTGTTAGATTCAGCATCTTGACAGAACTGCCACAATGAGATATTGCATCCAGAGCAGATGGAAATTTTGTTGGTAATTTTGTAGTAGGAATGAGGAGGCTCATGTTTAAGAAGAATGTTTTACGAAATCGATGTACAACCGGGTAAGGTACTGAAGGTTCAGATGACAGAGAAATAGCGTTCAAAGTTTGTGAAACAGCAGGTACTGCGATCCTGAATACCAAAAAGGTACTTCACTTGATGGTGAATGAAGATTTCCAAAATGGCTATTAACAGTTTTTGTATGGACCACTACAGATATTAAATAACTGAACGTGACGAAATTACGGGTAACGGAACAGATACGTATATGATTCGACAAAAAGGAGAAATACAGAGAAAATACAAATGAATCCGAAAATGAAGTGGTCCTTGAAAGAACTGATGTACAAAACTGAAAATCTAGGAAAGATTTTCACAGAAATTGAAAGCAAGGGGCGATGACAAAGGCTAAGCAGTTCCCTTTTGTAAACGCATAGGAGAGAGCGGACAGATGGAAATAACGCATTGAGGGCGTCGAAGATGGGGAGGAAGCGTCTGCTGATGTGACAGGTTTGACTTATCGGTTAATAATAGAAGCATGACTTAAGATAAATCAGTACCCATTCAGGGGACTAGTCAACCCATTCATGGGACTAGTCAATCGTTAAAAGAAATTATTACGTGAAGTGGAGCAGAATGTTTGAAATTCTCAGGAAAATAGGCCTACATAATAGTGACAGACAGGTAACACACAATACGTCGAACAATCTTGAGGGAATAACTCGGTAGATGATGAAGAGGCAAACCCTCGTAAAGCCGGAATGCAGTCTTTCTTCTCTTCATTTCAGCCTGAATATCTAAAATGTAAAGAAGGGTATTGAAGAATGTTTCAGAGGTGGAATAAATGTTCACGTTGAAAGAATATCAAAGGAGAGATTGGCTGAAGACATCGATATCTTCTGTGGAAACCAGGATGGATTGCAGAATATGTTGAAGGAAATGAACAGTGAGTACAGACTGGTAATTGACAGTATAGAGGAGATATTATTGATACTGGGGACAAACGTAAGGAATTCTTCCAACTTGAAAGCAAATAATTTATGACGTAAGAGGTAAAGATTACATAAATACACTCTAGGGTCGAGGAGACCTTTGCTCTTCAGAACAATCCAAAGCAACAGAACCATGTGCCTCTGGAGACAAATGTGGTATTAATGTGAATCACTGACAGTGACTAAGGCAAAAAAAGAAGAAAGTTTAAGTTTTTGGTGTGTTGTGTACGGTAGAATGGTGAAAATAAATATAGAGAAGAGGTTCTTCCTCGAATCGGCAAGGAAACGAATTTCTGGACGCTCTAACTAGAGTGATGGGCAGGATGAATATCATGATGAAACTTCCATGCACTGGGGGTAGATGTAGCTGGTAAATACTGTAATATACCATTGATATAGGAATACATATAGCAAATTATTAAGGGGAAGAGGTAGAATGGTGGTAACCTGCATCAAACCAGTAAAATAACAGAATATAAAAAGAAGATAAGAAAAAATACTCTTTCGTGTTGTTTGTATTGTTTTGACTGGGATGGTCGTTAACGAGTTACTAACAGCAAATAAGAGGCCGAGCTGTTAAGTTGTAGACTCTAATAAAATTACATTGGTTGTTTCACAATTCGCATCACAGTCTTGTAGGGGTTTAGAAAGGACTTGTTACGATAATGAACCCATTTTACATCCATCTGCGTGTAATATTAGTTTGATGTTCAGATTACTTTCGTCTCTAGCGCCCCATTGTACGAGACAATGAGCTCTGACTTGTATGCCCCATAAGAACCCATGGCATGGGCAGTGTTTAGTATACTCGTCGGATATTCTACTCCTTGACGAACGATGTCCTCGGGTCGGAGATTTTCTCCATTTGGAGACTGAGTGTTGTGTTGTCTTTACTTTCGTATCGTCTTGACTGATGTTACTATTGAGATGTCTCAATAGGCGTTGCTTGAAAGGCAGTAAATTGAAAAATATTTCCTCTTCAGACCGATAGCACGGCGCGTCTGTGAAGCAACACAGTCAAATAGCCATTTTTAGAATATACCGGTTTCTCGCAGACGATCTTGCAGTCTGACCGTAATAGCACATAATTACAAGGATTTATGGTGGTGGTCTCTTCCCCTTCGTGTGCGTACTGTGATGTGTAAGGCTTGAGAGTAATAAGATCTTCAAACTTACTTCATACACAAACGGTAAATTTCTGGACATCTGTTCCTCAAGAAAATTTTATCTACCAGGTCCCTTCAAAAAGATGCCTGCAGCGCGAATTGTGGTTGAAGAGAAATAAAGCAATGCTAAGTTTATGCCAGGAGCAAAAATCTAAACAGAATAAAAGCACCAGTTATTCAATAAATGCAACAGAAATTCAGCAAATACGCCATCCAGAATCTCAACACAACAAACCAGTTATGGCAAAGATCAAGAGACGCATAAAAATGATCTACACCACTATCACAGACTTATTTGTGAAGTAATACTGGAAAACATATTAATGTGTGGATTCGGATGATACTCATAATTAAGGAGAAAGAAGTAGGAAATGAACAAGAAACAAACGAAATAATTGAAAGTACAGCGAAACTGGATAGCAACACATTAAAAAAGAATGGCGAGACAGATCACTTCAGAGATGAGTAAAAGAGTTCATTAAAAAAAATGTGTGCAACATATGGAGGTCTGAGAAACGGTAGGAATGAAATGACTATTGTATCGAAGGCAGAGGCGACGAAGCAACAGCTATAGATAGTATACATTACAAGCGAAAAATGTTAATAATAAAATGCAAATGACGAGAATGACTCGTGAGGTATTGCTGCAAACTACTGTTTGCATAAGGTCCTGCTGTTCACCAACGTGTTATTGAATTGCTTAATTTGTGAAGCTCTTTCCCGTGAATAAATCATCTAATTTTTCTGAAGTTGTATTTTTATTCTTTGACTTGTTCAAAAGCAGAGTAGTGGAAGCTAGACCAGATTAGAATGTGTAATCGTAATTTAAAAGATAGAAGTTTTCCATGTAAAACTTGTTAATTTCTTCACGTTTCTTCAATTAAAATAGCAGATTCCATACTTAGAATGTTAAGCTGATAAGCCAAACAATATGATCACCTACTTCAAAGTGTGTTGGTCCGCATTTCAAATGCTTTAGAACATTTATTCCTGTTCCATCGGGTTCATATAACGGAATTTGATAGCTAAGACTAAGCACTATCATGCTCCTCAAACCATTTTTGAACAATTCCTGCCGGTCGCTGTGGCCGAGCGGTTCTAGATGCTTCAGTCCGGAACCGCGCTGCTGCTACGGTCGCAGATTCGAATCCTGCCTCGGGCATGGATATGTGTGATATCCTTAGGTTAGTTAGGTTTAAGTATTTCTAAGTCTAGGGGACTAATGACCTCAGATGTTAAGTCCCATAGTGCTTAGAGTCATTTGAACAATTCTTGGCTTGTGACTCGGACAATTACCCTTCTGGGAGATGCCATAACATCGGGTCAGACATCAAGCTTGAAAGAATGCGCGTAGCCCGCGATAATGATTACGTAGTACGCGTTTGTCATGATGCATTCGCTTACTACAACAGGTGCCAAAAAACCGCTGGTGAATATCCACCACAGCACTATAATGTCGCCTAAGGGCTGTGCGCTTAATGCGGTGCATATTTAGAGTAGCCGTTCGCCTTGGTGTATCCAAACACGACCATCGTTTTCATGCAACAATAAACGTGACTCGTCCGACCTGGTGACTCGTTTTATGTTAAGCCATGGTCAAATCGTGACGGTCTCGTGTCCTCTGAAATCGTAAATAACGGCGTCGTTGGGTCAAAATTCGAACGCGTTACTGTCGTCTGCTCAAGGACACCATATTCTGTGCGCCACAGAGAGTGCTCGGAAACACCAGCTTTGTACACTGTCCAGTCATATTAACGTGACCACATGCCAAAAGCTTGAATAAGGACACTAAGGCGTGGACTGCTGTGAGACACGGGAATGGAAGTTCGTGAGGTTCTGGAATGTTCCGCTTGGGATATGGAGCCACGTAGACTCCAGCGCCGTGGCCAACTGCGCTAGATTCATTGATTGAGGATCCAGAGCGCAAACAGCCCCATCGAGGTGGTTCTATATAGTCTCGAAGGAATTCATTTTGCTGGTAAATACCATCGAGCCGAGGAGAAACAAAGTGCATGCAGGTTTTTTTTTTTTTTGTGGTTTTAGGGCGCAAAACCTCAATGGTCATTAGCGCCCAGACTACGTTAGGAATGCACCGCCAGGCACAAGTTTAAAACAGTAACTAAAAGTGAAAACACGATAAAAGACCGACTGACAGGCATAGGATCAAAAAAAACCAGCATAATCAAAGGTCCTTAGAGAGGTTGGTCAAGTTGATAAAATGAAGAACGCGAGCAGCTGCTCGTGGGTCATCCGCTAAAATGGCATCTAGACTACAGGGCAGGCCAAGATCAAGACGCAGTGTGTTAAAATCCGGGCAGGACGTTAAAATGTGGCGGACCGTCGGCAATTGCCCACATGGGGGGGGGAGGATGACGTCCAAGCCACGGGAAGAGGTTTCAAGGCCCGAAGCTTGTTGTCTGTAAGTGCAGCCCTATCGGCATGCCACAGCGATAAAATGCACCGACAAATGACCCTGCTACAATCTGACGAAGGGACACAACAAGAAGCTGTCCGAGGCCGGAGGACCGCAGGCTTGGCCGCTGCATCTGCAGCTTCGTTCCCAGGGATACCGACATGGCCAGGAACCCACATAAAGCTAACCGGAGAACCGACGTCCACCAGCTGCTGAAGAGAGCGTTGGATCCGGTACACGAAAGGGTGAACCGGATACGGATCGCTGAGGCTCTGGATGGCGCTCAGGGAATCGGAGCAGATGACATAAGCAGAATGTCGGTGGCGGCAGATGTAAAGAACAGCCTGGTAGAGGGCAAGGAGCTCAGCTGCGAAGACAGAACAATGGCCATGGAGCCGGTATTTCAAACTTTGTGCCCCGATAATAAAAGAACACCCGACCCCCTCAGGTGTGTACATGAGGCCTAAGGATGGACGCATACTAGTGTTGATGAACTGTGGCTTCCAGAATAACGAGATCACCGACGGAATGCGATGAAAACGTTCTCCAGACCGTTACGCATGGAAGGTGTTTGCTTCCAGATGTTTTATGCCTTATACGCACAACAACCATCTATTCGATTGTTCTGAAACGCCCACCTGTCGTCACTCCGTAGACATTCGTTGTGATACAGGCTTGCAACTTCCATCTTTCGTCGTCGATGAAAGCATGGGTGAACCGTGATTTATTTTCAGTGAATATTCTTAAGAATTTATTTCATTTACTAGCGATTCATCAAGAACATTAACACATTCAAACACACTATGTAAGCATGGAAGTAGTTGCCAGGGAGTAACTGATGAAATCATAACCAAATTACTTTTAACAAATGAGAATTTTATTCACTTTAATAGTGTCTAAAAGCATTTTTTATAAGAAACAGATTTAAAATTATAATCAGAAAGCACCCTCTAAATATCAAAGCCACAATTTATTCAGAGGCAGAAAGAAACAAGTTTTGACTATATCAGCTTTCGAGCAGAGAACCTTGCCGCTTCCTTTTGACATGGCCGTTGTTACGACCGCTCACAGTAGCCTTTGAAAGACTACACTGGTGCAAATCTGCAGCAAACCAGACAACTTTAAACTAAGAGTTTTAACAATTTACACAGGCACACAAACTATGCACCCCCCGTAGCGGGGATGGCTGGCTCAAATGGCTCTGAGCACTATGGGGCTTAACATCTGAGGGCATCAGTCACCTAGAACTTAGAACTACTTAAACCTAAGTAACCTAAGGACATCACAAACATCCATGCCTGAGGCAGGATTCCAACCTGTGACCGTAGCTGTCGAGCAGTTCCCGACTGAAGTGCCTAGAACCACTCGGCCACACCAGCCGGCGTAGGAGGGATGGAAATGGTACAAAACACTAACAATTAAAGTATTAACCTTGCCACCGAAGGTGCAACTTGATTTTAACTTCTAAGAAAAGTCTTACGGTGAAAGGGTGGCAACTTTATATAATAAAGCCAATGAAATGCAATCTTATATAAAATTCTGCAAGGTTGGCCGAACCATAGTAAGATGCTCTACAGTACAAAGATACCGCCTCTCAAGATCATAGGTAATAATATCAAAGATTCCAGAGATCAAAACATATTTCAGGTATTAGGCTGTTACACTCCAAGCAATAAATTCGTGAACACACCAAATTCGACAAACATGACAGAGGCAGCTACTAACGTACGGTAGACTGATAGGGAGATAACCAAACAACCCGAACCGCTGCTTGCTCTAACCCGCCCCTACTCCACAAGGGAAAAACGGACCACCCAATTTATAAACAACCACCTTCCCGCGGGTCGGCAAACGGAGAAGAATGGTGGGACGACCTCAAAGCAAAACGGCTGGTGGTCTCACGAAGACAACAAGTAGAATTTAACAAAAGTAAATCAAACAACATATCACCAATCTCTTAACTTCTAATAGATTGCGATCTCTCGAGAAGACCTGGCGCAGCACCCCAAAATCGCTCTCCCAAACTGTCCGCTGCCAGCCTCTTCAACGGACGCTGGAAGGCGTGCCTACCTCACGTCTCACGGCGTCGTAGCTCGCACTGGCCAGACCGACGTAGTGGGTTGACTCCTGTTGCTCTCGTGTCGGCCGCGAAGTCACTACCCCTCGCTATACGACCCGGCCCACTGAACTCACGTGGCGACCTCACATGCGCCGACACTCAAGCCGGACAAGTCAACTTGTGTCTCAGTGCGCGACCGACCAACAATGACCATTGCCTGAGCAAACTCGAGCAGACTGGCGGCCTAACGTGCAGACTGAGACGTAGGAACTAAGCCCCGATCGGGCGACCAGTTGCTGAGTTATCTTACTGGCGGAGTGGAAAGACTCTCATTTTGCCAGCTTTAAGGGTTGATCCGAACGACAGACATACTAGCACTCCGAACGACAGTCAGACACTAACTGCCTTACAAATGCGCACGAGAGACATGCTAGCAAGCTGGGGACGAGAGACTGACCCAGACTGACAGACTGGTGAGTTTTTTTTTTTTCCTTTATTGTAATTTTAAACACCTATACAGGCGGGCTGGCAGCAGCACATTACGCTGCTCTTCAGCCTGAAGTGGAACAATAACATGACAGAGAGGTAATACAGACAATACAAAAAACAGCGGGCAAAAAATGGAGATACAAAAAAAAAACAATAAACATGAAGCCGTTCACGTTGGACGATAAAAACACTAACACTCGTGGACACGGCGCACAAAACACGGAGAACGGCGATTGCACATGTGAACAGTGGAGTCGTAACTGCACGAAACACAAAACGAAGCACACACACGAGATACTGATGGCGATGATCTCCGGCGCGCGAATGTTCACTATGCGTGTGCGAGTCCGGGGACCTGACAAGAGAGGTGGAGGTGGAAGGGGAGTGGGAGAGTGAGAGGGGACAGACTGGCGAGCTCATAGCGCCTCTTAAATGCACGTGAACAGTCAACCTTTCCGCTTTCCCACCAGAGGGAGACACCAAAGCTGCGACTGCCACAGGGGCGCCACCGCCAGAAACGGAGGACGACTGCTTCACACTACGCGCTGCGGCGCGCTCTTCAAAACAACAATTTTTCCACAGCTCAATGGGTACCTGAACCGGTGCCTGCTGCAAAGGACCATGCGCAGCAAAGTTCTCTGAACGGTCCTTGAGAAGATACTGTTGACAGCCCCTTCGCTCATTTGGACCGTAAGTTGCTCCACAGTTGCACGTCTGTTCAGCCGTACGCATCTCCGCAGCCGTAGTTCACTGCTGTCGTCTATGGGCTGTGGTGCACCACAACTGCTTCGATGCCGGTGTCGTATCACGTCGTTCTGTCACACATTCTATACTTTATCCTTGGCAACACTCGAATATTTCACCACTTAGCCGTTTCGGAAATGCTTCCACCCTTGGCCCAAATGCCAACGTCCATGCCCTTTCGAATGTTAAAAGAAACGCTCTGTTTCCACAATACAACTGCTGTGTTGTTTTCGGCATCCGTATGACACGCTTTACATACCTTATTTGCCATATATTGCCGACAGTTCTGTTGTACCGAAAAGAAAAACGTTTTTTCTCAACGTTCTGTGATGAGGTGTGGACGTCCAAACCCAGGTGGGCTACTCGTGATTTCACTGTCCTTCGACCACCTTCCAGAGGTGTCCACAACAGCTGCACACTCGTAGCCAGCCAGCTACAACATTTCCGAAACTCTCATTCCCAGGCGCCGGCCAGTTCTTTCTACCCAGTCTTTAAATAACTCACGTCAGTTTAATTTTCCATCTGGGGTCCGTATCATTGCTAGAATGATTCCCCATTTGTCTCTCTCCACTTTTATACTTTCGCCACTTCGTCACGTTTCAATTTCACAGCTGTTAGTGCTCATCGGTACGTATGCCACAGCATGCGTAACCAATACGTTCCAAAAGGATGCGCTTTAAAACGAGATTCATCCGGGGCTCATAATTAGAGTTCTGATGGTGACAGAAAGGTAGGGCCATGGTTTTCGATAGCCCTTCGACTAGAGAGCATTTGTACACCAAACAGAAGGTTCGTCTTAGTGTCAGTCCTACAGTACAAGGTCAAAGTGTGAATAATGCACAATTCCTCCTGCTTAAGCAAATGGAGCAAACCGGGTAGTTCTTTTTGCATTCGCTGTGGTCTATGATGAGCCTAAAGAGGCCTATGGAGGTACCATTAGTTCATGGATGGTTCATTAGACTCTTTAAAAAAGTGTTTTTTTTTTCATTATTTCGCATCAAAACCGAGATGCGGTGTCGAAGATGGCTATGTACAGCAAATGGCTGAACATTTTTTGATGTATTCCTAAGATCCTAATCTCTAACAGCCTCGAGAATTTCCGTGATATACTTATCGTTTGCCGAGGTACAGAGGTTCATATTTGTCCTACCTGTACTAGTAAATACGTACGCAACACCCGGTGTGAGGTGAAATAGTAATTTATGAGGTGACGTAGCACAGATTTGGAACCCCGTATTGTAGTTCTGAAGCACACGCAGAATTTGTGTGCGCGTTAAATTCAGACTGAGATGTATTGTTTGTTTTGCCTTATTTAAACTTCGCATAAGCAAACTATAAAAAGTTTTCAGACAATGAAGTTCTTTTCATGTGGGCAAGGTGCTATGGTGTAGCAGCGAAACGAAAGGAACCTGCGGGAAAAATGCTTCTGTCGGAGCACGGAATATGCGAATTTATTCCTGTTTAAAACTGTCCGACTGAAAATTGGCATATCACCTGACTCATTCTACTTTTCTCAGCACATTTAAGCCTTTCCAAAATATGTGGCATGCGACCATATTCGCGTTTTTTATGCCGAGGGACAAGGAGACAATGGCAATGTGATAGACTTGGGAAAGTTGTAAATGTTGTAGGGTAATAGTCAGTGGTTGTGATGTAGAAAGAGTAAAGATGACAATGGCAGGGTGAGAGAAAGAGAGGGATATAGTGGAAGTAGCACGCAGCTGATAGTGACAAAACGGTGCTAGGAAAACAGTGAAGGTGATAATAGTGCTACGGAAAGTGGTGATGGGAGGGTGGGGAAGTAAAGAGAAAGTGGACGTAAGTAAGAACCAGTGATAATGAGTGACCAAGCATATGCGCGAAGAGCGAGATAGTGGCATGAGACAGCAGCAGTACGAAGGAACGAATGAGCACAGACAATGAGAAGAGACAGTGGTAGCAGGACTGAACAATGTGGCTGTGACTCATGAGGAATGACAGGAGACACAAAGCAATAATGACAATGAGTTGGGCTGAGCGAGAGAGTGAGAAAGGGCAGCTGGGAATGGGTGGGGACGAGCAATGAACTAGATGGTGTGAGAGTGAGAGGTGATATGTTTGTTAAAAAGAGCACGAAGATGTTCGCAGGCCAAATTTTCTGCGAACATTTTTAAAGGTGCTGAGGTACCCCCTTCTCCAGTCAAAGCCTTGTAAACGCCAGCATATTCGCCCTTTTGTGCTCCAACAGGATTATTTATCTTCCGGTAACCTTTTGGCTCATCTGTGTACCTAGTTCTGATTCCTCTCCCGCCTACATAAGTTTTACTATTAAAGTTTGGTAGATTGTCGCTTAAGTTCTCAATGTGTGATACGATTTCGATTTGTACGAGAACATTTCAATGATCGTTGTCAGTGAGTTTCACTTGTCTGATACGTTACAGACAGCCCAAAACACTATCCCAAATTTGTGTTGGCTGCTTGGAGAGTGAGGTCACCGGAACTGTCTTCGTATCTATGCAAAAGACATCCTTTCCAGAACCATCAGTCCCAATTTCGAGCAATACAGACATGTCCAGGTCTTACCAACGGACTTACGGACGGTCAGAACTGCAGACAAAGTCTGAAACCTACCGAAATAAATGAATGCATATATCTTACTGGGAAGTAAATTGCAGTGCCGTCTTCCCCGCCAAGTGAAACAAAAGAAAATTTCAGTGCGAGCGTTATAAAAACGTGCATTTAATGTGAAGGGATGAAGCCCAGAGTGGGCAGAGAAACTAATGAAATTCTGTTGCGGGAAGCTGGCGGCTGAGATACGCGCATTTCAGTCTCACGTCAAAAGGAAACCTAGGTGAAAGGCTGGCGTCGGGAAGAAGCACGACAAAAGCTGCGCGCTACGCAGACGACAGGTTTTCCGCCAGAAAGAGACGGAAGGAGCGAAACCAGAGCCACGGTCACACACCTACAAGTTGCTGTCGCATTCGCGTAACAATATACGGAAAAAAGAAAGAAAGCTGCTCGATCATTCCACTCGTTTAAAAGGGAAAAATATGGAGCGGTTCTCAACGTTACACAATAATCTTATCAAATTACCCTACACAGAAATAATGTACATGGCGTCGGGGCTACAGATATAGATATTGTGATAATTTGTTCCTTAATATGAACCCACCTGAGTGTTTTGGTTGTTTTTTTCACTTTGTCTAACAGTCTTTCCACAGATTTTTTTTTTTTTGGTCATCAGCTTACTGACTGGTTTGATGCGGCCCGCCACGAATTCCTTTCCTGTGCTAACCTCTTCATCTCAGAGTAGCACTTGCAACCTACGTCCTCAATTGTTTGCTTGACGTATTCCAATCTCTGTCTTCCTCTACAGTTTTTGCCCTCTACAGATCCCTCTAGTACCATGGAAGTCATTCCCTCGTGTCTTAGCAGATGTCCTATCATCCTGTAACTTCTCCTTATCAGTGTTTTCCACATATTCCTTTCCTCTCCGATTCTGCGTAGAACCTCCTCATTCCTTACCTTATCAGTCCACCTAATTTTCAACATTCGTGTATAGCACCACATCTCAAATGCTTCGATTCTCTTCTGTTCCGGTTTTCGCACAGTCCATGTTTCACTACCATAGAATGCTGTACTCCAGACGTACATCCTCAGAAGTTTCTTCCTCAAATTAAGGCCGGTTTTTGATATTAGTAGACTTCTCTTGGCCAGAAATACCTTTTTTGCCATAGCGAGTCTGCTTTTGATGTCCTCCTTGCTACGTCCGTCATTGGTTATTTTAGTGCCTAGGTAGCAGAATTCCTTAACTTCATTGACTTCGTGACCATCAATCCTGATGTTAAGTTTCTCGTTGTTCTCATTTCTACTACTTCTCATTACCTTCGTCTTTCTCCGATATACTCTCAAACCATACTGTGTACTCATTAGACTGTTCATTCCGTTCAGCAGATCATTCAATTCTTCTTCACTTTCACTCAGGATAGTAATGTCATCAGATACGTCACATAATTACTACCTCATGTTTTGCCCACGGCTATAACAGCGTTACAAAGAAGACTATGCATTGCGTGAACCCCCGCATTTGTGATAAACCTCCAGAAATGTCTCAGTTTAGCCAGTGAGTTCGTAGAGGATGGTATAAGACGCGTACGATATCAGTAGCCGTGCTTTCCCTCTCGAGTTTTGCAAAAATTAAGACAAACCGCCCTTGGAATATGTTAGTGATTCGTCGCTTGGAATTCTTTCAAACTATTTCGCTAAAAATCTCTTTAAGTTAACGTCCCTCACAGAAGCAGTATGATCATTGTCTGATTCTCTCTAAAGTACAATGTTACCTCCTGTGTGATTCTAAGAAAGGAAGTGGGAAGCTATATCATTCGAATAATGTTCAAATGCGATGCCATTACGATGTACTTGTTTACTAAACACCACAAAATGATAATATCAACACGTTTAATAATGATTAACTGAAAACTACTGATTTACCGAGAGCAGGGTCTTATATAGAACAAAACCGAAAGAATCCTATCGGCGACTGACGGCTGTGGCGCGCAGTCTGTAACTTGTACTTACACTCAAGATATTTCGTAATTATTCGTTCACTTTCGTTAGGTTAAGCTTGTCGTACGTCCGACCCTTGTATCTAAACTGTGAGTGTAATAATGTGTGCAAACTTTGCTTACCACGTAGTGCGCAAATGGTCCAAACATCTGTACTGTCTTCTCAAGCCCAGGGTGTCAAACAAACATTCTAAATAAATACGAACCTCGTCCTCTAAGGCAGCTAATATCAGGTGTGGATCACAACAAAAATCATTGGAAATGCTGCTGTCACGTAATTAGAATGTGTGAATTAATAAAACTGAAAGTATGGGATCTATTCTAGAAGGACAGAACAGCTATTCCCTTTCTCACTCTACATATAATTTATCAACTGTGGTTTCAGGGATCAAGTGATACACAACAATAATGTTCAAATACTTTTGACACTCAGTAACTAAATATTTAATTCTTGGATATATTGAAATGACGATTATCAAAATTGTTATCTCTAAATATGAGGCCCGCCGGAGTGGCCGTGCGTTTCTGGGCGCTTTAGTCTGGAACCGAGCGACCGCTACGCTCGCAGGTTCGAATCCTGCCTCCGGCATGGATGTGTGTGACGTCCTTAGGTTAGTTAGGTTTAATTAGTTCTAAGTTCTAGGCGACTGATGACCTCAGAAGTTGAGTCGGATAGTGCTCAGAGCCATTTGAACCATCTAAATATGAAATTTTTTTCACAGGAAACAATGAGTATTAAAAATCCTCATCAGCTCATTTAAATCTACGTTATTGTAGCTGTTCAAGGCACTAAGTTGGTGAAGAATAAATTTACTTTTTGGACCAATGAAAAAAAAAAAAACGGTCATGTACAGAATGTGCAAGCTTTTGATATTCTATGCTGAAAGCGTATGCAAGTTGGTGTGACAAAAATCTAGACTCAACATTTACTGTGGCCTAGTGCATGATGGTACTTTACCAAGCTACATATGCAATGGCATTGTCTCTGTGCTGGATCTGAAATGCTAATTTCCTACTCTGGGCTAGACTGAATTCACTCAGTTGCAACCTTCCTGCATTCTGTAGAACGTTACTCTTTCCCTAGTCGAAATAATAGCTACTGCACACTCACTGTGGGTTGGAGCGATGTGCACAATTTCTTTGCACACAAAAATTCCAACAGGAATAATTAACTACCGCTTTGCTATCTGTCGATACGTTAAGTGAAGAAGATCGTCCTTACTCCGCAGAAAGCAAAGCTCTCAATGCCCTCGCTTATTTCCACACTTGTGCGGTCCGCTGCGACGCGAGAGAGAGAGACAGGGATTTTAGGTCTGAAAATGCTTTCATATAATGGGGATCTCCACACCGTGTCGCGTCTACGTTCGCCAATCACCGTCTCGCTAGAAGTGAATACATTTATATTTTTCTTGCTGGGTCGCAGCCTAGCCCTGTTAATGACGTGCAGCCACCTACTCTTGGTCCGTATTTACGTTAAAAGGAAGAGTGTATTGTTCCGCCCTTATCCCTTTCTGCTTTGAAGCTCGCCGTTCTCTTGTTAAATGGGAGTTTTATGATATCATTAACAGCCTGCTTGGTTCTACTCCAAAATGCGTTTCACTTTAACTTGTTTGTTCATGCTAGTCCATATATTGGTAGATATCGTTTTGTTAGCTTTCGGTACATGAGAATAACTGCAGTTGCCTTCTGTTGATATAATATAATTATTATTTTCGGAGGATCTCATACTGTATCATCCTGTCGTTATGGCTGAAGCTCATGTAAGGTCCCTAAAACCCAGACGCCTTACGAGCTTTATTCATTTTTTTATTAAGATGACTGATTTCTGGAGTTGTAATATTTCTGTGGAAAAGTAATTATGATCTGTAGACTTTTCATGATATTTGGATTGGAAAATGTGACTTTCCTTAGGAAATGTATACTGAACAAGACTTCGCACCAAAATAACTGTGCTTTTCTTATGTACTTCGCTGTTGGCGTGAAGGGTGTTCTCATGTCTAGCCTCAGTGCCTCACATTACTGTCCACTGGCGATGCCATATGGTCTACCGGCTCCTTCAGCCAGTGTGGGAACTGAAATCTGCAGCTCAGTGTTTGCTTTCTACGGTACCACTTTACTCACCGAATGCCACGTAATATCTACAGACGTGGTACAAAGTTGTAAAACTGGATAACAAGGAAGAAAACTGTGACTTGAACAGAAGACGTATCTTACAACCTGTCAGTAAGGACATTCCGTTTTGCGTCCATTTCCCCACATTTCAGTACCTTAACTGGTGCTCAGAGAACAGTAAGCGTTAGTTGGTTTGCTTCTGCCACGCGTACTGGGAGGTACGAACCAACCTAAAAACATGCTTCTTGTTATACTTACGATTAATGGTCCAGAAATGTGACATTGTTCAGTATACTGTGCTTAGTGATCAGCAGAAATAGCTGTACCTATACCCGTAAAACACTGTATGTATAAGTCTCACCCCTCCCCTGCACCCATCCTACCACCTGATTTCTGTCTGTGTATTTGGCCTATCTTAGGAACTACTTAGCGACCTTGTGCTGTTTCGCTAATGGATTAACTGATTCATTAGAGAATTTATAAATATATAATGCTCAACTATGATGAATTGAAATCCCCCACCACTGTTAGAAAAACATACCATTCTCATTTAGCACTGAAAACTCCTTAGAATGATCCATACACACATTAGCGTCGCACAGAACGTTTTTGTGTCCGTATCAGAAAGGAATGCTCAGGAATTACCATTGGTATTTAGATGAGGTTTTCACTAATAGACAGATTCACGAGGAGGTTGGCTCGAGGTATCACTAAGGGTAGGTCGCATGAGCTGTAACCATCTTTCTGTGATGCAGGATGTTTCATATATTAAGGTGATAAGAACAGATTTTTCGTATGGAGTACATATTTGAAAGGTGTGAAGAGAAATGGGAGAGATGGTCGCACAGTAAATGTAACTTAGCCGTACTGGCGCTGCTGTCGGGCGGTCGGCAAGTGACCTTAGCTTGCGCCGAATAGCACCGCCGTCAGACGGGACCAACAGCTCCCATCATTAACACAAGTCCAAGTTACTCATGGAAAAGGTAACATTTGAGTCTCCTGAGAAATATCCATTATGCTCCGCTTCATTTACGTAAGCTACATGAAAGTTGTGTTCTTAGGTTACCTAAGATTGTTCTCAGAAATTTAGTCATAACCCTGCACAGTTAGCATAGCTTGTCCTATACCAGACAGTTTGTCCAGTATTACATACTTAGTGCTATCAGAGCCAATCCGGAGCAGGTAGCTTGTATTGCACAAAAGTGAAATGAGCTGCAACAGTCATGGTTGTCCGCAATTATAAAGGCATGAGCACAACGTTTCTTTTATTGAATCACTTCATCTTACGTGCTTTAGCCACTAGCCATCTGATTGCACAGCGACAAGAAGAAATTATAAGAAAACAACTGTGCAGGTAAACCATAACAACAACGACACGGTCATTATATTATGACTCCGAATTATATGAACTATCTTCAAAGAGTTATTGATACAAAGCAGGCGCACACTAAGAATAAAGAATGTTTTCTATTAGATGTGAAAGTAGAGTACATGCAAATGACTCCTGGCGAAGTAGCTATGTGTGAGCGGCATACAGGAAATAGAAATGCTCCCGTGAAGTTGGGACAAATTTCCAACAAGGCTGACACAGACGGAACAGCTGTGTCAACACATTCACGTTACCTCCCAGACCGCCAGCCAACGGTAGCTTCGTTTAACTGTTACTCGTAATTCTACACAGCACGTGGAGGGAGGGGCACAAAGACATCACATTTGACCCGGCGGAAGGTTATTCTTTGACCACGTGGTAACAGTTCTGACTGGTTACAGGACACACAAGAAGAGAAAGGAAAGTAATGAGAAGTGAAATAATAGCTCCGAGTAGCTCTCAAAATTATAGAATACACAGGTTGTAATTACATTTTCAGATACACGAATTGTTTCCTAAATGTCTTTACGACTTTTTGAAGAAATACTGCAATAATGGTTTTTTGAGTTTAGGGTACTGGAATAATAAAACTTAAAATGTTCTGATGATTAATAGCAAGGTACAAGCAGACATCGCCCTTTCACCACTTTACGGTTCCGCCCCCCCCCCCCAGTCATAATAGGTTTCCCATATGCTGCAGATAATTCTGGTTCCTCCTCTCTTCCTTTTTGTCTTCGACATATGCATTGTTATACAGCTTTTGTCGTTGATAATGACATCTGGTAGCCACATGGCCTTCATGGACTCCACCCCTCCCCTGGGTCAGAGTTTAATCACCTTGCCTGTCTGGTCATTCAAATGCAGGAATGTTTTGAAACGTTTCCATAGCAGGTAACTGAGACAAGAGGTGAGAATCAGACCAGTATTTACCTTTTTGGATGCGGTAAACAGGCAAAAACCACCGCCAGACGGGACGGGAAAACAAACCCCACAGTTAATTAGCAGGACGGATTCGATTCTATGTAGGCTCGCTCCTCGAACTCGGCTATCCAGATGGCTCTGCATAGATCTTCGAGGTGACCGAAATGCTTGGTAGAAGACTATGGCTTTCCTCTTGGAACAGGTAGGAAACCTTTCTAAACATGTGTTGCAGAGTACTTAATATTATATTGCAGTGATTAGTAAATAATTTCTAGCTTAACCACAATGAAGTCGTTTACCCTTTAAGAATTGATAATAACGTCAATGTCATCGCATCAGCAACATTCGGTTAATATTTCTTTCTTTAATTTTAATTTTGGATTTTTTTAACTACAATTTAGTTTTAAGTGCTGATTCAGTGATCGTCTATTAATTTTGGATCATCTTTAATCTGTATTTCTTCCGAGAGTTTAAGAATGTGACTTTCTCCGTTTGCTCTGTCCTTACAGATTTCGTTAAAACGAATTCCGTTTGTTTACGAGAAAACGGACCGGTTCTGTAGAACTGTTGCGCATTGTACCGAGTAACGTCGAGCTATGAAATTTTAGTTAGGGATGGGATTGAGCAGTTCGTCATTTTCAAATGCTCAGCTACCCTATCGGTTTGCTCCATGTTAGACGAATAGCCCAAGCTGACGGGGATCCGCTGATACTCACTTCATTATGTCCGTACTTTTTACGTTATGACACTTTTGCAGACTGAAACTTATGAGCAATAGGACAGTGTCGACTTTTTCACACGCTGGTCTTTCCTGTGAAACCAACTCTAAGTTTGCCTTTCGGAATGATACGGAACCGTTCTCGGCTGCATTGTAGCAACACAGTTTTATTTTATAATCTGGAAGTTTCATTCATGCATCACGGTACGCTGATGAATGGAAAAACTTGTTGCAAGACGGAATGTTGAGAGCTTCTTTATTATTATTATTTATTGTTTGTTGTAAGGTTCCGATCGGAGGTCGGTTAAAAGTAAGACGTTGATCAAGCATTGGTGAAGTCAGTCGAAGGAATACCTTCACCGAATAGTAGCAGCTGGGTATGTAATTACTGTATTTTCTTGTATTAAACATTGAGTGACTTTTGCTGACATATATCTTGACCCGCCACGGCGTGAAACATTTTTCAAGTAGTAGTAGAGCCCTCTCAGGTCTGTCATGAATTTTCGGTATGTTGTTATCTGAGTAGTATATTTCTGTATCATCAGCGAGGGAATCTATGTTGACCGGATTCAAGTCCGGAATGTCAGGTAAATGTATCTTAAACACTGCCGGTCCGAGAAGGAAACCTTGTTGTACGCTGGTGCGTATAGTGTAGATATCAGACGCCAGTGAATATACTGAAAGTACGGTCTTCAAGACATCAACTAATTAATATTACTGTATAACATGGAAATTGCAGTTTTATTGAGCAAGAAATCATTATTCCGTGCTCGAACAATGGCCAGGTATACACCTGCCGTGGGCCGGCCGGAGTGGCCGTGCGGTTCTAGGCGCTACGGTCTGGAACCGAGCGACCGCTACGGTCGCAGGTTCGAATCCTACCTCGGGCATGGATGTGTGTGATGTCCTTAGGTTATTTAGGTTTAATTAGTTCTATGTTCTAGGTGACTGAGGACCTCAGCAGTTAAGTCGCATAGTGCTCAGAGACATTTGAACTCCCGCCGTGGATTTAGCATTATTATATCCACCTGAAATTGCTTCCACTAGCCGCAACAACTGAAGTGAAGCCAAGAGGGTTGGTCGAAATCCGAACTGCGTGTTTCGGAGAACTGATCTGTCACGGCATGCTTTGCGAAAAACCGTGACCAGCTCAGCTTCTTTCGAAATTGTTGACAAGAGAGTAATTGGCCTGTAATATTTGGAAGATTTATGGTGTTTGCTGGATTTTGCTGTTGCAATTACCTTTACATACTTCCGCTGACCTGGAAAATTCCTTATATGTTGATTACCCCTTCAATACCGGGGAATTTACTTCATTTTAGGTGAGACAGATCTTTGTTAATTTATCCGAGATTTTTGTCATCCACGTGCACATTTTCGTAGTGTGCTCGTTGAATAAAGCCATAATGTTTTGTTTTGTTCCTCTAGCAAATTAAAATTACAGTTGATAGAAGGCAATCAAATTTGGTAAGTCACGATATATACCATCTACGTCTCTGAGATAAGAGGCAAAGCGAGGCGGTCTGTTCTGATCCAGATCTGCACCTAAGCGTGTGGGCTCTTCGTTCCTCTTAGATTCACCTTGCAAATGATACCTTCTTTTTGTATTTGAAGGTATGAGAGCTTTTAGAACTCGCGTAACTTAGTTAGCCGAACTACTTTTTGGCGGTGACTGTGCTACAAGCACATTACGTCACTAGCATTAAACTTCCTTGATCGTTTATAAACCTCGTTCACCAAACACGAAACACCAAACAGGAGGACCAGTAGACTGCCGGTTTTCCGTTGGAGGTAGTATATTCCAGAACCAAAAAATGTGATTTTACTAGAAGTAGCATGTCATTCGCTTGTCCACCATTCCCACACTCATTGTGGCAGGTCAACCAACTTCATGTAGTGACTGGTGTACTGTACGAAACCTCATTTCCTATTACACTTTTGGATTTTACGTTTCTCACTAACTGTCTTCCTTAGTTTTCTTGGAAGCTGTGATTTCATAACTGCAAATTAGAGTCACATCTTGTAATGCAGACTGAAGGAACTCGATTTCAAATAAAACCTATGGTAAGCAGAGAACACTCTTGGCATCCTAAACATTTTTTACGAATAGTGGTATCTTCCATCATTCCATACACGTGTCTGGTAGAGAGGTAATACACTGAAGAGTAATAGAACTGGCACCCCTGCCTCATATCGTAGACAACCCCTACGAGCACGCAGAAGTGATGCAATACCACGTGACATGGACGAATAATGTCTGACGAAGAGCTGGAGGGAATTAACACAATCAATACTGCAAGGCTATCCATAAATCCGTAAGAGAACAAGGGGGTGGAGATCTGTTCTGAACATCACGTTGCAAGACGTCTCAGATATGCTCGATAATGTTCTTGTCTGGGAGCGTGGTCGCCAGTGGAAGTATTTAAACTCAAAAGAGTGTTCCCGCAGCCACTCTGTAGCTATTTTGGGCGTATGGGATATTGCATTGTCTTGCTGGAATTACCCAATTTCGTCGGAATGAACAATGGACATGAATGGATGCAGGCTATAAAACAGGGTGCCACTGTACGTGTCACTTGTCAAAATCGCCTCTAGACGTATCAGGGGTGCCATATCACTCCAACTGCAGACGCCCCACACTATTACAGAGCCTCGACCAGCTTGAACAGTCCACTGCTGACATACAACGTCCATGGGTTGATGAGTTTGTCTCCATACCCGTACACATCTACCAGCTCGATACAATTTGAAACGATACTCATCCGACGAGGCAACGTGTTTCGAGTGATCAACACTCCAATGTCGGTATTGAAGGGCCCAAGCGAGGCGTATAGCTTTGTGTCGGGCAGTCATCAAGGGTGTACGAGTGGACCTTCGAGTCCGAAAACCCAAATCGAAGATGACACGTTGAATGGTTCGCACGCGGACACTTGTTGACGACGCAGCATTGAAATCTGCAGCAATTTGCCGAAGGGTTGCCCTTCCGTCACTTTGAACGATTCTCTTCAGTCGTTGTTTGTTCCGTTCTAGTACGATCTTATTCCGGCCTCAGCGATGTTGGAGATTTGATGTTTTCCGGATTCCTGATATTCACGGTACACTCATAAAATGGTCGTACGGGAAAATCCCCACTTCATCGCTACATCGGAGTTGCTGTGTCCCATCGCTCTTGCGCCGACTATAACACCAAGTTCAAACTCACTTAAATCTTGATAACCTGCCATTGTAGCAGCAGTAACCGATCTAACAACAGCGCCAGACGCTTGTCTTATATAGGCATTGCCGACCGCAGCGCCGTATTCTTTCTGGTTACATACCCTGTCTTTGAATGTCCATGAGTACACCAGTTTCTTTGGTGCTTCAGTGTGTAATTCCTAGTAGTCCTAATCAGGAAAAATGATCCGAATGCAACAGTGTTACGTTCTCTTGAAAGTAATTGTTCTCAGAAAGGAATACTTTCTCTCAATCGGGATTCACGTTTTCAGTGAGTCACTCTGTCTCTCACCATTCCCCGAGTCGTACAGATACATAAAACATACAGATTCATGAAACATAAAACATTGATAAGTAACATGAAACACTTCGCTTTCAGCATGACGAGGTACAAGTTGCCAGTACGCCTTTTATCAGCAGCCGTAAGAAAAGCAACTAATTACAGAATTCAGTTGTTACAGTAGTGAAACAAAGATAAATTTATAGTTGGGTCAAACTGACCCAAGGACAACGGCAGGGTTAAAACGTCTCCCATGATCTCACAGTCAACAGCATTATACGCCTCTTTCTTTCTTCTTTTTGAAAATACTTCTTGTACGTTAATACAGGTAAGAAAACTCAAAAACTCTAAAATAATAGATTGAAAAAATGTTTCAATAAATTGTGTGTAATTTCGGTCGTTAAAGCCATTTATTCACTAAAAATACGAAGTAGTTTAAATTAGTTCCGTGAATTCGAAGTGTAGATGTAGCACCAGAAGGGAAAGTGAAACTGCAGAATAGTCTGTTCCTGGTCGGTACCAAAAACACCTTTTTAGAGACGTGTTGGTATTTCAGGTCAATTGGATCCCATTTTATATTAGTTACGCTGTGCCCCTTCGTCCGATTAAACACCTAATTGGCGATATAATTCGATGTACGAACAGTCGACGATTGTACTCTAATAGTCCCCATCGACAAGGGGCCGGCTTTGGGGTCACACAGAGGCGTGGTCTTCCCCCGTTTACGAGAGCCCGTTGACCCCGACCGGGGGTGGCTGGACCGCTGCCAGCCCTTAAGCGGACCTTGTTGCCCGCATCTGTATGCAGCCTCTGTCCATTAAGCCCGTTTAATTAAACTGCGAGGTCTATTTTAACGTCGTACGCTTCCTTAAGGAATATTACCACGCAGCCTGTCGGTAGAGGAAACAGCGAAATACAGACTACAATAAGCAAATCGTCAGTTGCTGTATGTCCATCCTTGTTGATTTTTCTCCCTTTATTGTGTGAAAGAAATCGTGAGGCTGTTTTTTATTACACACGAGCTTTTAATGATAACTGGGCAGAAACATTTACGTTGCGATTAACTAAACCGATCCTTGGTTTTGGTCTTCTATAAATGTCGTTCTCCCATCAGCAGAGACCCAGGAGGCCGGCAATAGGCTGTGCACTTTAATGCTACTGGTTGTTGTTGTTCTACAGCCGAAGGCCCTACGAAGTACAGCATATGATTACAAATACCATATGATGTGCTTTTTCTAGTCGAGCACAATGGAGTTCTAGATGACGTTATCGTGTTCTGGCTAAATTAGACATTAGAAGTAAAACAAGTAAATAAATACGGCAGGTCATGACCATCATAGCAGTTTGGAAAGAAACACACGTAATGGCGTACTTAACAAATATGTAGGAGATTCATAGCAGCGTCGGCCAAGAGCTTCGTAACTTCAAGATACACTCCTGGAAATAGAAAGAAGAACACATTGACACCGGTGTGTCAGACCCACCGTACTTGCTCCGGACACTGCGAGAGGGCTGTACAAGCAATGATCACACGCACGGCACAGCGGGCACACCAGGAACCGCGGTGTTGGCCGTCGAATGGCGCTAGCTGCGCAGCATTTGTGCACCGCCGCCGTCAGTGTCAGCCAGTTTGCCGTGGCATACGGAGCTCCATCGCAGTCTTTAACACTGGTAGCATGCCGCGACAGCGTGGACGTGAACCGTATGTGCAGTTGACGGACTTTGAGCAAGGGCGTATAGTGGGCATGCGGGAGGCCGGGTGGACCTACCGCCGAATTGCTCAAAACGTGGGGCGTGAGGTCTCCACAGTACATCGATGTTGTCGCCAGTGGTCGGCGGAAGGTGCACGTGCCCGTCGACCTGGGACCGGACCGCAGCGACGCACGGATGCACGCCAAGACCGTAGGATCCTACTCAGTGCCGTAGGGGACCGCACCGCCACTTCCCTGCAAATTAGGGACACTGTTGCTCCTGGGGTATCGGCGAGGACCATTCGCAACCGTCTCCATGAAGCTGGGCTACGGTCCCGCACACCGTTAGGCCGTCTTCCGCTCACGCCCCAACATCGTACAGCCCGCCTCCAGTGGTGTCGCGACAGGCGTGAATGGAGGGACGAATGGAGACGTGTCGTCTTCAGCGATGAGAGTCGCTTCTGCCTTGGTGCCAATGATGGTCGTATGCGTGTTTGGCGCCGTGCAGGTGAGCGCCACAATCAGGACTGCATACGACCGAGGCACACAGGGCCAACACCCGGCATCATGGTGTGGGGAGCGATCTCCTACACTGGCCGTACACCACTGGTGATCGTCGAGGGGACACTGAATAGTGCACGGTACATCCAAACCGTCATCGAACCCATCGTTCTACCATTCCTAGACCGGCAAGGGAACTTGCTGTTCCAACAGGACAATGCACGTCCGCATGTATCCCGTGCCACCCAACGTGCTCTAGAAGGTGTAAGTCAACTTCCCTGGCCAGCAAGATCTCCGGATCTGTCCCCCATTGAGCATGTTTGGGACTGGATGAAGCGTCGTCTCACGCGGTCTGCACGTCCAGCACGAACGCTGGTCCAACTGAGGCGCCAGGTGGAAATGGCATGGCAAGCCGTTCCACAGGATTACATCCAGCATCTCTACGATCGTCTCCATGGGAGAATAGCAGCCTGCATTGCTGCGAAAGGTGGATATACACTGTACTAGTGCCGACATTGTGCATGCTCTGTTGCCTGTGTCTATGTGCCTGTGGTTCTGTCAGTGTGATCATGTGATGTATCTGACCCCAGGAATGTGTCAATAAAGTTTCCCCTTCCTGGGACAATGAATTCACGGTGTTCTTATTTCAATTTCCAGGAGTGTATATGTTTAGAACGAAAAAAGAGCAACCACGTGCTGGTTTTTCATTTTGGCTTCATATATTTATGGTGTAGTGCTGTTTTGTAATGCCTAGTGGGTGAAATTAGACAATCGGGAAAGAAGTTAAAAAAGCTGTTTATTTCGAATAAAACTGACGTGACACAAGTTAACTGCTTCTGTCAAGAATCTGTGGCGACTGTGCAACGTAGCACAAAATACTATTTCATCCATTTAGTTTTCGCCATTTATCAATACTGACTATGTAAGTAGTGGAAATTTTTATATAAATCTCTCAGTCCCTTATGAATACTATTAATAAAAATCGATAGAATAAAAGATAAAGTAAACTCTTGAAAGATTAGCAAGCTATATTTCAGTTACGTAGGATGACACCTACTTTGCTTTGTTCTGTATTCTGTTTATACTGCAATTTTTCCCTGTCCCTGACTACAAGTGAAAGAGCTTTGCAGATGATAGACAACATTTTCTTTCAGTGTGTAATAATAGGTAACTTACTTTTATGTAGCACCATCTTCTGGACTCTTGGGACCGCTAAAGGCTGGTTTCCCTACTGAACTTGGGTGGCTCTCTGGGTCTAACAGCCTTTACCCTTTTTGTAATTATGAAGACCTTTCTAATTCCTGGTGCTTTTAATTTTTTTCTCCTCTTTTCGCTTTTTGTGTCTTTGTAATATAGTAACATTAAAAATATCTTTGCTGGTTCACTTCTTTTGGAATACGATAATTTCAACTGTTTCTCCTTACTTTACTTCTACATTTATCTCGTCGTTTCTTGATGCTTCTCTCTTCTTTCTTCTGCCCAAGTGGCTGTGGTCCTCTTCTTGGGCTTTTCATGGAATCCGCTGGAATATTGTATCTACAGCTACATCTACATCTCCAAATACATCTCCATCTACGTGCCTGGCAGAAGGTTCACAGAACCATCTTCACAATAATTCTCTGTTATTCCAGTCTCGAATAGCGAGCGGAGAAAACGAACACCTGTATCTTTCCGTGCGAGCTCTGATTTCCTCTATTTTATTGTGATGATCGTCTCTCCCTATGTACATCGCCGTCAACCAAATTACTATCTGAGTGGCATTCGTTCCTCATTCTTTAATTAACCTAAGTAAGGGAAACAAATTTTTTCAGTATGTTGAGTTTCAGCCTTTGGATGCGGCCATGTTTTACTAATAATATTTTACTAATACTGTCTGTATTTTTACGGTATGTGTATAAAAGTCACTAATGTGACGTCTTCTACACCTAATCTTTGCGTATCCATTATTGTAATGGATGGTTAACACGATTCCGGCTGGACAGTATGAAATGAAAATTAAAACACCAGATATCGTCGTTTTCGCATTTAATTGATTTATGTAACCAGTTTTGGTTTTTCATTACGCTATCTTGAGGCCCCTGTGTAAGAAACAACAATGAGAAAGTACTCAAATAAATAGACATATCGAAAAAGGACGGTATCCAAATCGAGAAGCCAATAACACCCAATTTGAATACTGTCCTTTTACTAGTATGTCTGTTCACTTGAGTATGTTTGGATTATTGATTTTTAAACTGTCGCTGAAAATGGTGTAAAGGAACACCGCGACTGGTTGCGTAAATAAATTTATGCAATAGTGAGTGTTGCATGTGTTTTAGTTTTCATTTCTTCTATATCATGTTTGCTGTTTCACTGTTTCCAAGATTTTCTTTAGTACTTTCTGCGATTTCCAGTGCTTCCAACTTGACCTTTTTGGTCGGAGTTAAAATTTCTGCTGTACGAAGTGCTGGTGGGGAAATTATTATACTGTTCGGGTTTAGCACTGAGGATATTCATCGTAAAATTCCTACATAACTCCACTATGTTTACAGTCACCTGAACCAACCCTACACTAGGCCTCATAATGCTGGTGACCTGGTACTCACTCCACAACACTTCCTGCGGTGTCTGAATTCCTGTGGGGAAATGGCAGCCCAGTCTTCGTCAGGAGTCGAAACCATAGAAAGAAGTCGCTGGGGCAGCAGCGAAGTTGACGTCCCGTCTCACCCCAGAGGCCTCCCATTGGGATCTGGACAGTGGAGTCCATTTCAGGTATGTTGCTTTGCAAAAGCCGTTGTCTCACAGAACCTGCTTTATGAAAGAGTGCATACTAGTACAATCATAGTGACAAAAATGTTTCGCCGGCCGAAGTGGCCGTGCGGTTAAGGGCACTGCAGTCTGGAACCGCAAGACCGTTACGGTCGCAGGTTCGAATCCTGCCTCGGGCATGGATGTTTGTGATGTCCTTAGGTTAGTTAGGTTTAACTAGTTATAAGTTCTAGGGGACTAGTGACCTCAGCAGTTGAGTCCCATAGTGCTCAAAGCCATTTTTGAACAAAAATGTTTCTCGTGCCGAAAAAATATGTTCGTGTCTGAGGCGCCCTGCTTATCCGCAGGGCAGGACAGGTAGATTAAATTGTACGAAGGGGGCAAAATAAGGGGCTGTCAGTTACACGCGAAAATACAACTTTATTATTTGATAAAACATTTTAAGAACCCAAAGAAATTTTTTTTAACACACAGCATTAATCTTTGGGACTTAATTACCGGCTGAAAGCCACTTTAATTTAAAAACAGCTGAAGGCCAATAACTTAAAACGCAAGCACAATCAGAAATTTGAAAGGCAAGCCATATCTTACAACAGTTCCTTATTTAGGCTGAAGGCCAAAAGAATCTGAGATTTGCAGAGCAAACCATTTGAATCCTAAATCGTCTGAAAGCTAAACACTTAAGGCTAAACAACATGAAATTTTAAAAAGAAACAAAGGTCTTACGTAAAAAAAGTTCTTAATTAGGGAAAACTCAACCAGAACAGAAATTTTAAAGGCAGAGCCTTATCTTATAACACTTCTCTAGTTAGGCTGAAGGCACGAAGAATCAGACACTTCAAGAGCAATCAAGTTAAATTCAAATCGGCTGTAGGCCTAAGACAAAATTCCGTCACATTAATATTTTTTAAAAGCCAAAGGCCTTATGTGAAACAGTTCTAGACTTTAGCCTGGAAGGCCTTAAGAACAAAATAAATCGAACTTAAAATCGGCTGAAGTCCCAACACTTACAATTAAAACCTCTAAAATTCCTAGTGTCTTACGTAACACAGTTCTTTAAATTAGGCTGAAGGCCTAAAGACTCTTACGCCTCAGGGGCAAACAACCTTAATTTTTAAAAAAATCGGCTATAAGCCATACAGGTACAAACAGCAATAACAAATAAAAAAGAAGGGTAGTACACCGAAGGGCGCTCAGATGTTCGAGGGTCGGCCTGGAATTAAAACACTAACGCTGACTTAGGTGAGACAGGCAGTCGGGCCAACCATTCACGATACGACTACAACCCAACCGACCGAGAGTCAACGGACCCAGCCACAAGATAACTTCCGTTCCACCCGACCGGCACACAACAGAGAGTTCAAAGGAACAACGTAGAAAGTATTCAAACGACACAATGTGAACTGTTGTGGCTGGCTGGTAGATTAAGTAAAGACCCAACTCTCGTGTCCGCGATCGGTGAGCCACGGACGTCGCAGAAATGGGAACAGCCCTTCACAATCCGACCGCGCGTTGACTTCGCCAGGCCCCGGCCAGGCACGCACCACGGAGACTTCCTCGCTGCTACACGCCAAACGACCAACTCCCCAGGCCCGGAAAGGGTGAAAGGACCAACCGAAAGACCAACCGACGGTCGTCCTGCATCAATCTACCTCCGTCGGACTGTTCATGGGTGTCGCCAGCGGTCGGCGAGCACTGGCTGTCGGCGCCTCACCAGCGCTCCGTCCCCGACTTCACTGCTGCTGTGTCCCGACTGAACTGTTGGTCCGTCTCCAGCCGATTGCCAGACACACGACGATCTGGAAATACTATCGGTCGCTCCAGAGATGGTATAACAGTGCACTTATCGATAAGCGCTGCTGCTGCCGCTCAGGGGCCAGTAAGTGAGGAAGTTAGTGACGCCAGTAAACGGAATAAGGAAACGAGGCGGCAGTATCGTAATAGAGGGCGACAAACAATAAATGGAATAATCGCGAGCCGTACACGGCTCAATGTCCTTCTGCGTTTAGTGTTTGATTAAGCATTATAAGTAAACAACGCCCTGAGGACGAAAAACACCCTTATACCGGAACACCTCCTTCTCTGTACTTTCCTGCTGGTGCTGCACATGTCGGTAGGTAACTTTCTCTAGGCACTTTCAAGTCTCAGACCCTTCCATCGGAGCCACACGGTATGTACTGAGTCATCACCTCAAATCTTTTGTTTCCAGTCATCTACTGCGTACTGGCGGCTCTCTTTACCCAATCTCAAGCGGCGCTGGCCATTGACTACCGAAATGTGTTTGTTCGGCCATTGTACTCCACACCTTTTAATTCCCTATTCACAATCATTGTGCTGGCTGGACTTGCCTGTATGGTCTGTGCTTATAAGTGGTCGTTCCTTCCTGTTTACACCTCAAAATCACAACACAAACAGTCTGCTTGGGCGTCTGTAGAACGGCTGAAATGATCCCGATTCGATTTGTTGCTGGAGTAACTTCTAATTATCAGACCAAATTCGAAACCACTGCACTCTACTGCAATATCCATTCACCTTTTATTGTCTCTGTGTTCACCACATAATACTCTCCTCTGACTTTCACACTGGCAGGGTCCACATCTGGTGCCTGATCAACATCGCCGGTGTTTGGATGCTTTTGATGAGGTAGTGTAGGAAGTTGTCTTCATCGAACTAACTATTGCTTTCATGTATTTCTTCTCCAAGCTGCCTTGTTCAATTAATTCCCCAAACATACATAAATATTTTTGGTCTCTCAATTTCTCATTATTTAGTTTTCTGTAAATTGGGGCTGTTGCCATAAACTTGGTTTTTCAAAAGAGAGCTCTTTAATCCTTTTTCTTTTTTTGCAGCTTTTTCCGTCAGTAATTCTACCTGTCTACTGGCTGTTTCCAGTTGAGTCTGAAGAAATAACTAGGCCACCTGCAAACTCTAGGTAGTGTTCATGTAAGCAATGCATTTTGTACGCTAATCTAACTTCCTCATTGATGTGAATTTGTACTAATGGCATTCTCCTTTCCATTACGAATTGTCCCATAACATAATAGAGCATCAGGGAGATACCGTTTCACCCAAAGCCACAGTTTTTTGTCTCAAAACTTCCAGAAATTTCACCTTCAAGTTTCACTATACAATGGGTGTTTGTTAATGCTTGCTAAATTATACCTAAATATACTTTTCACATGATAACTTTATCTTGCATGTTCAATATTTTAATTTTATGTAAATCTTTGTAGTAATTTCATTAAACGTAATGCGTAAAATCGAACTCCAGTACGAGAAGAAGAGATCGAGTGACATAGAGATAACCAGAGAATCGAGCTGTGAATGTGGGCTAGCGAATTCCTGTGGATGACGAAATGTCGTGTGGTGTCAGAATAAAATGTATGCTAAATACTGCCGAATATGGAATGTTGCCATTAATATGGTGTGAAAAAAGCATCGACATGGCGCGAGTCTGTTGATATAATAAAGACTACAGTACAGGGACAATGTGATAGCTGCTGCGACGTAACTTGCAAAAGTCAGTGTGAGCAATGCAAGGTGGTCCATTGATCATGACCTGCCCAAATATCTCACGAAATAAGCGTCAAACGAAAAAACTACAAAGAATGAAACTTGTCTAGCTTGAAGGGGGAAACCAGATGGGGCTATGGTCGGCCCGCTAGATGGCGGTGCCATAGGTCAAACGGATATCAACAGCGTTTTTTAAAAATAGGAACCCCCATTTTTATTACATATTCGTGTAGTACATAAAGAAAATTGAATGTTTCAGTTGGACCACATTTTCGCTTTGTGATATATGCGTTGTAATAGGCACAAACATATGGCTCACAATTTTAGACTAACAGTTGGTAACAGGTAGGTTTTTTAAATTAAAATACAGAACGTAGTACGTTTGAACATTTAATTTCGGTTGTTCCAATGTGATGCATTTACCTTTGTGAACTCATCATTTCTGAGAACGAATGCTGTTACAGCGTGATTACCTGTAAATACCACATTAATGCAATAAATGCTCAAAATGATGTTCGCCAACCTCAATGCATTTGACAATGCGTGTAACGAGATTCCTCTCAACAGAGAGTAGCTCGCCTTCCGTAATGTTCACACATGCATTAACAATGCGGTCACGCAAATCGTCAGGCGTTGTCGGTGGATCACGATGGCAAATATCCTTCAAGTTTCCCCTCAGAAAGAAATCCGGGGACGTCAGATCTGGTGAACGTGCGGGCCATGGTATGGTGCTTCGACGACCAACCCACCTGTCATGAAATATGCTGTTCAATACCGCTTCAACCGAACACGAGCTATCTGCCGGACATCCATCATGTTGTAAGTACATCGCCATTCTCTCACGCAGTGAAACATCTTGTAGTAACATCAATAGAAAATTACGAAGGAAATCAACATACATTGCACCATTTAGATTGCCATCGATAACTTGGGAGGCAATTATTCTACCTCACAGAATGCCGCACCGTACATTAACCCGCCAAGGTCGCTGATGTTCCAATTGTTGCAGCCGTGGTGGATTTTCCGTTGTTGCCCAATAGTGCATATTATGCCGGTTTACGTTACCACTGTTGGTGAATGACGCTTCATCGCTGAAAAGAACGCGTGCAATAAATCTGTCATCGCCCCGTAATTTCTCTTGTGCCCAGTGGCAGAACTGGCAGACCTTCAAAGTCGTCGCCATGCAATTCCTGGTGCATAGAAATATGGTACGGGTGCAATCGATGTTGATGTAGCATTCTCAACACCGACGTTTTTGAGATTCCCGATTCTCGCGCAATTTGTCAGCTACTGATGTGCGGATTAGCAGCGACAGCAGCTAAAACACCTACTTAGGCATCATCATATGTTGCAGGTCGTGGTTGACGTTTCACCTGTGGCTGAACACTTCCTGTTTCCTTAAATAACGTAAATATCCGGCGAACGGTCCGGATTCTTGGATGATGTCGTCCAGTATACCGAGCAGCATACATAGCACACGCCCGTTGGGCATTTTGATCACAGTATCCATTCATCAACACGGTATCGACCTTTTCCGTAATTGGTAAACGGTCCATTTTAACACGGGTAACGTATCACGAAACAAATACCGTCCGCACTGGCGGAATGTTACGTGATACCACGTACATATACGTTTTTGACTATTACAGCGCTATCTATCACAAAGCGAAAAAAGTGGTCCAACTGAAACATTCATATTTCTTTACGTACTACACGAATATGTAATAAAAAATAGGGGTTCCTATTTAAAACAAAACGCAATTGACATCCGTTTGAGGTATGGCAGCGCCTCTAGCGGGCCAACCGTAGCCTCATCTGGTTTCCCCCTTCAAGCTAGACGAGTTTCGTTCTTTGTAGTTTATTCGTTTGATGCTTATATCATTAGAAATATGGCCCGGTGACTATCAATGGACCACCCTGTACTTTTTCGGTTGCAACGTAATGTCAGTTCGCGCGTGTTAGAAGAGTAAAAGCGGATACAACGACAGGTACTTTTCTTTATATTAATGTTATTCAACAGGGTGTCAGTATATGGGAGTGCCATATGTGGCAAAAAAGGGCGAATTACGATTTCATATTCCACTGGTTCAGTTGAGTTTAGCACACTATAAAATCATGAACCGGATGTAAAAAGGCGTGTCATGTGATTGAAATGTTATCGTCGTGTGTATACGACCGTCGGTGAACTACAACATTTACATCGAGTGGGAGTCGACGTAGGGATAATATCGGCACCAAATGAATCATGTAAATGTCAAGGTGCAAAACTGTCGTTTTGAAGTTGACAAACTTGTTATGGTTTCACCGCCAACACCATCTACGTGCAGGCGGTATCGCACGTCATAAACCATCACGCACAGATCGTCGGCTTTAAGTGTTCATCGCCTTAAAGCTATGCCTCCATAAGGACTCTGAAATCCGTTAAGATAATTTCATTTTAGCTAGCTTCAGTAATATGCTTCTTTTCCAGTAAATACTGTTACATTGCAACCACATTAAATAACCCAAGTAATCATTGTCTGCGGTATTATTTTCCTACGACTGTCATAGGTTTTCGCGGTTTTTGGTATAAGTGGATCGTTCAGTTTCGAGACGTATCATGTTACACGAAATAATTTTAACAGGTGGCAAGAAAAGTACTTGTTGTATCCCAGAGAACTGATGGATGTCCGTTCAGTATTTGTTATGGATGGATTCACTAATGTACGTGTGCTTCGGCATATGTGTGTACAGTAATTCGTCATAGACTTTTACGTATTTAAATGTATTTGTTAAAACGTACATGAGCTGTGGCGGCCACTATTAGGTGGCGGCCACCATTAGATTTCTGGCTAAGTTTTTTCCTCATTCTCTAAATGCAGTGGAAATTCTGAATCTGGTCGCTGGACGATGATAGGACCTTACGTCTGAGTTCTGGAAGTAGTCGTGTTGCAACATTCCTGAAGTCGTGATTGAGCTTAGTTACTTCTGCAATTAATTTTTCTCGGAATTACGATTTGTTTATCTTTAAATGCAATTGTGGAATTTAATGATATATATTCACGTTTTGTTTCGTAGCCGGCAACGTGATTTTTCCTGTAACCTTGTTTTTCTATCACTCTTAAGTCAGTAGATGTTGTATCGTTACTGGTATGACATTAATATTTAGGCACATTCACAGTCATAGTTGATAATTTAATCTTCATAGGCAGTTACGTTGCATAATCTTGCCCATTCGCATCAACATACGCTATTAACGGAAAACAATAGAAAATAATCAGTTCATTGTCACGTAATTACTTCTGTACTTTGTTTCCTAGGGCCATAAGCCTTATGCGGAATATAGAGCTGGAGAAAAGCAAAGACTGTACCTACCTTGTACTCACTTCCGCAAGTGCACTCGTTATAGACTTGCGTAATTGCGTGTTTATTTTCACTTTTGTAGAGAGAATGTAGTACACAACTCGACAAGGCAATTTATTTGTTACTTACTTTGTCCATATTGTATGAAATTGGTTGAGATCGGCGACTAATCTTCAGCAAATAATCCTCATCACACTTCACATTAACGTGCATGTAACTGTAAGGCACTCAGTGATGCAGGACAATCTCCCGAAGCGCGTCATGCTTAGAAATACTGATAAAAATTACTGGAGCAGTAAAAATTATTTCATAAATTTACTTATCATCCAAAGATTTACACGATGCTGTCCCAGCATTCTCGTAGTTGACTTTAATATGTCCTCATTCGGTTCCAGATCTTACTACCGTGGCCGGCCTGGAGTGGCCGTGCGGTTCTAGGCGCTACGGTCTGGAACCGCGCGACCGCTGCGGTCGCAGGTTCGAATCCTGCCTCGGGCATGGATGTGTGTGGTGTCCTTGGGTTAGTTAGGTTTAAGTAGTTCTAAGTTCTAGGCGACTGATAACCTCAGAAGTTAAGTCGCATAGTGCCCAGAGTCATTTACTACCGTGAATATAAAGAGTACACCGTACACAGCTGACCGCCCCGGTAGCTGAGTGGTCAGCGTGACAGACTGTCAATCCTAAGGGCCCGGGATCGATTCCCGCCTGGGTCGGAGATTTTTCTCCGCTCAGGGACTGGGTGTTGTGTTGTCCTAATCATCATCATTTCATCCCCATCGACGAGCAGGTCGCCGAAGTGGCGTCAAATAGAAAGACCTGCACCAGGCGAACGGTCTACCCGACGGGAGGCCCTAGCCACACGACATTTCCATTTTCCGTACACAGCTGTCTCATAGTGGCGACCTTACAAAATATTTTTCATCGGAAAATACGTACGTCACCTTCACCTCTCCCTCGCTCTGCCTTGCGTCACTTTCACCTCTCCCTCGCTAAGCACGATGTTATCTTGGTATGGGCTGAGCCCCTCAGGCGCCTGTCGATACCGTTGCCGTATCATGTAGGCTGGGGGTGGTTCCTATCTACTGGGCAGGGGTACGGCCAACGTGATGATTTAATTCTGACTCTTTATTTACAATTCAGCTACTTGCCTTACGAAACTTGAAACGTATAAAGCTTCTAGTCTATTTTTGATATGCAATGAGAGTGTTCCCTGCCGCCGTTGCATAAGCAGCTGCAGCAGCAAGTCGTATACTCCTAGCTCACTCATTTGTTACATAGTTTAATTCTTAATTTCTTTGCGTGTTTTTGGTACTTGCATTGTTTAATTCATAAATTTTGGGCGTATTATAGTATTTGAGAGTTGTAGCATCGCGTTTTAGTACCTGAATAGTGTAAATTCGCGTAGTCGTCTGTCTTCTGTTTTTGTTTTGAACGGCCAGTGTCGGTTGGTCACAGTCAGTGTGCTCCCTGCCGCCGTTGGATAAGCGGCTGCAGCAGCAAGTCGTATACTCCTAGCTCACTCATTTGTTACATAGTTTAATTCTTAATTTCTTTGCGTGTTTTTGGTACTTGCATTGTTTAATTCATAAATTTCGGGCGTATTATAGTATTTGAGAGTTGTAGCATCGCGTTTTAGTACTCGAATAGTGTTAAATCGCGTAGTCTCCTTCCGCCGCCGAGCAGTGTGTCAGCAGTGCACAAGTGGCAGCATTATTGCATTTACTAGGCAATCTTGTATTTTAATAACCGTTTCAATTTTGTGTCGTTTTGTTTGCGCTCTCTGTACATTAGTTCTGACGTTCTTTGCACAACAGTTTTTAGCATGGATAGGGACTGCAACTGCTGTGTTCGGATGCAGGCTGAGTTGGCATCCCTTCGCTCCCAGCTTCGGGCAGTGTTGGCTTCGGTCACACAGCTTGAGGCTGTTGCCAATGGGCATCACTGTGGGGGTCCGGATGGGGGTTTGTCGGGGACGGCCAGCTCGTCCCACGCATCCCCCGATCGGGCTACGGCTGTGGTTGCCCGGGATACTGCCCGCATTGAGGCTGATCCCTCACCTGTGGTACAGTGGGAGGTCGTCTCAAGGTGTGGCAGGGGGCGAAAGACATTCCGGAGGGCTGAACGGAAGGCCTCTCCAGTTTGTCTGACGAACCGGTTTCAGGCTCTGTCTCAGGCTGATACTGATCTTCGGCCTGACATGGCTGCTTGTCCTGTTCCAGAGTTTGCCCCTCAGTCTGCAAGATCCGGGCAGTCGCAGAGGGTGGGATTACTGGTAGTTGGGAGCTCCAACGTCAGGCGCGTAATGGGGCCTCTTAGGGATATGGCAGCAAGGGAGGGGAAGAAAACCAAAGTGCACTCCGTGTGCATACCGGGGGGAGTCATTCCAGATGTGGAAAGGGTCCTTCCGGATGCCATAAAGGGTACAGGGTGCACCCATCTGCAGGTGGTCGCTCATGTCGGCACCAATGATGTGTGTCGCTATGGATCGGAGGAAATCCTCTCTGGCTTCCGGCGGCTATCTGATTTGGTGAAGACTGCCAGTCTCGCTAGCGGGATGAAAGCAGAGCTCACCATCTGCAGCATCGTCGACAGGACTGACTGCGGACCTTTGGTACAGAGCCGAGTGGAGGGTCTGAATCAGAGGCTGAGACGGTTCTGCGACCATGTGGGCTGCAGATTCCTCGACTTGCGCCATAGGGTGGTGGGGTTTCGGGTTCCGCTGGATAGGTCAGGAGTCCACTACACGCAACAAGCGGCTACACGGGTAGCAGGGGTTGTGTGGAGTGGGCTGGGCGGTTTTTTAGGTTAGATGGCCTCGGGCAAGTGCAGAAAGGGCAACAGCCTCAACGGGTGCGGGGCAAAGTCAGGACATGCGGGGACCAAGCAGCAATCGGTATTGTAATTGTAAACTGTCGAAGCTGCGTTGGTAAAGTACCGGAACTTCAAGCGCTGATAGAAAGCACCCAAGCTGAAATCGTTATAGGTACAGAAAGCTGGCTGGAGCCAGAGATAAATTCTGCCGAAATTTTTACAAAGGCACAGACGGTGTTTAGAAAGGATAGATTACATGCAACCGGTGGTGGAGTGTTCGTCGCTGTTAGTAGTAGTTTATCCTGTAGTGAAGTAGAAGTGGATAGTTCCTGTGAATTATTATGGGTGGAGGTTACACTCAACAACCGAGCTAGGTTAATAATTGGCTCCTTTTACCGACCCCCCGACTCAGCAGCATTAGTGGCAGAACAACTGAGAGAAAATTTGGAATACATTTCACATAAATTTTCTCAGCATGTTATGGTCTTAGGTGGAGATTTCAATTTATCAGATATAGACTGGGACACTCAGATGTTTAGGACGGGTGGTAGGGACAGAGCATCGAGTGACATTATACTGAGTGCACTATCCGAAAATTACATCGAGCAATTAAACAGAGAACCGACTCGTGGAGATAACATCTTGGACCTACTAATAACAAACAGACCCGAACTTTTCGACTCTGTAAGTGCAGAGCAGGGAATCAGTGATCATAAGGCCGTTGCAGCATCCCTGAATATGGAAGTTAATAGGAATATAAAAAAAGGGAGGAAGGTTTATCTGTTTAGCAAGAGTAATAGAAGGCAGATTTCAGACTACCTAACAGATCAAAACGAAAATTTCTGTTCCGACACTGACAATGTTGAGTGTTTATGGAAAAAGTTCAAGGCAATCGTAAAATGCGTTTTAGACAGGTACGTGCCGAGTAAAACTGTGAGGGACGGGAAAAACCCACCGTGGTACAACAACAAAGTTAGGATACTACTGCGAAAGCAAAGAGAGCTTCACTCCAAGTTTAAACGCAGCCAAAACCTCTCAGACAAACAGAAGCTAAACGATGTCAAAGTTAGCGTAAGGAGGGCTATGCGTGAAGCGTTCAGTGAATTCGAAAGTAAAATACTAGGTACCGACTTGACAGAAAATCCTAGGAAGTTCTGGTCTTACGTTAAATATGTAAGTGGCTCGAAACATCATGTCCAGACACTCCGGGATGATGATGGCATTGAAACAGAGGATGACAAGCGTAAAGCTGAAATACTAAACACCTTTTTCCAAAGCTGTTTCACAGAGGAAGACCGCACTACAGTTCCTTCTCTAAATCCTCGCACCAACGAAAAAATGGCTGACATCGAAATAAGTGTCCAAGGAATAGAAAAGCAACTGGAATCACTCAACAGAGGAAAGTCCACTGGACCTGACGGGATACCAATTCGATTCTACACAGAGTACGCGAAAGAACTTGCCCCCCTTCTAACAGCCGTGTACCGCAAGTCTCTAGAGGAACAGAAGGTTCCAAATGATTGGAAAAGAGCACAGGTAGTCCCAGTCTTCAAAAAGGGTCGTCGAGCAGATGCGCAAAACTATAGACCTATATCTCTGACGTCGATCTGTTGTAGAATTTTAGAACATGTCTTTTGCTCGAGTATCATGTCGTTTTTGGAAACTCAGGATCTACTATGTAGGAATCAACATGGATTCCGGAAACAGCGATTGTGTGAAACCCAACTCGCTTTATTTGTTCATGAGACCCAGAAAATATTAGATACGGGCTCCCAGGTAGATGCTATTTTTCTTGACTTCCGGAAGGCGTTCGATACAGTTCCGCACTGTCGCCTGATAAACAAAGTAAGAGCCTACGGAATATCAGACCAGCTGTGTGGCTGGATTGAAGAGTTTTTAGCAAACAGAACACAGCATGTTGTTATCAACGGAGAGACGTCTACAGACATTAAAGTAACCTCTGGCGTGCCACAGGGGAGTGTTATGGGACCATTGCTTTCACACAATATATATAAATGACCTAGTAGATAGTGTCGGAAGTTCCATGCGGCTTTTCGCGGATGATGCTGTAGTATACAGAGAAGTTGCAGCATTAGAAAATTGTAGCGAAATGCAGGAAGATCTGCAGCGGATAGGCACTTGGTGCAGGGAGTGGCAACTGACCCTTAATATAGACAAATGTAATGTATTGCGAATACATAGAAAGAAGGATCCTTTATTGTATGATTATATGACAGCGGAACAAACACTGGTAGCAGTTACTTCTGTAAAATATCTGGGAGTATGTGTGCGGAACGATTTGAAGTGGAATGATCATATAAAATTAATTGCTGGTAAGGCGGGTACCAGGTTGAGATTCATTGGGAGAGTCCTTAGAAAATGTAGTCCATCAACAAAGGAGGTGGCTTACAAAACACTCGTTCGACCTATACTTGAGTAGTGCTCATCAGTGTGGGATCCGTACCAGATCGGGTTGACGGAGGAGATAGAGAAGATCCAAAGAAGAGCGGCGCGTTTCGTCACAGGGTTATTTGGTAACCATGATAGCGTTACGGAGATGTTTAACAAACTCAAGTGGCAGACTCTGCAAGAGAGGCGCTCTGCATCGCGGTGTAGCTTGCTCGCCAGGTTTCGAGAGGGTTCGTTTCTGGATGAGGTATCGAATATATTGCTTCCCCCTACTTATAACTCCCGAGGAGATCACGAATGTAAAATTAGAGAGATTAGAGCGCGCACAGAGGCTTTCAGACAGTCGTTCTTCCCGCGAACCATACGCGACTGGAACAGGAAAGGGAGATCATGACAATGGCACGTAAAGTGCCCTCCGCCACACACCGTTGGGTGGCTTGCGGAGTATAAATGTAGATGTAGATGTAGATGATGTGATCTCAGTTTTCATTCGGTATGTCATATCCTTACGCCTGACATTCCTTCAAACAGTACTTTTTCAATAATCGATACACTGCACCACAGAGGTTCTGAATACCAGCAATCAGATCTTAGGTGGCTAGTAGCATTGTCGAGGTCATGGCATTATGTGACAAACAAGTGAGTGGGGTATTGGTCACACTACTGAGTGGTATTGAGATAGCGTTTACAGCAGAGAGATAAGGATATAGAGGAAGTTAAATTTTGTAAACGTGATTTGCTAGAATGTAATTTGAGATAGGTGAAGATTTTCAGGTACTGTTGTTGCGGCCTTGCTTGCCTTCGACCAATTAATGATGTGTTTGGGAAATTGATGTTTTATGGTGATTTTAATTCAATGGCTGAGGTTAGTTAGTTTCATTCTTCAGGTACAATTAAATAAAGTTATCAGTTCACACGGCTTGCAGTCAGAAGGTACAGATTGACCGCTCCATTAACATTCTACTACACTGAAGTGCCAAAGAAACTGGTATAGGCATTCGTATTCAGATATACAGATATGTAAAAAGGCAGAATACTGCGCACTTCTTAGATCGGTTATTGCTGCTACAATGACAGTTTATCAAGATTTAAGTGAGAGTGAACGTGATGTTGTAATCGGCGAACGAGCGATGGGACACGGCATAGGTAGCGATGAAGTGGGGAATTTCCCGTACGACCATTACACGAGCGTACCGTATCAGGAATCGAGTGAAACATAAAATCTCCGTCATCGCTGCGGCAGGAAATATATCCTGCAAGAATGGGACCAACGACGACTGAAGAGAACCGTTAAACTTGATACAAGTGCAACCTTTACCCAAATTGCTGCAGATTTCAAAGCTGGGCCGTCAACGCCAGCGTGCGAACCATTGAACGAAATATCATCGATATGGGCTTTCGGAGCTGAAGACCCACTCGTGTAACCTTGATGACGGCACGGCACAGCGCGACGCCACGCCTGAGCCCGTCAGCACCCACATTGGACTGTTGATGAACGGAAACACGATGCCTGGTCGGACGGGTCACGCTTCAAATTGTATCGAGCGGTTGGACGTGTACAGGTATGGAGACAACCTTATGAACCCATGATCCCCGCATGTCAGCAGGGAACTGTCCAAGCTGGTGGAGGCTCTGTAATGGTATGGGGCGTGTGCAGCTGGAGTGATATTGGGACACCTGATACGTCTAGATATGACTCTGACGGGTGACACATACGTAAGCATCCTGTCTGATTACCTGCATCCATTCGTGTCCATTGTGAATTCCGACAGACTTGGACTATTTCAGCAGGATAATGCGATCCTCCACACTTCCAGTATCGCTACACAGTGGTTCCAGGACACTTGTCTGAGTTTAAACACTTCCGATGGTCACCAAAGTCCTCAGACATGATCATTATTGAGCATATCTTGGATGCCTTGCGACGTGCTGTTCAGAGGAGATCTCCAGCCCCTCGTACTGGTACGGATTTATGGACAGCCCTTGCAGGATTCATGGAGTCAGTAGCCTCCAGCACTACTTCAGACATTATTCGAACACAAGCCACTTCACGGAGCGGCAGATCTGCGTGCTCGCGGTGGCCCTACTCGATATTAGGCAGGTGTACCAGTTTCTCTACCTCTTCTGAGTAATTCGTTTCATGACAGTCATAGTTTTTATTAAGAAGTAATTATCGTAAAAATGATCGTAGCAGTCAAAATATGAGCCTCATTAATTACAATGTAAATCTTAAATGCTAGCCTCTTTTCAGTTGTTTAGTAGATCCAGTACTTTCCACCGTCTCCTCATGACAATTTGGATTTTTATTGTATGTCGCCACACTGCACTGAGCGGAACCGAGAACTTAAGCTGACGTTCAATGTGCTTAGTATAGTTCCGTGTCCATGCGGTGCGCTGCGCACGACTTCCTTTCCTTTTAACTGGTCTGCTGTTGTTCTGTACTCTTTATGTCTACCTCTTGAGAGCAGTACTTAGTTTCGATTGCCACAGTTAAGGCATATAAATTTGTTAGTGCTAGTTTAAAATTACAGTGAGGACGTAGTTAGATCATTCACAGTCAAGCATTGCATTTCAAAATTGTTATCAGGTTCAATTTATGTATAGACCAGTTCGGACTTCGTTCCTGAAGGAACTAGTTTAATTTTTACAGGGCAGTGTTACATTTGCGAGTGTATTATCTAACGTTTGGAATTTTATTTAGCCAGTTGCTTACGTAACACCACAGGGCACTTTTTGGGAAACATTTTTGCTTATTTATTCTTTTAACACCGGTTTTGTAATTTCGTGAAGCATTTATGTTCTGTTAGCTTATTGTGTGAGAAGTGTAAATCATGCACCTTGACGTCACACATTGTAGCACTGTCTAGTATACGCTGCACTGCACCATTGAGGCTTTCAGGCTTACAACACAAACACACACAAAGCTTAAGACAGAGATTCATTTTACTCTAATACCGTTATCGTCACAATATTCATTATATTATTTATTTGCTTGGTTTTACAGATCAGTTATAAATCTTGTTGACTTGTATTTGCAATTTGTTATATTAAAATGTTTAAAGTCTTGTCGCTATTAACATCGATGTCCTCATATGGCTACCTGAGACTATATGAATCATTCAGATATGATATACTGTGTTGTAGCTGTGGTGTCACCGCCAGACACCACACTTGCTAGGTGGTAGCTTTAAATCGGCCGCGGTCCATTAGTACATGTCGGACCCGCGTGTCGCCAATGTCAGTGATCGCAGACCGAGCGCCACCAGACGGCAGGTCTAGAGAGACGGACTAGCACTCGCCCCAGTTGTACGACGACTTTGCTAGCGACTACACTGACGAAGCCATTCTCTCATTTTCCGAGAGACAGTTAGAATAGCCTTCAGCTAAGCCCATGGCTACGACCAGCAAGGCGCCATTAACTATTTCTAGAAAGAGTCTCACTTGTATCATCAAGAATGCTGTATACAAATGATGGATTAAAGTGAAGTATTCCAGCAGCTACGTACTTTTCTTTATAGCATTCATTGCGTATCCTGTTTCAGACCTCACGCAAGCCTGCGTGTGTAAACGCGTGCCTTTCGGTTACCCGTCACTGTGGACTGACTGTCTTGTCAGTCCACTACAGTAGCCACAGGAGCATCAAATTTATAACGACGTGCGGGCCTTGTCGCGATCCAACACATATCTAGTTTTCTCGTGCAGGACATGTGGCCTGAGGGGGTGAACCATTGAAAGTGTGATACCTTTATTCCTTCTCGCTCCCTTGGAAGTACTAAGGAGTCTCACAAGCACTTACAGTGGTTTCTCATTCTTCGTACCTCATCTACAAGATTCTTCCCTATAGGGCCATTGTAGGACGAAGCGTAACCCTTTCAGGGACGGCGTTTTCTTCTTCTCCTCTTAGAACCTTTTCTTCTTTTTATTTCTCCTCTCCCACTCTTCTTAAGAAATGCATAATATCCTCTTCCGCCGTCTGCCCCACTTATAAATCTCCTTTTGCTTTATCCACCGCTGTGTTGATATTTTGCATATTCGTCCGGGTGCAATGGCTTCTCCCATCTTCCTTCCATCTTGATCCCTGTCTCCGGATATTTCTTTCTGAGTACAACTAGACTTTGATTCCAGTCTCTCCCATTATCCTCTTCGTTATTCCACCTTGAATTTTAATTCCACTCCTGAAACTTCCTTTTATTTGCATCCTTGATTCGTAGATCTACACATTGAACAGTAGGGGCGAAAGACTGCATCCCTGTCTCATACCCTTTTCAGTCCGAGCATTTAGTTCTGGGTCGTCCTCTCTTCCCTCTTGACTCTTGTACATATTGTATATTACCCGTCTCTCTTTTAGCTTATCCGTTTTTTTTCTCAGAATTTTGAACATCTTGGCCAATTTAACATTGTGGACCGCTCTTACCAGGTGGATAGATCCTATTAGTGCGCCTTTTAGTGCACGCTAATATAGTGAATGTGCACACGACGCCCGTCTGTACGACCGCTTTAAATCCGCTGGGGACATTTTTAGTATGTGTCTGAATATCTGTTAATGAATAACAGCCCATTTTTCTTCAAGTGCCAGAACCAGGTAAAGTTGTGATAATGGACGCTGTAGTTTGGTGCGAATTCGGCGTTCTAATCTCATCCTAACGGTATACCATTGGTTTCAGGTCGGGACTTTGGACAGGCATGTCCATTTCAGGAATGTTGTTGTACAGAAAGCATTGCCACACGAGTTCTGGTTAATGGCAGGGTGCGCTGTCACGTCCGTGCACACTGTAGTCGTCTCCAGACTGTTCCTTTAACGCAAGAAGTACACTGAGCTGTATAAAGTACAGATATCCGGCCGCATTTAGTGATCCTAAAGCATTATAACTACGTAAAACACACCCTTACTGTAACAACACTGCCTCCTTCAAATGATGACAACTAGCGTTCTCCGGACACTTTCCAACCCAAAACCCTTTCATCTGATTTTTTCAAGGTATATCGTGATTCATCGGCCAAAATCAATCCTTTCCAATCATCCACGGCCCAGTGGCGTCGCCATTTACGTCACCTCAAACACTGGGTTAGCAGTGACTACGTAAATGTTTGGCTTATGAGCTGTTCGACAAATGTGACGCTTTCCTTTTAACTCCGTGCACCCATCGTTACGTTAGACGGTCTTGTGGTAGCACTTTTTAACTCATGAACAATACTTTCCGCAGATCTGATGCCTTTTCTTACAATCACGCTCAGCAATACTCGACTGTCTTCGTCTGTCAGCACAAGTCTCCCTGTTCTTGGTTTAGGTATGGTTGACCGTTCCGGCTCCTACTTCGCACTCACATCACCAGCTGTCGAATTTGGTAGCTTCAGAACGGTTGAAATGTACCCGACGGGTTTGTAACTCATCCAATGGCTAATCGGCGTTCGAAGTCACTGACTTCTGCTGACCGTCTCACCGACTGTCTGCTGTTCCTGCTTCTCTGCTAACAACACTATACCATCCAGCTCTCCCGATACTGGTGGATCAGCCTCATGTGACGTTTAGTGGTCATTGCGCGTTACAAAATGGTGTTCGTCTAGTTCTGATCAGGTAGCGTAGTTTGGGAAGTACACTGAAGATCCAAAGAAATTGGTACACCTGGCTTATATCGTGTGGGGCCTCCGCGAGCACGCAGAAGTGGCGCAGCACGTCGTGTCATGGACTCGACTAACATCTGAAGGCGTGCAGGAGGGAACTGACACCATGACTCCTGCGGGGCTCTCCATAAATCCGTAAGATTACGAATGGTGGAGATCTCTTCTGATCAGCACGTTGCAAGGCATCCCACATATGTTCATGTTGGGGAGCTCGGTGGCCATCGGAAGTGTATAAACTCTGAAGAGTGTCCCTGGAGCTACTCTGTAGCATTTCTGGACGTGCGGGGTGTCGCACTGTCCTGCTGGAATTGCCCAAGTCCTTCAGAATGCACAATAGACATGAATGGATACAGGTGATCAGATACGATCTCTACGTATGTGTCACCTGTCGGAGTCGTATCTAGACGTATCAGGGGTGACATATCACTCGAACTGCAGGCTCCCCACAACTTTATAGAGCCTCCACCACATTGAACAGCGCCCTGCTAACATGCAATGTCCGTGGTTTCATGAGGTTGTCCCCACACCTGTATACGTCCAACCGCCCGAAACAGTTCGAAACGAGACTCGTGCGACCAGGCAACATGTTTCCAGTCACCAACAGTCCAATTTCGGTGTTGACGAGTGCAGGCGACTCCTTATGCTTTGTGTCCCGCAGTCATCAAGACAACACGAGTGGGCCTTCGGCTCCGAAAGCTCATATCGATGATGTTTCGTTGAATGGTTCGTATGTGACACTTGTTAATGGCTCAGTACTGAAATCCGTAGCAATTTGCAGAAGGGGTGCACTTGTGCCTTTTTTCTGGCCGCGACAGTGTCGGAGATATTATGTTTTACCAGATTCTTGATATTGAGGGTACACTCGTGAAATGGTCGTTCGAGAAAATTCCCACTTCATCGCTACCTCAGAGATTGTGTATCCCCTAGGTCGAAAATGGTTCAAATTGCTCTGAGCACTATGGGACTTAATATCTGAGGTTATCAGTCCCCTAGACTTAGAACTACTTAAACCTAACCTAACCTAAGGACAGAACACACATCCATGCCCGAGGCAGGATTCAAACCTGTGACAGTAGTAGCAGCGCGGTTCGAGACTGAAGCGCCTAGAACCGCTCGACCACAACGGCCGGCCCCGTCGGTCGAGCGCCGACTGTAACACTACGTTCAGACTCATTTAAATCTTGATAACCTGCCACTGTAGCAGCAGTAACCGATCTAACAACTGTTGTCTTACATAGGCGTTGCCGACCGCAGCGCCGTATTCTACCTGTTTTCGTTTCGGTATATTTGAATATGCGTCCATGTACTAGTTTTTTTGGCGCTGCAGTGTGATTAGGACACGCTATGGGGACGGAGCGTGGTTCTTCGCTAGGTATCTCAGAAGATAAGAACATTTCCATCTGTAACGCCAGGTTCTGGACATATGCAATGGTAGTATATACGGTTCATTAGAAATATCAAAACAGCGGACAGTCCCCAACAGGGGGAAAGGTTCGTGTTGTGTGTCAGGTTGCTTTATGGATGCGTTGCCATTCACACCCCTTACATTATGAGACTGAACGGCATTGACCACTCTGCAACCGATCTGAGGCATTTGCATCACTTACGACTTCTGAACGCTTTCGCTTTCGCCCTGTCCGTCAGCTGAGGAGAACGAATCGTGAGAAGTGTGTAATCTCCGCAGGCATTGTCACGAACTGAGGTAATTTAGCGCACAGGTAAAGACGGCGACAAGTCGCGAAGTTTCTCCCGCAAACAGCGCCCCAATTACACAAAGTTAAGCGTGGCTCTTCTACCGGCGTTCTCACGCCGTGCCGTCACCAGGGATGACGCCTAATAAGATTAATTATAAGTTAGAGGGGCAGGGCAGTGGGGTGGGGCCTAAGTACACGGGTAATGAGACGGGCGCGACGCTGCTCGAGACCCCGAGGCGGCTCCGCGCTCGCTAAGCATCGAGATTATCACGAGGCAGGCGCGGCCGACGGAAGAGACCTTCCCCGTCCGCGTGGTAGCCGAAGTGAGCTGCGCAGGTAGCCGTCATCAGCAGCGCCTGCTGGTGGGGTTCTCTATCGCGGTATGTCACTTCCAAATTCTTACTCTACACTGAGGAGACAAACGTAACGGAGAGCGATATGCACATATACGGATCAGGGAAGTGTCGCGTACACAATGTATAAAAGAGCAGTGCATTGGTGCCGCTGTCATTCGTATTCAAGTGATGAACCTGTGGAACTACTCAATTCTTCAGAAAATCCAAATAACAATCTCACTACAGTAATTTAAAGGGAATCGGAAGCCCGGGTCACGAGTGATGGACTAGCTTGTGTGTTGCGTACATAGTTCCGCGTAGTCAGCGCGTACTCAACTTTCCCACTACAGCGCGCCCCGCGAAGCACAACAGCGCAGGCGCAGCGCTCGTCCCTCTCCGCATTACGAGATGGCGCTGCCTTAGAGACGGACCAAATTCTGCTTCCGGCGATCCGCGTATTAATATGTAACGCAGCCAATGAGATTGCTGCTAATGTAGAACCTTTTCATCCCCGAAGATGACACTCGCGCAGTGATACCTGAACGCAAGAGGTATTATAACGAGTGTACAGACCTCCGATTAGTCAGTCTGCATTAGTCTGTACCAGTCTGCATTTGTCTGTACCAGTCTGTACCAGTCTACATTTGTCTGTACCTGTCTATAGTCAAGTTTCAGTCTGCACCTAATAAGATTATCATATTCCTGTACATAGCCATGAAGATAAATGTATAGACCCTTTGTCAGGTATCAGAGATATATGAGAACAAGATTAGCGTACCAAGACCAAAGGAACTTCAGATTGTCAATTGTAAACAGCATCCAGAATCAAGTTATCTAATGTCTATGCTTTTTATTATTTTAATAAATGTGTGTGAAAATTAATCAAGTTCTGTTTAAAGTCGGTCACTGTCAATCTGCTACTCTAACCAAGCAAGTGGCATTTCTATCGTCTGACCTAATGGCAGAAGATAAATATGCCACAATAAGACGACGAGACATATTGCTGACACTCGCCTACTTCGTTAGAGCGACAAGTCAAATAATCTATTGGTGTGTGTATGGAAGGTCTTACAGTAAGCACCCCACATTGTGATTATTTTACAATTTTAATTTGCCCCACACTTTATTATAAACTTCAATTTGGACATCTGTCCTCTTACTTACACTTTAATTGAATTACATAAACACGAATAAGACTCATATATTGCGTCCGTAACCAAAATCATAGATAGTAGGCACGTTGAAATACTCATAAACAATCGTTCTTGTTTAACCATATCTCAAACGACTAGTAACAATGTTCACTTCCAACCAAGAGTTACACAGCCACATAATAACACAACTTCATTAAGAAAACAAAGATCTTAAAGCTTAATAAAACTGAACTGCCCACATAAAGGTCCACAGTGAAATATGCTTACACTAAAAGTGCAAAGTGGACCAACTAAGGTCGCAAAACTGTCACACAGGAAAAAAAATGACTTACAGAAACGCTAATATTAGGAAAGAGGTCTCAGTTACATAAGGGACATAATGACTTAGAATGATTAGTATGTTGCAGTTGACTTTAGAGAACAGCGTTAAGACCCACAGAAGTATTTCGAAGCAATAACACTACGGCCGGCAGGCAATACGAGCGTTCACTCCCCACAGCTTGTGCACAGGCTCACTAGCACGCGGTATATATTTATTTTTGGTCCCAACGGCCTCACTATGAGCGGTCCTGGCAAGAATCCAAAACCGCACCGACGCCAGGAAACGAGCAGACTGAACAAATGGCCTGTTGCACGAATAGATTGCAATGAAAACAAGGTCAAATCACAGCCACACTAGAATATACAGGGTGAGTCACCTAACGGTACCGCTGGATATATTTCGCAAACCACGTCAAATACTGACGAATCGATTCCACAGACCGAACGTGAGGAGAGGGGCTAGTGTAATTGGTTAATACAAACCATAAAAAAATGCACAGAAGTATGTTTTTTTAACACAAACCTACGTTTTTTTAAATGGAACCCCGTTAGTTTTGTTAGCACATCTGAACATATAAACAAATACGTAATGAGTGTCGTTTGTTGCATTGTAAAATGTTAATCACACCCGGAGATATTGTAACCTAAAGTTGACGCTTGAGTACCACTCCTCCGCTGTTCGATCGTGTGTATCGGAGAGCACCGAATTACGTAGGAATCGAAAGGGAACGGTGATGGACCTTAGGTACAGAAGAGACTGGAACAGCACATTACGTCCACATGCTAACACCTTTTTATTGGTCTTTTTCACTGACGCACATGTACATTACCATGAGGGGTGAGGTACACGTTCGTCGGGCGTTTCATAGGACGTGGAGGACGCATAAATTGGCCAGCCCGTTCTCCTGATCCTACACCTCTGGACTCCTTTTTGTGGGGTACGTTAAAGGAGAATGTGTACCGTGATGTGCCAACAACCCCAGATGATATGAATCAACGTATTGTGGCAGCCTGCGGTGACATTAGACCAGATGTACTGCGTCGTGTACGAAATTCATTACGCCAGAGATTGCAATTGTGTGAGCAAATGATGGCCACCACATTGAACATCTATTGGCCTGACATGTCGGGACACACTCTATTCCACTTCGTAATTGACAACGGAAGCCACGTGTGTACGTGGACCTCACCTCTCATGGTAATGTACATGTGCGTCAGTGAAAAAGACCAATAAAGAGGTGTTAGCATGTTGACGTAATGTCCTGTTCCAGTCTCTTCTGTACCTAAGGTCCATCACCGTTCCCTTTCGATCCCTACGTAATTCGGTGCTCTCCGATACACACGATCGAACAGCGGAGGAGTGGTACTCAAGCGTGAACTTTAGGTTACAATATCTCAGGATTTAATTAACATTTAACAATGCAACAAACGGCACTCATTATGTATTTGTTTATATGTTCAGATGTGGTAACAAAACTAATGGGATTCCATTTACAAAAACGAAGGTTTGTGTTAAAAAACATATTTCCGTGCATTTTTTTATGGTTTGTATTAACCATTTACACTAGCCCCTCTCCTCACGTTCGGTCTGTGGAATGGACTCGTCAGTATTTGATGTGGTTTGCGAAATATATCCAGCGATAACGTTAGGTGACTCACCCTGTATAATAAGCATGCCTCCAAATTCTTATCGAGCAATACTCTAACATTACCGTCTTCTAGTAAATCAGCAGGAAACTTAGAGATCACTTCCAGTTGCCTTAAGGCACTCTCATCATTAAATAAACATACCAAATCCTGCCATGACATATGATTAAACCATTAACTCTACGGCTGCCTTGCGCGTACACAACCGCAACCAGTCCCAAAGCGGTCAATACGTCCTAAAACAAGTTAAAATTTGCATGAAAACCACTTAAAACACACACTCCACAGATGATGAGAAACGAAATGAGGAACATCAGCCTCATTAAAATAGCCACTGTGGAACCAAGCTCCGATTCATCTCCGGCAGCTGCCCGTGCCACAGTAAGTTTTAACGATCTTCTTAGTTAAACACAGAATAAAAGTCATACGAAACTTGGAGCTTGCAAATTACGAGCTGGGAAGCTGTTCAGAATGAGACGACGAACCCACCACAATTTAACACGTCAAGGCGCCCACTGATCGGCACCCTACATACGGCTCGACAAAAGACAAGGGCGGCGAGCACGGCGAGGCCCATGCAGCACGGTTAGGGATGCGGGCTTGTTTTCAACACAAGTTGCCTCGTTAAACCGACGCGAGACTCTCTCGTCACACGTTCACTCGGAAGACCACCGGGGGGGGGGGGGGGGGGGGGGAGCAGTCAAAGATAGCAAGACAGCGGAATATCGATATCAGCGATGCAATTAGAACACCCTACCGCGAGTCGCCACGACTCATGATCCATGTGAAATCTTCCGACGTAGTCACACGTTACCCGGAAGACCACCGGGGGGAGGGGCGAGGGAGGGGGGGAAGCAGTCAAAGATAGTAAGACAGCGGAATATCGATATCAGCGATGGAATTAGAACACCCTACCGCGAGTCGCCACGGCTCATGATCCAGGTGAAATCTTCCGTCGTGATCGTGACCGCACGACGGGTATTAACAAATTTTCAACGCGGAATGGTAGTTGGAACTGAACGCATGGGACATTCCATTTCGGACATCGTTAAGGAATCAATATTCTGAGATCAACACTGTCAAGAGCGTGCCGAGAATACCATCTTTTAGGCATTACCTCTCACCATAAACAACACAGTGGCTGACGGCCTTCACTTAAGGGGCTCCGGAAAGGCTCAAAATCATGAAAAGTTCAATTTTTACTTTTTTGCGTTTCCTGAATCTGCAGACGATTACCTTTTAATAGATATATAATTTATTCAATTATGAAGACTACAACCATTTTTAAATTTTTTTTTTTTTGAAATGTGTTCTACATGGGCGTGACCCACTGCGGCGCTGTTAAACTGCTGTGAAATGGTGTTATTATTAACGTCCGTGTTCATCAGGTACATTTTAGTGATGTGAGATAAAGTCTGTGTTGTGGCTAACCTATGATGGTTCAATATATATCGCTGGTGTGATTGTCGATTGTTTCATGTTTATTTACTCTGTCGTTATCTCGAAAATATTCGTAATTAATTCTGTTTCTTGAGTCTCTGTTTTGTTGAAGTATAATAATGAGTAAAAGTAAAGTTATTAGAAGTCCTCTGAAGGCTTTTAAGAAAAGGAGAAATGTTGGAAAGCCAAAGGTATGTGTTATTACTGTAAATAATAACATTCTAACATGGTACGAGCGATGCTTGCTTTAGACAAGGAACGCCTTCGGGCTGCAGACAGGGCTGTAAAGAGTCTAGAAATACAAGCAAGAGTAAACAGGAGGAGGAACAAGAGGAAGCTGGAGGAGGAGTTTGCAGAGGTTGAAGATAATCCATCCTATGGACCTGGAATGCACTAAAAAGTTAATCCAATCTTTGTCGCTCGATTCCCAAAACTTTTATTTTCTCATACTAATTACATGTTTTCTAAGGATCTTCCAAACATATTTGTTTCAAACTTTCAGTAAATGTTACACAGTACCTTCTGCATAATTTAACACAGCCTTTTTCCAAAAAAACTATATATTTTTGAATATATAAATAAAAAATTGCAAAAAAATGTTGTGAATTTTCATTACAATTGAAAAAAAATCATCTTTAATAACTGAACTAAAATTTTGTAAAATCCCTGTGTTAAGTTGTAGCCTATATTCCAATAAATAATCTCTAAAAAGTTCACCTTCCTACCTCAAATACTTTGTGAGGAAATATGTAATTTATAAGCGTTATTTTAACATTGCAAGTATAGGCCGTTCCGGAGCCCCTTAACGCAGGGGCGGGCAAACGTTGCACGCGGCTCATGCGCGCACAGCGCTGCACGTGTGCTGCTCGCGTGCAGGCGTCGACCGGAGCTGTGGCGACAACCGGCAGGTTGCGGCAGTGTAGTGCCAGGCTAAGCTGCGGACGTTGATGCGAAGCGAGCGCTATGTAGTGAACGTTGTATTTCAAGAAACGAAGAATTGGAGATTTGCTATCTTTTAAAAAGTAATGGGAGAATCATTTTTTCTTTGTGCAAAAACGTGAAAATTCGAAATGTTTAATATGTGGCAGTATTCTCGCTGGTCAACGGAAGTTTAGTATTGAAGGCCATTATAATAAATTTCACAAGGACGAGTACAATTTATTGTCGGATTCTGAGCAGATGGGGAATTGACTGAGCTTAAGAAGAGCGATCTGACGATACCAGATGAATATGACGTAGTTGGCCGGCCGGAGTGGCCGAGCGGTTCTAGGGACTACAGTCTGGAACCGCGCGACCGCTATGGTCGCAGGTTCGAATCCTGCCTCGCGCATGGATGTGTGTGATGTCCTTAGGTTAGTTAGGTTTAAGTAGTTCTAAGTTCTAGGGGACTGATGACCACAGCAGTTAAGTCCCATAGTGCTCAGAGCCATTTGAATTTGTCATAGTTGCCGTTGTTGCGAGAGATCTGCGACTTTCTCTCGTCATGTCTCTCATCTAACTGATTTAACATTTTATGGAGCACTGTTTTCAAGTTTTCAGGACGACAACAATAATAGCCCAGCGGTATGTGCAAGCTATAAGACTGCGCTTAATATAGCGAGAGCTGGAAAACCATTTGCTGAATTAATATGTCTTGGTTAAGAGCAAACGTCAGTGATGAAAATTTACGTAACTGTTTGTGTTTGTCTGTATGTAGACGTTTTGTTCCAGATATTAAACGTATTGTAAACTCCACCTGTGATAATTAAATAAAACGTATCGTAGGTAATAGGTACTCTTTCAAGCCATGATTTCTTTCAAGCACTCCTACCAACTTGAAAAAAGAGACAGCATTGGTCGTATATTTTTTACTATCGCAAAATCGATTTTCTGTCACTGAGTGACCATCTTCAGTGCTAGAAGTTAAAAATTTTTCACATTACGATCAGAGAGTATAACATAGAAAATCACAATTACATCTGCATATGAACATAACACTTGTTAGAAACGAACCTATATTGTATAACTTAAATTAGGATGCACTGTAGTCACTAAGCTTACGGCAATCACATAGACTGAGGTCGCTGTTTACCTGCACTTGTTCAGCAGACCTCGGTGTGACGGGGCTTGACACGCCCTGTATGTGACATGTGTCACGTGAAGACATAGTATTACTGGTTTTGCGAATTATGCAGGTAAACAGCATACGATGTATATTTTGGTATAAGTGACACTATTACTTGTCCTTCCTCATGATGGTTTCTCGATGATTGATGTATACTACTTGTTCGCACCTTATATTTTCACGGCATTTTAATTATTAAGTAACGGCAGTTTCGTACTGTTATTATTTTTATATATTTGACTCTTTTGTCTTAACGTTTGTTACATAAATGACGAACGTTGTACTTCTGACTTCCCACGCCAGATGGTGGGTATTATGTTTTTTTTTTAAACCTGTGTCACACCTCATCTTATGTTATTCATTTATTATTCTTTTGCATTATCTTTTGCTTTTTATATGTTCTGCACTCTAACAACTTATCATCGATCTATTTTATGTTTTATAGTTTATAAAAAACAATACGCCAATGTATTTTAGATATTTCCTTCCCCCTGCGTCTGCTATGTGTTGTACGTACATTTTAAATTTGAATTATTACACCATTCACAAAAGTACAAGAGTTATTTAGTGTTAATAATTCGCAAAACCAGTAATACTATGTCTTCACGTGACACATGCCACATAGAGGGCGTGTCAAGCCCCGTCACACCGAGGTCTGCTGAACAAGTGCAGGTAAACAGCGACCTCAGTCTATGTGATTGCCGTAAGCTTAGTAGCAACAGTGCATCCTAATTTAAGTTATACAATATAGATTTGTTTCTAACAAGTGTTATGTTCATATGCAGATGTAATTGTGATTTTCTATGTTACACTCTCTGATCGTAATGTGAAAAATTTTTAACTTATAGCACAGAAGATGGTCACTCAGTGACAGAAAATCGATTTTGCGATAGTAAAAAATATACGACCAATGCTGTCTCTTTTTTCAAGTATACCTGTTATCTGGTCGTAGTGCACAGGACAACATGGAGACGCCAATCAATAAAAGAACTCCTACTAACCTTATTCATTCACTCAATAAAGCAAACTAGGAAACAAAACGCATTACAGAGGAAGGAGCGGACAGAAGGTATGGTGGGTATGGGAGATAAGCGGGTGGCCAGCTTGCCCCTGTGTGCACGCGGAACACCTGTTAACTGAACGCGTGCAAGTGCACCGCACATGTGCAGGATTCCAGCCCGCCTCTGACTTAACGATTGCAGCATTGCCGTCAGCGTACAGTTGTCAGTGCTAACAGGGGACCAACACTGCGTGAAATAACTTTAGAAATCACTGTGAGGAGATCGGCGAACGTATCCGCTAAGGGTGCGCTGCCAGATTTGGCGTTAATGGGATACGGCATTAGACGACCGAGGTGTGTGCCTTTGCTAGCAGCACAGACGTCGCCAGCAGCGCCTCTACTGGGCTCGTGACCTTATCGGTTGGACCCTGGACAACATGAATACCGCGGCCTACTCATATGAGTCCGGATTTCAGTCTGTAAGAGCTGATGGTCAGGTGCGATGTGGTGCTGACCCCATGAGGTCATGGGCCTAAGTTGTCAACAACGCCCCGTGCAACCTGATGTTGGCTCTATAATAGTGTGGGCTGTGCTCACTTGGAAAACAACAGAACAGTGGAAATGGTTATTTGAGGCTACTTGGAGACCGTTTGTAGCAATTTATGGACTTCATGTTCCCAAACAACAATGGAATTTTTGTACATGACAATGCATTGTGTCCATCGGGTCACAATTATTCACGGTTGGTTTGAAGAACGGTCTGGACAATTCGAGCAAATGATTTAGCTATCCAGATTGCTACTCATGCATCCCACCAAATATTTATGGCGCATAATCAAGAAGTAAATTCGTGCACAAAATACAGCAACGGCCACAATTTAGCAGTTATGGACGGCTGTAGAGGCAGCATGACTCCGTATTTCCGCAGAAGACTTCCAACGACTTGTTGAGCTCATGCTACGTCTACTTGCTGCACTAAGAGGAACAAAAGGAAGTCCGAGGTCATATTAGCAGATATCAAAGGAATTCTGTCACCTCATTATACCTACACTTGTCTGCTGGATGCGAGATATCGTGGATAGCCGCAATACCATTGTGTGGATCAGCGACGCTGTAACGGGTCTGAAGAAATTTAATGCTATAAGATCATCCACACATAAGTTTCCAGAATATACCTAAAGAATAAAAAGGCAATCGCGATAGACGGGTGGCAGCCAAGAGGATGAAGTGGGTAGGCGACAAGGCGGTAGACAACATGAACAAGGTTATCTGACATTTTTGGAGGGCAAAGAATTTGTCGGAAGCACGCATTCATAGTTTCAGTATATAAGAAGGGTGAAGAGGGATGCAAACAGCTACAGAGGAGTATCACAAGTCGACTACTTTGCGTGATGTTTCTAGAAGGACAGATAGGAAGAACGGTTGGAGACTATCAAAAGAGCTGAAGTAGGGAAGATGATGTATAGAAGAGGTATTTACTCTGAGACAGCTCGTACAGCATTGGGCCTTACAGAACAAAATAAGGGTTGTAAAAATCGTGGACTTCACGAAGGCATATCACATCGACAGATGTCTCTTGGAAGCATTCTGAAGAACAGAGGACCGAACGAAATTGCAAGAGGCCTGGTAATATCTGAAAGACACAAAGGCAAGGATGAGATTTAGAGGAGGACTATCAGAAAAGTTTGAGACCAGTGTCGAGCAGGGAGATGAATTTTATTCAGCACAGTACTGGACGAGAAGATCAGAGAGTCAAGAGTAATAAACGAGAAAACTGGAATACCGGAGACACGTGGGGCAGGGTGGATGCAAAAGGGAAATAGGGCCCAAGTGGACTGTCCTGCCATTGCGGACGAAATTGCGATGGCAAGAAGTCGGAAGAAAGTGCAAACACAACTCGACAACCGTATCAGGGTAGCCATAAGAGTCAGACTGGGGAGTTATGCAACAAATAAAGATACAGATTACCATTTGGGATTGAAAAACACGAAGAGGGAACGTGTAAAAGATGAACAAATTTAAATACCTGGGAGGCTCTATAACATGGGGAAAGTAGAGCTTTCTATATTACCAACGAGATACATACACAATAAAATAAAACTATCTACAGACACGAACATCACACAGTAAGAAGTAACAGTGAGGAATGTGACTGAAAGAAACAGTACAGAACTAGAAAAATAACAGTGAAAAACACCGAGGAAAATACTGAGACATACTTTAACCATGTCTGGACTAGAGATGGGCACAACTGTTCTTTTCAGAGATCAGATCAGAACTGTTCACTCCCTGAAATGAACTAGCTCTTTTTTGTGACTCACCACTCATTCACAATAGAAAATAAATGGGAGGCACATTGCCCTTTAAACTTGGTTTATTCCAGTACTGTACCTGTATTTTGACCTTATTTGATCCTATCTTGAAGTAACACAGATAATGAGTAAGAATTTTGTATTGTTTATTGAAATTTCCACGATATGACAAAGTTTTTGATTATTGATTTATTTTGCACTATCGTGGTTTTTGGGTGATCGAAAAATGTTGTAACTTGAGATTTACATTAACAATATATTTGGCTATAACGTATTAAAATTTCATTAACCTCGTACAAATACATCGCAAGCCATATATTTTTAAAGTGAACGTTTCCTTCCGAAGATGCCTAAAATCGCTAAATCCGTACCAGAATAAGAAAAAATATATATAAATTTGACTGTAAGATTAAAGTGCTGCATATAACCTTATGCAGAATAAAAAAAGGAAAATATTGGTGTATCACATTTTGCGATACGTTTATCGGTTCGCTCGTAATTAAAGTGTAAATTCGAGTGTCCATAATAAAAATCCTATAGTAAGAGGAGTCGTCTGGAACCTAAACTGATCAGTTTAAGCAAATAAAAATAAAATAAAAACAAATGATGTATACATAACATAATAATGTAATATACATAGTGGTATTACTACGAAGAACAATATCCAGTAGAGAGGAACTCCGATGCAGAGGTGCTGAGTCAAGTAGGTTGAGCCGCGAGCTGTATTACTGCGTGAGCTAAGACCACAAAGACCAGACTGACACCTGAGTTGCATTGCTCATTGCTCTGGCTAGAGTCGAGAACGGTGGGATGAGCGTTGAGCGGGCGAGTTCCGAGGGTGGGGGGAGTGGTGAACGGCCACCAGTCACCCGCTCCGAGACAAATCGTCCGTTCTCTTGTGAGCTGGTTGCTGCAAGTAGTTCTTATGTTCTCCACTAGGAGGCTATCTGTCCTGTTGCTCGCCTCAACTGCCCAGAGGGCAGGACGTGTGACTGAAACGATCGTCGACAGAGTGCGATGCTAAGTTAAGCTGCTCCAGACACTGCACGCGGCAGAGGAAGCACAGAGACAGCATGGCATATGTGAAACACAAAATCCAATGGGGCACTGCACAATGCAGGCAGCCAAGGTAGAATCACGGCAGAGGCCGGCGCTGGCTGTGTTGTGTGGCTTGTAGTGTGCTCTGACCAGCAGAGGCCCCGCTGATATGCTCTGTCTCTCTTTCTCTCTCTCTCTCTCTCTCTCTCTCTCTCTCTCTCTCTCTCTCTCTCTCTCTCTGCTGTGGGGTAACGTTTGGAGCTACCGTTCTTTTTTTCTGAATTACTGATTCTTCACTCCTTTGAAAGATTCAACTCTATGAATCAGTTCAGGAGCGGGTACCCCATCTCTAGTCTGGACGCGAATAGTTCACAAACTTAGCCATTTCGGAAATTCTTCCACCCTTTACTTGAAAGCCAATGATCATACATTATGGGATGTCGGATAAATAGCTCTGTTTCGCCATTATGACTGCATTGCTATATGCATCCGATCGACGTGCTTCATATACCCTCCACTGCTTGTGCTGCCACCTGTCGTCTGTGGGTGCTTATCGCACGTTGACATCGAACACAGGTGGTGGTAACATTAATGTAACTGGGTCATGTAGAAAGCCAATTAATACAATTCAACAACGTAGCTAGTCACAGGAAGTTCATATTTAAATATGGAATCGTATTTGTGTATGGTTTTGTATTGTTTTGAAATCTATAGGTGTTTGTTTATTTTGTGTCGCCTCGTTGTCAGTGTAGGCTTGTACCATGGGAAGCAAGGGAAGGATATTGTTTAGTGGTAGGTATTCTCTTTCTATAGCACAGCTGCATGCATGTATTAACAGCGTACTTAATATTTATCAGAACAGAAAATTACTCGTCTTTAAGCTGGTTGTTGTGGTATTATCTTTCCCGTAATAGTCCGCATTAGCCTCACTGAAGGTGAAGTATACTACCCTGGTCGCTATTTGTTGCCTGAGACTGAGACTCTGTCTGCGACTGAAAGTGACTGGGCTGCGACTGAAGACTCGACTCGGTGAGTCACTGGATGACTGACTGGGCCCTGCAGTTTTTTTTTTTTCCTTTATTGAATTTCAATTCCCCCCGAAGGGGGCGGGCTGGCAGCAGCTTAGTATGCCGCTCTTCAGCCTACAGATTTTGTGACAAAGATCAGGAGAACAAATAATAATAAAAAACAGGCGATAAAATCGGAGACTTAGAGAGTAACAAGGCGAAAAGAAATCGTGGAACTTAAAACAAACAACAGAGGGATGATGATGCTAATAAAAATACATACGAAGCAGACAGGAAAAACAATAGACAATTAAAAAACACGGCGACAGTCTGTATTCTGTTCGCAAAAGACGTAAAATTCACACCTAGCGACAGCATGGTTTCTGTTCGCAACACGAGAAGACAAACAACACCGAATAGTCACTGGAACACTGCACTAAAAAGTTGGCAAATGTGACACCACAGTCGAGAGCAGGTGGGGGGAAACTGGACAGAAGATGGGAAAACAAAAAAGGGGGGAAAGGAGAGTAAAAGCGAAGGGGGGGAACCGGGAAAGGAGCTGATGGAGGATGAGGACCCATAAGAGGGGTAGGTGGCAGACGCGACAGGGAGTGGGGTAGGCAGAGGAGGGGAATACAAAAGGACTGGGGGGGAGAAGGGAGGTAGGGAGAGGTTGAGTTGTGAGAAAACAGGACGGAAGGGGGGGGGAAGGGGGAGCCCTGGGAAAGGACAGAGGAAAGGAGGGGGAGGGAGGATCAGAGTTGATAGGAAGGATATATGGAGGGAGAGAGGGCATCATCTGGGAGGGGGAGTTGACGGAAGCCACCTTGGGAAAGGAGATGGAGGGTGTAGAGATGGAGGGTAGGGGGGACACAACAGTGAAGACGTGGCAGGGGGCGGGGATGGGAGAGGAGAGGAGCAACCAGGGGGTGAGGGGGTTCAAGACGGCGGGAGGTGTAGAGGATGCGGATATGTTCGAGGAATAGGAGCAGATGGGGGGGGGCCCTCCAGTTCGCAGCGGCGGTCTAAATACTGGCGGCCGAGAGGGCGCTGTGGCATGTTCCTTGCCAGTCTGTATTTGGTCTCTCTTCTGATAAGCGCGTTGATGGCACCTAATATCGGTCTTCTCACAACCTGTTTGCCGACTGGGGTGCTGGCGACAGCTTACGCCAGCACTGTCTATTATATTAATTTTCAAAGAAACGATATAGTATGTGGAACTATACAATTTGATGCATTTAAATTCATCTAGTGTCTTCTACTCAGTATTAGGTTTTCCGTGTAATACATTCACGCTTCCAAACCATACACGAAGAATCTCAACGAAAAGAAATATATCAGAGTTAACAAATAGTTCAAATCCTTCTGAGCACTATGGGACTTAACATCTGTGGTCATCAGTCCCCTAGAACTTAGAACTACTTAAACCTAACTAACCTAAGGACATCACACACATCCATGCCCGAGGCAGTTTTAGAACCTGCGACCGTAGGTAGACTGAAGTACCTAGAACCGCACGGCCTCACCAGCTGGCCAGAGTTAACAACCAATAGTTTGTTGTTCTTATTTACCATCGACAAGCTTCGCCATGGATGCTGTCACAGCTACAGGGGATGTGCAGTGGTGGAAATATTTACTGCATCACCGTGTATTAGTCCATCTTTTGGTCTTTTGCATCAGTTTGCTTCAGGTTACACCAGTCCCATTGTTGCTACACTTTGTTGACGTATTCTTGCCTTAATAATTTTCTACGCCTATGTTTTCCAACAATGCATCACTCTTTGATGTTGTAGTTTGGTTTTACAATGAAACCAGTGTTTATACTGTGATTTTGAGTTTCTGAGTTGGCAGTTTGCAGTGAGAAGATGGGCCAGTCAGTTGAATTAACGCGAGAAACGAAAGCTGCTTTACTTGCATGTTCGTCTGTTGCTCTCAGCACCAGCCTCTAAGACAATATTTAATCAGTCTACGATATCGAGGTTACTGAAAAAATACAGGGAAAAGTTGATCGTGAGAAAGGAAGAGGTCGGGAAAGGGCGTCTACTGCCAAACAGAACCGGGTATTGAAAAGGCTTTCGCTCAACGATTGTCGCCTGTCATCAACTGAAGTAAAGGGACACTGGGAAGAAATGTGCGGCATCTCAGTAACCAGTAGAGCTGTAAGAAATAGTCTACTGGAGGCGGGACTCTCAACCCGTGGTCCTAGAAGGAAGCCTTTATGCTTGGAAAACTGTTCGTGCGTCGAAGAATTTTTGCCATCATTCATAGCACTGTGTGTTCATATGAGGCAATACAAACACTAAAATCCATCAGTGTTATGTTACAACATAAATATGCAGTGTTTCTTTCAACATTAGTATTCATATTTCAGAATAGCAAACAGAATAGCTGACATGTCCACTTACACTCATTTTTTCTGGAAAGTGCTAAATTATAAAAAGCAAACATTTTTATAGAAACGAAAATTGAGAATAAAATCAAATTGACCAAAATTATTGTGTATATTCTTTTCTGATAGAAATCAAGAGAAATCAGGCAACATTAGCTCAGCTATTCAACGATTGTAACTAAAATTGTTAATTGTAAGAGGTGATGCAATAAATATTTCCACCACTGTATGTTAGGCTCCTTCATATTTTGGCACAGCAGAGTATTCCGACCGACGTAGGTGCCGGTTTGTGTAGTGGTCGGATCGTTAATTTCTTACGTGGCCGGTGGCGGTTAGTGTTTGTGCATGTGATAAAGCGCCTTTTGGTGGGCCAGTCGGGTGCAGCGCTGAATGCGACACGGAAAAAGCGGCGCACACGCTGGCAGCTTCATTGCCAGCGGCGGTCTTATCGAAACTCCGCCGTTGCCTGTTCCGTGACGCAATTACAGACGGCTTAGCGCGCGCGTGAATACAGAACGAATGTTGTGCGGCCGCGAGTAGGTACTACGGCGCACAAGAAAGCGGGCGCTGGCTTGAGTCTGGCTCGACGCAACTGCTGTCCTCAGAGGGCGGACTGCAGCTGAACAGGAGAGTCGCCGTTTTCGAGCTCTAATGGTGCTCCATTCCTCTTCCTTCCGTCCTGCCTTCTGAAATATTCATGACGCGAAACTTGTCCCTGTTTGCAGGCAGAGCGCAATAACCAGCGCTCTGAAAGGCACACTTATTTGAATTCACACCGCAGGAGAGACTTAACTACTCCGCCGTAATATCTACTCGCGATTGTTATTAGTGTCAGCTTCAATGTTCCCCCCTAAGTTCGCGACTGCCTTCCGTATGTTCTGTGTTTTTTAAGGGACTGTCCATAATTCAGAGGCGATAGCGTATTTCTAAAGATTGTGGGTCAGAAGTGTTTATTTTTAAGTAATGCGCTGCTCGTGGTTGTCTCTGTGTCAGTATGGTTTTCCATGTGATTTAATGTGCAGTCTCTCTTGCACTAAACAAACAGTATTACAAGCACGAGATAAAATACAGTTACACGATGAGGACGATGTCTAAGTTTGTGAAGTGGAGTTAAATACATTTGCGCTGTTTGATCCAAGCGATTTCTGTACTAGTATGGGTGCGAATACTTAATTCCCCGTTTTGTAAACTTTATGGTCTCAAATTTTTCATGTTGTATTGACGCTGAATGCCGCATGATGAAGAACAGAGTAGTTGGTGGAGACTGGAGAAAAACGGCCCTCCACCCAATTCTGTTCGATATACACACGAATGGCCAACCCATTGCACCCAATAGCAGGAGCATGTTGTATGTCCATCACCTTGGTCTAGCTGATTTTGAATCAGTGGGGAACACAATCACGTATGACTTTGAACAACTCTCCAGATACGCTAAGGCAAACCAACTTAAACCGAATCCCACATAGACAAAAGTGTGTGTGTCTCATTTGGGGAACAGCGAAGCTGGTCGAAAATTAAAGATAACATGCTCAAGTGTCGAACTGGAACACTATGAGGCCGAGAAATATTTTGGAGTGCCATTCGATACAACCCTAACTTTGAGAAGCACTGCATGAACTGCAAGTGAAATATTTCCACCAGTAAAAATCATACAAGGAAATTGGCTGGATCATAGTGGGAAAGTCAATCTGAAACTCTACAGACCTATGCAAATGACGCTACGCTATTCAGCGGCAGATTGTGTTTAGTATATTTCAACAGATGCCAAGAAGGTGGACATGCTCCCAATGACACCTGAAGAATCATAAAGGACTGCTTGAAATCCACTCTAGTCGAATGGCTCTATCAGTTCGCAGGAGTAGCACCACATCCTCTTCGAAGATAAATGGCTTGTGCGGCTGGTCCCGGCGGAGGTTCGAGTCCTCCCTCGGGCATGGGTGTGTGTGTTTGTCCTTAGAATAATTTAGGTTAAGTAGTTTGTAATCTGAGGAACTGATGACCTTAGCAGTTAAGTTCCATAAGATTTCACGCACATTTGAACATTTTGAACAGTTGATAATTGGCTGCGAACGAGGAAGTAGAGAAAGTGGAGCAGGACAGAATGTAGCCTCTGTGTGGGCATGAAACGCCCACGCAGCAACGGAAGGAAGAGTTACCTTCGAACATCGACGGCACGTAGAACCACTGCTGAGAAAGCTAGGTTTCAACTACTGAGGCCAAAGACCTGGCTTCCCCTGGTTGGAAGAGCGCTTCGGAATCTCTCCCTCCTTGTGATGATGAGAAATGAACGTCCCTTAATAGACGGAGATCTACAGATGACAGATCAAAGATTAATGTGGCATGATGGAGCTACACTAATCATTGTGATATTCAGTGTGACTGTGGAGAAGACGAGATACCTAACAATATGCATCAATGCCGACTGTGTCGAGCCTCCCGCACAGAAACTTAACCTTATCAACAACAAGAAAATCACAGGAAGTGGAAAAGGTTTGAGCAAAAGTAATGTAGTCGTCCACGTATAAAATATGTATGTTTCTGATACGACAACAACAAGTAAAACGTTGTTTTATTCGGCATTTTTACTGAAGATAAGTTACGCTATGTGATCAAAAGCATTCGGACACCCCCAAAACCATACGTTTTTCATATTAGTTGCATTGTGCTGCCTCCTACTTCCATGCACTCCATATAAGCCACCTCAGTAGTCGTTAGACATCGTGAGAGAGTAAAATGGTGCTCTCCGCGGAATCCACAGACTTCGCACGTGGTCACGTGATTGGGTGACACTTGTGTCATATGTCTCCACGAGAGATTTCCCCACTCGTAAACATCCGTAGGTCCACTGTTTCGGATGTGATAGTGAAGTGGAAACGTGAAGAGGACACGTACAGCACAAAAGTGTACAGGTCGACCTCGTCTGTTGACTGACAGAGACCGTCGACATTTGAAGATGGTCTTAATGTGTAATAGGCAGACATCCATCCAGACTATCACACAGGAATTCCAAACTGCATCAGGATCCACTGCAAGTACTATGACAGTTAGGCGGGAGGTGAGAAAACTAGGATATCATGGTCGAGCGGCTGCTCATAAACCTCACAACACGCCGGTAAAGGCGAAATGACGCTTCACATGGTATAAGGAGCGTAACCATTCTACTATTGAAGAGTGGAAAAACCTCGTGCAGACTAACGACTCATGGTACACAATGTGGCGGTCCGATAGCGGGGTGTGGGTATGGCGAACGCCCGGTGAACGTCATCTGCCAGCATGTGTAGTGCCAAAAATAAAATTTGGAGGTGGTAGTGTCATGGTGCCGTCGTGTCTTTTTATGGAGGGGCTTGCACCCCTTGTTGTTTTGCACAGCAATACTACAGCACAGGCCTACACTGATGTTTTAAGCACCTTCTTGTTTCCCACTGTTGAAGAGAAATACGGGAATGGCGATTGCATCTTTCAACACGATCGAACACCTGTTCATAATGCACTGTCTTTGGTGGAATGGTTACACGACAATTACATCACTGTAATGGACTGGCCTGCGCAGAGTCCTGACCTGAATCCTACGGAGCACGTTTGGAATGTTTTGCAATGCCGATTTCGTGCCAGGCATCACCGGCCGACCTCGATACTTCTCCTCAGTGGAACACCCCGTGAGGAATGGGCTGCCATCCCCGAAGAAACCTTCCATAATCAGAACGTATGCCTGCGAGAGTGGAAGCTGTCATCAAGGCTAAGGGTGGGTCAACACCATACTGAATTCCAGCATTACCGATAGAGGGCGCCACGAACTTGTAGGCCAGGTGTCCGGATACTTTTGATCACACAGTTTATTTCATGATGAGATACTGTCGTGGCGTGAAGAGTGGGTGCCGTATCGCCCCAAAGTGTTTAGACACCCAGGTTCACTGCCTAACTTTTTTGTTTTGCAGATTACCTGCGTGAAGCAACCAGAAGAGAAAGAGGAAACTATACGAAATGTTATGTGATATAATTTCTGTGATAACAAAATGGAGTCAAACTTTCAAAGATCTTGGAGGTGTGAGCCCGTTTATATGACTTTGCACCCCATTCGGCATGCCTGCAACTACTCATTCGGTTGGAAAGAGTGTCATGGACCCGATGTATCCTATTCTAGGGTTAGCTGCCACACAACTGCTGTATAAGGTCCTTGATGTTCCGTATAACGACGCTGGAAACAGTTAACACCAAACTGGTCACACGCATGTTCTGTAGGGGACAGATCTGGAGATCTCGCTGTCCACAGGAGTACCTCAATATCACGTAGACTGTTCATAGAGGTACGTGCCATGTGTGGACCAGAATTTTCCTGTCGAAACATGTCACCACGATACCGTCGAATGAGAGGTAACAAATGAGGACACAGGATGACCGTAAAGTGTCGTTCTGCCGTCGAAGCTCCCTCAGTGACGACCAGCTGTGACGTAATGTCATACTGATTGCTTCCCACGCCACAACACCAGGAGTAACACCACTGAGCCTATTCTAAACGTTGGAATAAAGCGACCTCTCGCAAAAGCGCCTTCATATTCTCCCCGATTCACTGCTGAGAACGAGATGCTGCTATTCCAAAGCAGTCGATGCTTCCCGGTCACACACAGCTCCAAACTGAACCGCTTTATACTACCCCACCGCCTACGCGTTTAACCTATATCGGTATGTATAAGTAGACGCCCAATAAAAACTGTAAACCACCATTTGTTGCGCAAGGTATCTTTTTATTAACGCTAAATTATGGCATTACAGACTTCAAAAGGGTGGTGGGATTTGATTTTGTGACCAGGTGAGATACATATGTAATGGATGTTAAAATTACCGTAAGTCCTATTGTGTATTATAAATCTTCACACAAAACGAGTGCAGTAGTTGAACTGAAGTATGAAGAATAACATCCAATACATTGATGAATTATTACAAGATAATGAAGCGATAAGTACGTTACTACATGATTAGCACACTGATCCGTTTTCGCGATCTGACAACAGTGACTGTCAAATTTTGAGTACGTAAAAATTGTAAAATTATGCCACAAGGATGTTTTCTTCCTACTCAATACCACTCTAGCTTTAACTGAGCACATTACGACCCATACGCATCGTAGTACATAGCAGATGTTGCCCTGTTTTTTTAAGAAACAGCGTTGTTGTGTTGTGCTGTCGTACAGTGCTGATTTCGGTGGCCACGGCGTCCGACCATTACAGTGAATCCCAAAAAGCGCCCTAATGCAAACTTTACATCATACTCCAGCTGGAGAAGTAACGTGACATGACTACTTCTCACCACAAATTTTGCGAGTGGAAAACGAAGTAATCCTCTCAGTTGAAGCGGACGAAGTGCCTCCATAGTTCCTCCTGTCTTCCCTAACAACATTCACCCCTTCTTCGACAGCCTCTGATGAGCAAATGGCAACAGTCAATCAATTATTGTGGAGTGTCCTCCCAGTTCTCAATAATTTTCCAAAATTAATGCGTCAGACCTGGCTGACCAATTAAATTCACTCATTTTCACTCCAAGATGCCTGCAGCTACAGAAAAAAATGTGTCTTGCCTCCGTCCGGTCGGTGTCTCAAAGGAGCGCATTACCACGTTGTTTCTTGCGACCCTCCTAAGATTCCTATCTCCTTTATACACGTGAGGGCCCAGTTGCAGGTATTTTTGGGACGAGAAAGCTGCAGTCCTACACTCATAGAATCCCCGCAACGAGCCTTTCCTGTTCTGCCGTAAGCACGAGCCATAATTAACTGAAACTTTCACGGAGCCCGCTTAGAGTCCACAGGTATACTGCCCTCCTATTGGCAGACTGGTGCCATCTTCTCTGCACTGCCCGCCTTCTGGGACATTCACTGTATTCACTATACTTTACAATACCCTCACCGGAGAAAAACGCTAGCAAAGTGGGAGCGGTCATGTCGTGCAAAATTCAGAAGACGGCGCTACCTGCTGTCAGCATTGTGTCGGCTCGCGAAGGGCATCCGTTCACGCTGTCCTGTGGACATAAAAGCCTTCATCGAACGCTGTCTTACATGGCGTCGGCGTCACCTTTACAATCTGCGTTAAGTTAGTGATCCCCGTCCACCCTCTCTGATGTGCTGTCTATCTGTGTAACTGCCAGACCAGCCGAACGTAATTCTCAAGAAATGAAACGTCTGCAAGTACTTCAGATATTGGGAATCACTAGAGGATAATCTTTCATAAAAACGGAATCTTCCATTATCAAATCAAATTAATTCTATCAATATCTTACTCTATGTACACAACTCAAAAAAATTTTTGAATTACCTCGGTTCAGGGAGTTCCGGAACCTGTACAGAAAATTGGAACAGAGATCAACATAAAAATCATTTCCGTCCTTTTTATTGCTCATGAAAACCACACTTTGCATGTAGTACCACCATACAACTAGACCTTCAGAGGTGGTGGTCCAGACTCATGTACACACCTGTACCCCTAATAGCCAGTAGAACGTCCTGTTGCATTGATGTGTGCCTGTATTCGTCGTGGCATACTATCCACAAGTTCATTAACACACTGTTGTTACAGATCGTCCCACTCCTCAACGGCGATTCGGTGTAGATCCCTCAGAGTGGTTGGTGGGTCACGTCGTCCATAAACAGCCCTTTTCAATCTATTCCAGGCATGTTCGATAGGGTTCATGTCTGGAGAAAATGCTTGTCACTCTAGTCGAATGATGTCGTTACCCTGAAGGAAGTCATTCACAAGATGTGCATGATGAGGCCGCAAATTGTCGTCCATGAAGAATGCCTCGCCAATATGCTGTCGATATGGTTGCACTATCGGTCGGAGGATGACGTTCACATATCGCACAGCCCCTACGACGCCTCCCATCACCATCAGCGGCGTACGTTGGCCCCACATAATGCTACCCCAGAAGAGCAGAGAACCTCCACCTTGCTGCACTTTATGGACAGTGTTTCTAAGGCGTTCAGCCTGACCGGGTTGCCTCCAAACAAGTCTCTGACGATTGTCTGATTGAAGGCATCTGTGACACTGATGGGTGAAAATCTGACGCCAGCCCTGAGCGACTTAATCGACATGTTGTTTGGACCACCGGTACGGCGCTGCATGGTGTCGTAGTTGCAAAGATGGACCTCACCAAGGACATCTGGAGTTAACTTGCGCAACAAGCAGCCTATTGCCCACAGTTTGAGTCGTAATACAACGTCCTGTTGCGAAAAGCATTATTCAACGTGGTGGCGTTGCTGTCAGAGTTCCTCCGAGCCATAATCGGCAGGTATTGTTCATCCACTGCAGTAGTAGCACTTGGGCGGCCTGAGCGAGACATGTGATCGACAGTTCCTGTCTCTCTGTATCTCCTCCATGTCCGAAAAACGTCGCTTTGTCTCAGTCCTAGACACCTGGACACTCCTCTTGTTGAGATTCGTTCCTGGCACAAAGTCACAATGCGGACGCAATCGAACTGCAGTATTGTCCGTCTAGGCATGGTTGAACTACAGGCAACACTAGCTGTGTACCTCCTTCCTTGTGGAATGACAGGAACTGATCGACTGCCGGGCCCCATCAATCTAATAGGCGCTGTTCATGCATGGTTGGTTACAACTTTGGGCGGGTTTAGTGACATCTCTGAACAGTCAAAGGGACTCTTCCTGTCCACATCCACAGTCAACGTTCAGGATTTTTGAGAACCGGAGTGATGCAAAACTTTTTTTGATGTGTGTAATTTGGATCTCAAATATCGATGATATGAAAGTCGACGTTGCTGTGTTAAAAGAAGCATATGCATGGGGCAGTAATTCTCTAGTCCGGCAATAGCTAGCGTCTGAACAATAGATGGGATGAAATAGAAGGACTCCATTACTGGTGCTCAGACGACAGGCGCAGATGTGAATGAGACTGCAATGTGCTTGATGCCCAATACCGCCACCCTCCATATCTGGTGGTCCGGCATGTTCGATCGTAAACGTGACGACTAGTATCTCAGCCTTCACGTTCCCTTAGTTCCATATTGGGCTGCTGTCGCACTCAGATGCCCCACAAATCTGGATACTTCACGATTCTACAAACCGGTCAAATGAGGGAGCACAGTGAGGCTTCTTTCAAACTCTGTCAGGTGTTCATAACGCTGACTCACACGAGTACGCAAATCCTCGTGTCCCTTACGTGTACGAAGTTATACTGACATCCGTCTACTCCTTCTGCGCGCTTTACTTTTAGTGTCAGGTCGTGTATGTTGTAAGTGATGGGGTTGTAGAGATTCATGCTGTAACACGAGATGCGGTAATACCATGTGACGCGTATCAAAATGCTACGCATACAATAAAGTGTATCACGTGCCATAGTTGCGAGTTCCCGTTGCGTGGCCTATAGAACGTATTTAAGTTGCGACATTTCATATGACAAGACTTGATGCACAGCAGTTTCCAGTGCAGATACTCAGACCATCCAGCGCGTGTGGTAGCAGTGCCTCCCATTATTCGACTGTCGTTCTCTGAAGTTCAGCAGTTGTCAGTGACGTCAGTTTTATGGCTATGATCCTTCTGCTGACGTCCAATATATTTTGAATCTGATCTAGACCGAAAAAGAAAGATGTCCTTCAAATGGAGTCGTACAACCACTAGGGTATTTATTATAAACAGCGATATGACATCACATATTTGTACAATATCTGCCCTATGGACTGCTGCTGTCAGGGTAGCAGCGGTTATGCCTGTGGTGAACACTTGCTCGTGATCGTTCAGTTAGTACCACGTCACTTTGCGTTATAAAAATAGTCTTACAAAATGATTTTAATAGCAGAGCAAGCTTTGGTTCGCCACTGAAAGGTGCTAACGGTGGTGCCTTGTTGAATATACCGTTTCTCGGCAGATGGTTGGTTGATTCGGGGCCGGGAACGAGACAGCGCGGTCACCGATTCTATCGGATTAGGGAAGGATGGGGAAGGAAGGCAGCCGTGCCCTTTCACAGGAACTACACCGGTATTTACCTAAAGCAATTTAGGGAAATTACGGAAAATCTAAATCAGGATGGCCGGATGCGAGTCTGATCCGTCGCCTTACCGAATGCGAATCCAGTGTGCTAACTGCTGTGCCACCTCGCTCGGTTTTCTTGGCAGAACACAGAAGGAAACAACGTCGGATGTGGCCAGTACATGCTTCTCTGCCTCGTGATGACTGGGTGTTGTGTGATGTCCTTAGGTTAGTTATGTTTAAGTAGTTCTAGGTTCTAGGGGACTGATGACCTCAGATGTTAAGTCCCATAGTGCTCAGAGCCATTTGGCCAGTACTTGGATAAGTAGCCGCCTGGCTGTGACACGGGCTGATGGCTGCTTTCCCTTTGCGGCAAATCGGAGGACGGGTGGTAGTGTAAACTCCTGATTACCAAACATTGTGCCAACTTCCTCGATTAAATTCCAAACCCGTCCGCAGCGTCTCTTGAAGTGAGGGGGTATTTGACATTGTTTGTGGCTGTATGGGGCCCTGAAGTTAGGAAGTCACTTTCTTGCAATTCGCGAGAAGCAGGTTACGTGCCGGAAGTGGGTGGCAACTTCTACATTCACTCATCATCATCCACCATCGAGACGAAACCACGCTCTACTACGTACAGCTAGAGAAGAGATCTAGCAGTTGAAATGACTTGTCGCACGTGCCTTTGCGTGTCCACTACTGTCAATCAGATCATGAGCTTCTATTTGCGTTACTGTGGGAACGACCCATTGTTGTCCATTGTGTGCTAGGAGACCCTGCTTTCAGTCAGTGGCTCCCGAGGGCTTCGTTCAGGTGCGTGTGTTTGTGTTTGTGTATGTGTGTGTGTGTGTGTGTGTGTGTGTGTGTGTGTGTGTGTGTACGTGTGCATAGCACGTGTTTTGTGAGTTTCTTGACATATTTCTGGAAAATGTCTTTCTGTAGGTGCTTCGATTAAATTTCATGCATATGAATTTATATACGAGGTGCATTCAAGTTCTAAGGCCTCCGATTTTTTTTCTAATTATCTACTCACCCGAAATCGATGAAACTGGCGTTACTTCTCGACGTAATCGCCCTGCAGGCGTACACATTTTTCACAACGCTGACGCCATGATTCCATGGCAGCGGCGAAGGCTTCTTTAGGAGTCTGTTTTGACCACTGGAAAATCGCTGAGGCAATAGCAGCACGGCTGGTGAATGTGCGGCCACGGAGAGTGTCTTTTTGTTGGAAAAAGCCAAAAGTCACTAGGAGTCAGGTGAGTAGGGAGCATGAGGAATCACTTCAAAGTTGTTATCACGAAGAAACTGTTGCGTAACGTCAGTTGCGTAACGTCAGCTCGATGTGCGGGTGCGTTGTCTTGGTGAAACAGCACACGCGCAGCCCTTCCCGGACGTTTTTGTTGCAGTGCAGGAAGGAATTTGTTATTCAAAACATTTTCGAAGGATGCACCTGTTACCATAGTGCCCTTTGGAACGCAATGGATAAGGATTACACCCTCGCTGTCCCAGAACATGGACACCATCATTTTTTTCAGCATTTTTTTGGTGGCGGTGAATCTGTGTGCTTCCATTGAGCTGACTGGCGCATTGTTTCTGGATTGAAAAATGGCATCCCCGTCTCATCCATTGTCACAACCGACGAAAAGAAAGCCCATTCATGCTGTCGTTGCGCGTCAACATTGCTTGGCAACATGCCACACTGGCAGCCATGTGGTCGTCCGTCAGCATTCGTGGCACCCACCTGGATGACACTTTTCGAATTTTCAGGTCGTCATGCAGGATTGTGTGCACAGAACCCCCAGAAATGCCAACTGTGGAGGCGATCTGTTCAACAGTCATTCGGCGATCCCCCAAAACAATTCTCTCCACTTTCTCGATCATGTCGTCAGACCGGCTTGTGCGAGCCCGAGGTTGTTTCGGTTTATTGTCACACGATGTTCTGCCTTCATTAAACTGTCACACCCACGAACGCACTTTCGACACATCCATAACTCCATCACCACATGTTTCCTTCAACTGTCGATGAATTTCAATTGGTTTCACACTACGCAAATTCAGAAAACGAATGAATGCACGCTGTTCAAGTAAGGAAAACGTCGCCATTTTAAGTATTTAAAGCAGTTCTCATTCTCGCCGCTGGCGGTAAAATTCCATCTGCTGTACGGTGCTGCCATCTCTGGGACGTATTGACAATGAACGCGGCCTTATTTTAAAACAATGCGCATGTTTCTATCTCTTTCCAGTCCGGAGAAAAAAAATCGGAGGCCTTAGAACTTGAATGCACGTCGTACATATTATGTGTTTATTTTGAAAGGGAAGGGGCAATGGTAGGCCTTTAATACAAGTGAATAAAGTGATTAAGATGGCGGCAGAAGCACTGAACATATCTACAAATAAAGAGACTGGGAATTCAGCTGATGACCCTGTTACTGTGATTCGCCGGCCGCGGTGGTCTAGCGGTTCTGGCGCTGCAGTCTGGAACCACGGGACTGCTACGGTCGCAGGTTCGAATCCTGCCTCGGGCATGGGTGTGTGTGATGTCCTTAGGTTAGTTAGGTTTAAGTAGTTCTAAGTTCTAGGGGACTTATGACCTAAAATGTTGAGTCCCATAGTGCTCAGAGCCATTTGAACCATTTTTTACTGTGATTCCTGGAAAGTTAAGGAAGAGATCGTGTCGTGTGTCTGAAACTGAAAACTTTGACGGAAGCTCTGTCATCCAACATATATACGCATACTACCTGACACATAAAAAGCTGATGGGATCCCTGTCTGACAGTGGTTTGTTCAGAACCAGAACGAGAAATCTCTCCAGTGTATTAAGGACGTAGCCAAGGGAAGGTTGGGGGGTGCTTGGGGTCCGGAACCCCCTCTTCCTAATCACTTAAATGAAACGACACACGACCTAGCTGCCGTGCAATAAAATTGAAAGATATTTTCGTTGTCAGTCATACGACGAAAAAGTCATCTACAGTCAGCAACACAAAGAAAGATAGATTTAAACGGTCAATACGTCCATAGCACTACCACCTATCGCCATCCATATTTTAACCAAGACCAATTGTTGGCCTTGCTTGAGCTCAGCTTTATTTTCTTAACCAGTTCAGTCCGTACTTGCAGCTGAATCTAATGTATTTGCTACTGTTTGTTGCTTTCAGGAGTGTGATGTTGTGATAGTTTCTAATTATGGATAAGTTTGTAACAAGACTGAAGAGGAAAACCGATTTTGATTCGTCTGCTAGCGCTGTGGTAAGTTAAAAATATGTTCACACTGCTATAATAGACCATTTACCTATCTATCTATCTCTGTGTCTATAGCAGCACTGGAGTCCTTATTTGGAGACTGGTACAACTTCGGGGTTGCAGTATTTCAGTATTTCACAAGCCACCAGAGCAATAAATATCATTACAAGTAACATAACATTAAAATACACTTCAGTTTGTTCGTGTCGTACAAGAATAACGTAGACGTTTAGGTTGTTTTAATACTGTAGGCATTACGTTAATAGTGTGTTGAGTGATTATGTGTTTTTAGACTTCAAGTGTGTCACGCTTTTTGTCAACTATTATTGGTTAGAAACTACGCTACGGATGTGCATTTGAAAGGTTATAACTGAAAACTGTCTGGAAGCAACGTTCTAAGACTTTTTTTTTAAATTATGAGTGTGAGATATTAGAATCTTAATCATTTTACTTTCTCGCAAGCGCTTTTAACAGAAAACTCTCTGGACACAACATTCTCATACACGTAACAACTGTTTCAAATTACCAGTGTGAGACACTAGAATCCAAATCGTTTTATTTTCTCACAAGCGCTTGAAACACTACAAAAATATTCCTTGGTTATGAAGTTTTGATGGGAACAGGATATGAATTGTAATAATTCATTATGAATAATTGTGAAACTCAGTAGGGCTAAAGTAAACGACGTTCTACCATGTTAAGCGATGCTTGTATATAAACTGTAAGAGCCCACGATGAAGAGTCGCGGAACTCAATAGGGCGAAACTATGCAGCGTTGTAGCAGATGAAGCGATGCTAGCCCCCGAAATGGCTGGCATGGAGTAACAGAAGAGCTACTTGATACAAACTGAGAACATGCAATTTTGAATGCTGTAACTTCTAACAGTACAAGACGATGAGTAGTGGAGCTCTACAGGGCCAAACTATACAACCTTTTGGCAGATGAAGCGATGGTGGTGCTGTAAGAGGTTGGCATGCTTTAACGGAAGAATGACATGTTATAAACTGAGATCATGCATTTTTTAATGCTGTAACCCTCATATTGATCAGTCGCAAGAGGTGGTGATGATTTTTTCTATGCGAATAGAAAAATGCAGTATTCTGCCTTTTGTTAACGTCAAACCACAGTAATGCTATTTAGACCTAGGACACCTTATGGAGGGGAGGGGGAGGGTTCCGTTGAACCTATAACTCACTGTGTTCCTCAATCCCTACCCAAGTAAATGTCATGCAACATTTTTCCTTTGAGTTATTGAGCAATGTTTGAAATTTTCTACGCTTGAAAGCAAGAAAAAAAAGAAAAAAGGTAATTTTTAGTGTGGATGAAAAAAATTCCGCGCCTTAGGTTTATATGCTACGGAAGTTTTTCTATGTTTTTTTTTTATGTTGCACCCCTACAATAATACAAGTCAGATCATGAGCTTCTATTCAATCTTTCTTGTTAGTTGTCATGTTCTTCATATTCACCTATCAGTAATTTTACAGAGGAAACGATTGTTGATGTCATTCAACTGTTATTTATCGTGTATACTTCCAGTGAGTTTGTTCAATTCCCTGCTGTTCACATCGGGACTCGTAAATGTGTAAAGAATACGTTAACTACCTTTACAAAGACTTCTGAATGAAATTTTAGGTGCCCACTCTACTCCAGGATTGGAAGGTGAAGATTAGGATGGTGTTATCGTGTATTATTTAGATCGCGAAAATATTGTGGATGGTAGAGACGTTGAAGAAAATGCAGCTGCATGTAGTAACCATCAGAATGTAACTGTGGCCAAGTCTGGAAGAACGTATGTAAGCACACAGCCCAGAATCCCTAGTAGGTCTCTTGTAAACACGAGTGCACTAAAGGAGCAGGGAGGAGTAGCTCCAGCAGCTGCTTGCTATTCTCCTGCAGACATCTTGGTGCTAGTTTTTACACTTGACAATATGAATGTTACACTAACACATTCAAATGAAGAGGCAGTACGCTAAATCTTCCGTCTACTAATGAGAAAGTAATGTATGCCTCTAAAGGAATACTGTTTTTTATGAGTTCAAATAATGACAGTTCTATCAGTGTATACGATTTCTGGTGAAACCTAATCGGTCGGCTTATGTACATTGGTTGCCCCCATGAACCAACTTTGCCGTTGGTGGGGAGGCTTGCATGCCTCAGCGATACAGATGGCCGTACCGTAGGTGCAACCACAACGGAGGGGTATCTGTTGAGAGGCTAGACAAACGTGGCTTATTAAAGTGATTGTTCGGTAATTTTCACATCTGTCAACGCCTGCTTTCTTTGGGATTGGAATTATTATATTCTTCTTAAAGTCTGAGGGTATTTTGCCTGTTTCATACATCTTGCTCACCAAATGGTAGAGTTTTGACAGGACTGGCTCTCCCAAGGCCGTCAGTAGTTCCAATGGAATGTTGTCTACTCCGGGGGCCTTGTTCCGACTCAGGTCTTTCAGTCCTCTGTCAAACTCTTCACGCAGTATCATATCTCCCATTTCATCTTCATCTACATCCTCTCCCATTTCCATAATATTGTCCTCAAGTACATCGTCCTTGTATAGACCCTCTATATACTCCTTCCACCTTTCTGCTTTCCCTTCTTTGCTTAGAACTGGGTTTCCATCTGAGCTCTTGATGTTCATACAAGTGGTTCTCTTATCTCCAAAGGTCTCTCTAATTTTCCTGTAGGCAGTATCTATGTTACCCATAGTGAGATAAGCCTCTACATCCTTATATTTGTCCTCTAGCCATCCCTGCTTAGCCATTTTGCAGTTCCTGTCGATTTCATTTTTGAGACATTTGTATTTCTTTTTGCCTGCTTCATTTACTGCCTTTTTATATTTTCTCCTTTCATCAATTAAATTCAATATTTCTTCTGTTACCCAAGGATTTCTACTAGCCCTTGTCTATTTACCTACTTGATCCACTGCTGGCTTCACTACTTCATCCCTCAAACCTACCCATTCTTCTTCTACTGTATTTCTTTCCCCCATTCCTGTCAATTGTTCCCTTATGCTCTCCCTGAAACTCTGTACAACCTCTGGTTCTTTCAGTTTAAACAGGTCCCATCTCCTTAAATTTCCACCTTTTTGCAGTGTGGTCTTATGATCACGAAACAAACAAAAAACATGTCCGACCCTGCGGAAAAAATTAATATTTGGGTAAACATTTGCAAACCTCTAATTCCTTTCTCTTAAACCCCATCCTATGGGGAGAGAGGGAAAGTTCCAGCGAATCAAAATTTACGAAGCAAATAAGTATTTTTTATTTATCTGTAACCATTTGCCACGCAAAAATGAGAACATGGATTTTCTTGAATTACAGCGCCAACTACCAAGAATCAAAACAAATTTTTAAGACAAAATGTACGTAGTTTTTTTTATGAAGAATCTGAGTCTGCAATAAAAAATGGGGTTCCCATTTGAAATTTAAAAGTTGCCTCCCACCCCACCCCCAGGGGGCTGGGATGGCGGGCTAATTTTAGCATTAGCGCATGTCCCCCTCGAAAATAAACGACTTAGTATTCTACACATTTTTTCGTGTGAAGCTTATTTTTCGAGTTATTCTGGTTTGCCAACTTAAAATGTACACCCTGTGTACTACACATCATCGGATATGTCGGAAGAGTATACCAAGACTAAAAAGTTACAACAGGACAAACTCTCCAGTTAAACAGGAAGTGTGTTCGAGATACGACGAAGAACGCATCAAATCGAGAGATACGTTCGTCCAGTGTTCTTGTTCACAGACCAAACAACAGATTGGCCACCAGTTAATTTGGTATCAGTAGAAACAAAACACTGTAACAAAGTGCTGATGTTATCAACAAGACATCAAGAAGAATGCGCTGTAGGAGGCACACTATGTTTAGAACTGATACCATTCACCAAATGGATCGTATGTACACCTGAAATAGGGGAACAAAGAGATGGCCTCTATCCTTATTTTACTCCCTCGTAGTTGTTTCTGCTGTCAATGCCACCACCACATCAATCTAGCGACATACAAGTTGGAATAAGAAGAAACGCAACAAATGGAGTAGAACTGCAGGTGGCAGAAAGCAGTACTTATCTCAAAGGGTCATCTGGCCTCTCTGTTCAGTCAATGGAAAGTTTCCTATGAGAGAAAGTGAAAGAAGTGACAACACATACTGCAGGCTTCCTGTAGGGAAAGTTCGGATCCATGTTTTTTATAAACGAAGGTAACCAAAGTAGCAGAAGTAGAATGATCTAAGTAAACCCCAACAGTATTTCCGGCAGTGTCAGAATCATGTATGTAACACAGATTCAGAAAGAATTCTGAAGTGTGCTTCCTGCTTTGCATTTAAGGACTCAGAGTAGTTCATATAATATATCAACACATTTGTATTTTTACTGTAATATTCCTAACTTTCTATTACTCAGCCTAATATTTAAAACTTTTAACAACATTGCCTTAGCTAAAATATATAAGCCTTTTTGGAAGTAGTAATCTTTATCAGTGGACTACTTTAATTCCAGTGGTGTCACCGAACCACAACGCCCCCTCCCCCCCCCCCCCCACCAACATTCATACACATTACAAAAGCGGCATATGCGTCCTCGGCGTAAGTTAAAAGGAACCGATTACGAGTGTATCCACGCACTTGGCACGTCGTTTGTGATGCCTCACGCCGATTGTAGTTCGATTCACAAAATTCTCTGCGATTCCTGAGACATTGTAGTACATTCGAAGGTAGGCATGATTTTTACTTTGTTGGAATTCAGTTACTAATTCTTAAAAACAAAACACCCTTTTGGACTTGTCCTTGCCCCCTCCCCCCAAGTCTTCATTCTCTCTCTCTCTCTCTCTCACTCTCTCTCTCTCTCTCTCTCTCTCTCTCTCTCTCTCTTATATATATATATATATATATATATATATATATATATATATATATATATATATATATGGTTCAAATGGCTCTGAGCGCTGTGGGACAACATCTGAGGTCATCAGTCCCCTAGAACTCAGAACTACTTAAACCTAACGAAACTAAGGACGACACAGATATCCATGCCCGAAGCAGGATTCGAACCTGCAACCGTAGCGGTCGCACAATTCCAGACTGAAGCCCCTAGTACCACTCCGCCACTACGGCCGGCATAGGAGGTTCGAGAATAAAGTAATGAGACTGATTTTCTTTGTAAGATGTGACAACCCTGAAGTGACCTACTTTGAAGGAGACTTCTTTATTGTTGCATCTCGTATATATATATATATATATATATATATATATATGTATATATAGGGTGTTTCTATAACAACGTGCTATAATTTAACAGGGCTTAGATGATTCTTCATCGGACAATTTGAAGTAGAGAACCGGAGATCAGAGAAGCCAGCTTTGGCATTTAATATCAATAATATCTCATTACTGTGTACATTTTTAATTAAATTAGTTACAGTGAACTGAAAGTACTATCATTGACACAATGACCTTTGCATTTGTACTGCACCTCATAAAATGTGCTGAAACTGACGTCCATCAGCCTCAATGCAAGCACGTCATCGGCAAACAAGATTCTGACACAGCCAGACAAATATCCGTCGAATGGTCATCATGTTCCCAGGTCCCTCGTTTCTTATTTCCAAAGAACCAATCTCTCCACATTCGTCGAACGAGAGAAATAAACACTCGTTATAACGGAAGAGGTCGGTTAGGAAATCGTTTGCAGTACAGCCTTTCAGCAGCGAGAGCATTGGAATGTGGATCAAACTGTGCCGGTACAGCTCCATCGTATTACACGGTACCTCCGTGAATAGCACTGAGTAATGAAAGGCTCCTTCGTTGATTCATAGCGCGTTATGTCATGCAGCATTGTAAATGCTATACAACAGAGCCACCTTACGGACAAGTAAAGTAATCAACACTTGCGTCATGACTTACTAGTAATCAGGGTCGTCCACCTCGTTTCCTTGTAGGAAGCAAAGAATGTACATGTAAATAAACAGCACAGTACGTGCAAACTCCCACGCGTGTTAGTTGTAAATAAGCAGGAAAATAGTAATGCTACACAAGGCGGTAGACAAGTTTACTTCCATATCTCCGTAAGATGGCTTCTTCGACCCAAGGTTCCCTACCTCAAATTGTTCTGTGAAGCATTCTCTAGTTTCTTCCACATATTTCCACGCTCTTACAGAAACGCGCTGTATACAGGGTGGTCCATTGATAGTGACCGGATCAAATATCTCACGAAATAAGCATCAAACGAGAAAACTACAAAGAACGAAACTCGTTTAGCTTGAAGGGGGAAACCAGATGGCGCTGCGGTTGGCCCTCTGGATGGCGCTGCCATAGGTGAAACGGATATCGACTGCTTTTTTTATAAATAGGAACCGCCTTTTTTATTACATATTCGTGTAGTACGTGAAGAAATATGAATGTTTTACTTAATTTTATCCATTGTTTTGCAGTGTTTCGACCTCGACTGTTTTAGGTTCGTTAAATGAAGAACAAACCGCCTACAGTCACAAGTTGCGTATATTTACTACACTGTGCATTTCGAGCCCTGGAGGCTCATCTTCAGGTGTAAATATTTAAAAATCACCTGAAGATGACCCTCCAGGGCTCGAACTGCATAGTGCAGTAAATAAACGCAACTTGTGACTGAAGGCGGTTTGTTCTTCATTTTATTAATGTTTTAGTTGAACCACTTTTTTCGCTTTGTGATAGACAGCGCTGTAATGATCACAAACGTATACGTACGTGGTATCACGTAACATTCCGTCCGTGCGGACGGTATTTGATTCGTAATGCGTTACCCGTGTTAAAATCGACCGTTTACCAACTGCGGAAAAGGTCGATATCGTGTTGATGTATGGCTTTGTGATCAAAATGCCCAACTGGCGTGTGCCATGTATGCTGCTAGGTATCCTGGACGACATCATCCAAGTCCGTACCGTTCGCGGATAGTTACATCGTTTAAGGAAACACGAAGTGTTCAGCCACATGTGAAACGTCAACCACGACCTGCAACAAGTGGTGATCCCCAAGTAGGTGTTTTAGATGCTGTCGCGGCTAATCCGAACATCAGTTGCAGACAAATTGCGCGAGAATCGGGAATCTCAAAAACGTCGGTGTTGAGAATGCTACATCAACATAGATTGCACCTGTACCATATTTCTATGCACCAGGAATTGCGTGCCGACGACTTTGAACATCGCGTACAGTTCTGTCACTGGCCACAAGAGAAATTACGGGACGATGACAGATTTTTTTGCACGCGTTCTATTTAACGACGAAGCGTCATTCAATAACAGCGGTAACGTAAAACGGCGTAATATGCACTATTGACCAAAGGAAAATCCGCGATGGCTGCGATAAGTGGAACATCAGAGAACTTGGCGGGTTAATGTATGGTGCGGCATTATGGGAGGAAGGATAATTGGGAACCATTTTATCGATGACAATTTAAATGGTGCAATGTATGCTGATTTCCTACGGAATGTTCTACCGTTGTTACTACAAGATGTTACACTGCATCACATAATGGAGATGTACTTCCAACATGATGGATGTCCGGCATATAGCCCGCGTGCGGTTGAAGCGGTGTTGAATAGCATATTACATGACAGGTGGATTCGTCGTCGAAGCACCATACGATGGCCCGCACATTCACGGGATCTGACGTCCCGAGATATCTTTCTGTGGGGAAAGTTGAAGGATATTTGCTATCGTGATCCACCGACAAAGCTTGACAACATGCGTCAGCGCGTTGTCAATGCATGTGCGACCATTACGGAAGGCGAACTACTCGCTGTCGAGAGGAATGTCGTTACACGTATTGCCAAATGCACTGAGGTTGACAGACATCATTTTGAGCATTTATTGCATTAATGTGGTATTTACAGGTAATCACGCTGTAAAAGCATGCGTTCTCAGAAATGATAAGTTCAAATGGTTCAAATGGCTCTGAGCACTATGGGACTTAACTACTGAGGTCATAAGTCCCCTAGAACTTAGAACTACTTAAACCTAACTAACCTAAGGACATCACACACATCCATGCCCGAGGCAGGATTCGAACCTGCGACCGTAGCGGTCACGCGGTTCCAAACTGACGCGCTTAGAACCGCACGGCCTCACCGGCCGGCCCCGTAAGTTCAGAAAGCTACATTTCTCACATTGGAACAGCCGAAATAAAATGTTCAAACGTACCTACACTCTGTATTTTAATTTAAAAAACCTAACTGTTACCAGCTGTTCGTCTAAACTTGTGAGCCATATGTTTGTGACTATTACAGCGCCATCTATCACAAAGCGAAAAAAGTGGTCCAACTAAAACACTCATATTTCTTCACGTACTACACGAACATGTAGTAAAAATGGGGGTTCCTATTTAAAGAAACGCACTTGATATCCGTTTCACCTATGGCAGCGCCATCTAGCGTCCCAACCATAGCGCCATCTGGTTTCCCCCTTCAAGCTAGACAAGTTTCGTTCCTTGTAGTTGTTTCGTTCTCCGATTATTTCTTGAGATACTTGGCTAGGTCACGATCTATGGACCACCCTATATACACTGAAATGTCTAGTCGATCAGCATGTCCTTTTAATTGATGTGCTTATCTTATACTACAGCTGGAACGTTTTCCATTACAATCAGCACAAACTCTCTTACTGTTCTCTTTCGACTACAACTGCTGTGGAAAGTATGGAGCTCCTTTATTGCCACACTGACGTGGTAACCATCTCGAAAGACCAACAACCTCAGTATTTCTTAGTAACTCATCGCGGACTTCAAGAGATGTCCGGCCGTAGTGTTATCCCTACGTCTGGGTAGGACTACTCACTAATATGGTCGCATCGAGGAGATAGACAGTGGACGAAAGGCTAACGAAGGGTAATGGTTTCATGTGCAGTGGGTGGGGTGGGGGGGGGGGAGTTCCAAGGTAAGCACGAAGGGGATTAGTAGGGGATTAGTAGTGGGTTTCACGCATCTATACCGTGTTAGTGCCAAAGGCCATTACAGTGAGAGCAGTGCGCTAGTGTGAGCCTTCTGCTGCGCCGTGTCAGAGGTGACGTTCACTGAGGCTTTTTGCAGATGATGCTGTGGTGTATCGGAGGTTGTAACAATGGAAAATTGTACTGAAATGCAGGAGGATCTGCAGTGAATTGACGCATGGTGCAGGGATTGGAAATTGAATCTCAATGTAGACAAGTTTAATGTGCTTCGAATACACAGAACGATAGATCCTTTATCATTTAGCTACAAAATAGCAGGTCAGCAACTGGAGCAGTTAATACCATAAATTATCTGGGAGTACGCATTAGGAGTGATTTAAAATGGAATGATTATATAATGTTGATCGTCGGTAAAGCAGATGCCAGACTGAGATTCATTGGAAGAATCCTAAGGAAATGCAATCCGAAAACAAAGGAAGTAGGTTACAGTACCCTTGTTCGCCCACTGCTTGAATACTGCTCAGCAGTGTGGGATCCGTACCAGATAGGGTTGTTAGAAGATATAGAGAAGATCCAACGGAGAGCAGCGCGCTTCGGTACAGGATCATTTAGTAATCGCGAAAGCGTTACGGAGATGATAGATAAACTCCTGTGGAAGACTCTGCAGGAGAGACACTCAGTAGCTCGGTACGGGCTTTTGTCAAAGTTTCGAGAACATACCTTCACCGAAGAGTCAAGCAGTATATTGCTCCCTGCTACGTATATCTCGCGAAGAGACCGTGAGGATAAAATCAGAGAGATTAGAGCCCACACAGAGGCACACCGACATCCTTCTTTCCACGAACAATACGAGACTGGAATAGAAGGGAGAACCGATAGAGGTACTCAAGGTACCCTCCGCCACACACCGTCAGGTGGCTTGCGGAGTATGGATGTAGATGTAGAAGTAGATGTAGATGTAGATGACCTGGCGCAGCACCAGGCTGACGTTAAAGGCGCCAGCTCGCTGCTGTGCCCGGTCCCCTGTTCACTGCATGGCGCAGTTCTGCTGCAGTTGACCCATGAGCAGAGCTGCCTGCTCTACGAACTGCGCTGCTGATTCTTCGGAGACCTGCAGGCCAATCTCTCGCGCTTTGCCTGTGAATGCTGCCTTCCTGTCTTCTGCCTTGGCGCTGGTCACCCCCGAGGCTTTCGGCGTCGCCTCCTTTTGCCGTTGAGGCGATGCATGATTCTAGGGCGCCCTTCTCCTGCGTCACTGCCGGCCGGAGTGGCCGTGCGGTTCTAGGCGCTACAGTCTGGAACCGAGCGACCGCTACGGTCGCAGGTTCGAATCCTGCCTCGGGCATGGATGTGTGTGATGTCCTTAGGTTAGTTAGGTTTAATTAGTTCTAAATTCTAGGCGACTGATGACCTCAGAAGTTAAGTCGCATAGTGCTCAGAGCCATTTGAACCAGCCATCCTGCGTCACTGCTGGTGCGTTCAAATGGCTCTCAGCGCTATGGGACTTAACAGCTGTGGTCATCAGTCCCCTAGAACTTAGAACTACTTAAACCTAACTAACCTAAGGACATCACACACATCCATGCCCGAGACAGGATTCGAACCTGCGACCGTAGCAGTCGCGCGGTTCCGGACTGCGCGCCTAGAACCGCGAGACCACCGCGGCCGGCCTGCTGGTGCGGTTGCAGCGGCAGGAAACCTTTACAATTTTCTTCTTATCGGCGACGCCCTTCTGCGTGGGTGCTAGAACTGTTCTATCTGTTCTATCGCGATGCTGCAGCCACGAATGCTGTACTGGAGTTAGCGGTCCCGAATTGGGGCCGAGGCAGTTCCAGATAAGTTTTGCAATCGGAAGATAAGTTTTGGATTTGTGGTTTTAGCTTGACGATGTCCACCATGGACTATCGGTAGTTACTGTTGTTCTGATGAAGGTTGGGTTATCCCGACTGAAACCTAGGTAAATTCTAGGTAAAAGGTGCTACCGAGCCTGTTGATTATTAAAATGAAAATTAATCTGTATATTTAAGTATTTCTTTATTGATAGGTATTTTGTACATCGACACGCTAGCATTCAGCTTAAACCCTTAGAGTGCCAATGGAAAGGAAAACGATGCATGTTCATAGCAGCGATAAGCCCTTTGCTAACAATGGTAATTCCAGGCAAGCAGCAGAAACGCAAGTGTCCGATGGGCCCGTGGTTTGGTTTCGTCACTTATCAGATTTGTCTGTAACACTTAATGTCGATTACCTTGTTTCGACTACCTTGTTTTTTTTTCTTCTTTCATTTCTGCAAATTCCAGAGACCTAGCAGTTGTAGTGTCAAAATTGCGTGGTGAAGTCAAACGTTGTAGTTTCTATTGGTAGCGCAGAGTGCCCGATTACTTCAGCATTTCCCCTCACAAGTCTCCGCCCACCACAAAGACCAGTCTGGTCACTTAGATTTTGATTCATCAATTTCAGCAGCTACCTTTGAAAAACGCCAATGTGGAGAAATAGCACAGTAATTTTGTTAAAAATTGTTATTTCTTCACATCGGATGCCCCACCCAACCCTCACCACATCAATCGGACTTCTTCTTTGTGCCATATACAGGGTGAGTCGCGTAAGACGTAACACCCCTATTATTCCGTTGGCGATTGCGCGTATTGACTAACGGTGTTCAGCGAATCATAGCCGACTATGGAGCACATACTTTGGTACATGCACAATAATCACAACGTTTATATTGACCGAGATAGTGAGGCGGCGTACATGTTTTTTAAATGGGACGCTTTACTTTTTTTACCATCATTCGAAAGCTCTCGAAAAGACGCGTGTATTGATGTAACGCATGTTGCTATTGTGATTCAAACTTCACTTAAGAGACGCTGGGAAGTATTGTACGATTGAAGATCGAGGCGGTCGGAAGCGGCTGCAGCTGTAAACCGCAGGCCGAGTTGCCGTGCTCTATGCAGCATGCACGGCCTTGGTATGTAGGTAAATCCTCATCCGCCCTCTTTTAAGGAAAGTTTGAATCACAATAGCAACATGCGTTACATCACAATACGCGTCTTTTCCAGAGCGTTCGAATGATGGTAAAAAAGGTACAGCGTCCTATTAAAAAAAAACATGTACTTGCCGTATTACCTCCGTCAATATAACCGTTGCGATAATTATGCATGTACCAACGTACGTGCCCCATAGTCCCCTATGATTCACCGAAAACCGCGAGCCGATACGTGCAATCACCCCCGCAATGAAGGGGGTGTTACGTCTTACGCGACTCAGTCTCTATATTTGCTTCACACAGTCAAAGAGAAAGACTGGGCGTTATAAAAGCTCAAAGAGTAGTAAGACTCCTTTACACAGAGATAGAAAAATTACCTTCATCTACAATTTCAAAGCACAACTTTATCGAAAATTGCGAAAGGAATATATTACAAAATTAAAATATCGGCAGCCGATACAGAAGTTTAGATATCGATACATCAATAAAACAGTTAGACAGATACAGCCCATGTAAATTGATACATTTCAGAAACATCGACATTTCTATATCTTATCAGCGGCCCTAGTGGCTGCAGTAGCGGTTTGCGTCCCTGCCCCTGACCGTAGGCCTTGGGCGAGTACAGCACTCAGTTGCGTCAAACCGTCTTCCTTCTGCGCAGCCAGGGACGGTACGAAGGCAGCCTCTGTGTCGCCATGACGACTTTAACAAGGGAACCTTCCCATCGCACCCCCCCTCATATTTAGTTATAAGTTGGCACAGTGGATGGGCCTTGAAAAAATGAACGCAGATCAATCGAGAAAACAGGAAGAAGTTGTGTGGACCTATGAAAAAAATTTGTAAAATATACAAACTGAGTAGTCCATGCGAAAGATAGGCTACAACAAGGAGCGTCTGAGTTCAGGAGCACTGTGGTCCGGTGGTTAGCGTGAGTAGCTGCGCACCGAGAGGTCCTTGGTTCAAGTCTTCCCTCGAATGAAAATTTTACATTCTTTATTTTCGCAAAGTTATGATCTGTCCGTTCGTTCATTGACGTCCCTGTTCACTGTAATAAGTTTAGGGTCTGTGTTTCGCGACCGCTCCGCAAAACAGTGCCATTAATAAACGAAAGGACGTGCCTCTCCAATGGGAAAACATTTGATAGCAAGGTCATAGATCAACCGATTCCTCCACAGGAAAACACATCTGATATATTCTATATGACACTGGTGACGGCATGTGCGTTACATGACAGGAATATGTTGTCGACCCACCTAACTTGTACACTTGGTGAATGGGTAAAAAGATTCTTCTACCTTGCCCGATTTAGGTCTTCTTGTGGATGTGATAATTACTCCCAAAAAAGTGATGAAAACATAAGAGTTTGTCACATACGAGGTGTGGCTAGAAAAAAACCGGACTAGAACTGGTGAAACAATAAAACGAATGCAATAATGCTGAAAGTCGCGTGGCCTGTCACGTGACTCTCTCTCCACCTACTGCTCGAGTTTCATCTGCCTCCTGCACTCAGTCTGCCCGTGGCGTCTGTTTTAAGTAGTTGACGTTTTGTCTGTGCGTCGGAAAATGTTGAGTGTACAGAAAGAACAGCGTGTTAACATCAAATTTTCTTTCAAACTAGGAAAATGCGATGAATCGTGGTTTTTTACTTACGATCCCGAAACTAAACGCCAATCGATGCATTGGAAAACTCCTGGTTCTCCACGACAAAAAAAAGCACGAATGTCAAAATCGAAATTCAAGGCAATGATGATTGTTTTTGTTTGACATCAAAGGCATTGTGCACATTGATTGGGTACCAGAGGGACAATCAGTGAATCAGAATTACTACATCAGCGTCCTGGCTATCCTACGTGAGCGAGTACGGAGAAAACGGAACGATTTGTGGAGAATAAAGTCATGGATCCTTCACTAAGACAATGCCCCAGCTCACAGTGCGTTGTCAGTGAAGACGTTTTTGGCAAAACACAACATTCCCATCTTAGATCATCCACACTACTCACCTGATTTGGCCCCCTGTGACTTTTTTCTTTTCCCTAAAGTCAAGTCAGCTTTGAAAGGAACTAGATTTGAGACTGTTGAAGCAGTAAAAGAAAAAGCGACGGAAGTAATGTATGGACTTACCGAAAATGATCTGCAGCATTGCTATGAACACTGGAAAATTCGTATGGAGCGGTGTAGAGACCGAGAAGGAGAGTACATTGAAACTGAAAATAAAATATTAAACTTTTCACTCGGGGGAAGACTTGAACCTAGGACCTCTCGTTTCGTAGCTGCTCTCACTAACCACGAGACCACGGCACTCCTTGAGTCGCATTGTCCTTGATGTTGCCCATCTAGGCATGGACTACTCAGTTTGTATATTTTACTAATTTCTTTCATAGTTCCACACAACTTCTTCTTGTTTTCTCGATTGACCAGTGTTCAGTTTTTCAAGGCCTATCCACTGAGCCAACTTATAACTAAATCTGGGGGGGGGGGGGGTGCGATGGGGAATTTCCCTTGTAAGAGCCGCTGTCGCCTCATCCACGACGGCGCGATGGTCGCTGCCGCTGCTCTTCTCGGGGAAGGGAGCTGCGTTCCGACCGTCCACCTTTGGGCAGCCGCCCCCGCTGTTGGCGGGCGTAGCTGCCTCCGTGTTGCCCCTCTGCTGTGCCGGACTCGTCTTAATCCGTCGTCGCCGTCGTTTTCTCCTGAGTTGCGTCTGTTCGGCCGCGGCCGCCACTCCGCATTCGGCGCGGCTTTGGCTTCATAAAACCGGGCAGCCGCGCCATCTGGTCACGTGTGGTGCGACACACCGAACGCAGGTCTGCAGAGCTTCTCTGCACAGTGTAACGGAACATATTAAAGGCTTTACTTTACCGAAGTATGCGATACCCTCCAAATTCAACCAGTTTAACGAGTATTTATGATTATAGAAAAGTTATTGTGTATGTTAACAATGATTGCATAACATGTCTGCATAAACAGTCAACCCATTAAATTATACTGAGTAACTGACCCACACAAAAGTTTATATCACTTGATCACTGATACAGCAAATGTCATCATGTAAAAACACTGAGTTAATCTTAAATAAATAATATGAAGTACGAAAAATAGTGGCCAACTTTGGTATTTTAGATCTCCTTAAATAAAACTCACCCAGTGAAACCTTTTTCTTCATTAGGAGCGGTTTCACTCAGTATTCACGAAATCAATCCTATTTTAGACGAAAACCAATGTAATTCTTAATAATTCATGTTATTTACTTATTTATGCAAATTAGAGAAGTCAATTGACAAACTTCTAAAAAACGGCCTTTTTGTAACAAAGAATTATTCTGTCAAGTCAACAAATCTGTCTGTCATTTTCATAACATGTTAAATTATGTCACTCGATGCAAATTAATAACTTTTCTGCACAAATTATGATAACAGATGTACATGTGACTTATAAACTATATCTCTTTTTAGTAGTTCTTTGACAATGTTATAAATACGAGCAGCAAGAAGGGTCGAGAGGCAGTCGGAGTGTCACTTTGGTAAAGTGTGTTTGTGTGTTATTGTTTGAGGTGGATAAACAATGCAAAGAACATGTAACGGAAATACTACTTTGCGTTGTGTCATGGTCTTTGGTGGACAGTGGAATTAATATGGCCACCAGAGTAATAAATATATGAGGTTTACATATTTGTTGGGTTCGCTCGTTCTTTATCATCAAAAGCATATAAAAAACCCGGGACCTCATGTTTTTAACCCTAGACAACCAGATTTAGAGCCAGCATCAGCATCGAGACACAGCAGCGATCCAGCAAGTAGCAGCGATTACCACAACACAATGCATTTTAATGGCGCCAACCTAACATCAAGTGCTAACAAGCTCCGTAAATGGGAGTGAAATAGTGCTATTATAGCAATTAGCTATATCTACGACCAGGCGACCATTACAACAGTCGCAGGTGCGGCTGTTGTGCTCACGTGAGCACTTAACGCACCTCGCTGCTTTCCAGCAACACTTGGCTACGCGGCAATCGCCCTGGCACTTGGAGCACTAGTCCATGCCGGACGTGAGAGCTTCTGCCGTTAGAGAGAAGTCCAGTAGCTTCCACAGTGAGAAGACGTTGCCAGCGCCGTCGGTCGTTTGCTCGGTGATCGATAGCAAATAGCGGCGGTCTGCTGTTGCTGGTTCGGTTATGCAGTCATGCAACCGCATTACGAAAACCTATGCGCAACAGCCCTTTTCGGACTGCTGTCCCATCACAACAGCAAGGCAGCGCCTCGGTCGTCCTCACACTCCTGACAGCAGTGGTCTTCTCTCGCGCCGGTGCACGTCGGGGATGTGGGGCACCACAGCGGTCTTCATCGCCCTGTCCGCTGTCTGGTCGCATGTTATCGAGTCTGAATCCACAGACTCGTAACCGCCTCGTGCTTTCAGCATTTCATCGTCACTTCGAACAGTGATGTCGACTCCTCTCTGCACTTGACGTACAGTGGGTGAACAGGCTGCGTGACTGTGCGACCGAGATCCCTCATCGTGGCGGCAGGCTTCTTCTGCCCAGCTACGCTATGTGATCAAAAGTATGCGGAAACATGAATGAAAATGACTTACAAGTTCGTGGTGCCCTCCATCGGTATTGCTGGAATTGTATATGGTGCTGGTACACCCTTAGCCTTCATAACAGCTTTCACTCTGGCAGGCATACGTTAACCAGGTGCTAGAACATTTCTAGGCGAATGGCAGCCCCTTCTTCACGGAGTGCTTGCTGCACTAAGGTGAGGTATCGATGTGGATCGGTGAGACCTGGCACGGCGCTCCAAAACTTCCCAAATGATCTATACGATTCAGGTCAGGACTCTGTGCAGGCCAGTCCATTACAGGGATGTTATTGTCGTGTAACCACTACGCCACAAGCTGTGCATTATGAACACGTGCTCGATCGTGTCGAAGTCACCATCCCCGAACTGCTCTTTAACAGTAGAAAGCAAGAAGGTGCTTAAAACATCAGTGGAGGTCTTTGCTGTAATAGTGCTACGCAAAACAACAACGAGTGCCAGCCCTCTCCATGTAAAACACGACGACACTATAACACCACCACTTCCAAATTTCGTTTTCGGCACTACACACGCTGGTAGATGACGTTCACCGGGCATTCGCCATACCCACACCATGCCATCGGATCGCCACAATGTGTACCGCGTTTCGTCACTCCACATAACGTTTTTTCACTGTTCTATCGTCCAATTTCTACGCTCCTTAGACCAAGCGAGGCGTCGTTTGGCATTTACCGGCGTCATATGTGGCTTACGAACAGCCGCTCAGGAATGAAATCAAAGTTTTCTCTCCTCCCGCCTAACTGTCATAGAGCTTGCAGTAGATCCTCACGCAGTTTGGAATCCCTGTGTGATAGTCTGGATAGATGTCTGCGAATTACACATTACGACCCTCTTCAACTGTCGGCGGTCTCTCTCAGCCCACAGTCGAGGTCGGGCTGTACGCTTTTGTGGGCGGCCGCGGTGGCCGAGCGGTTCTAGGTGCTTCAGCCTGGGACCACTCGACTGCTACTGTCGCAGGTTCGAATCCTGCCTCGCGCATAAATGTGTGTGATGTCCTTATGTAAGTTAGGATTAAGTGGTTCTAAGTTTTAGGGGACTGATGACCTCAGATGTTAAGTCTCATAGTGCTCAGAGCCATTTGAAGGCTTTTGTGCTGTACGTGTCGCTTCACGTTTCCACTTCACTATCACATCGGAAACAATGGACCTAGAGGTGTTTAGGAGTGTGGAAATCTCGCGTAAACACGTATGACTCAAGTGACACCCTATCACCTGAACACGTTCGAAGTCCGACAGTTCCGCGGAGCGCCCCATTCTGCTCTCTCACGATGTTTAATGGCTATTGAGGTCGTTGATATGGAGTACCTGGCAGCACGATGCACCTAATATGAAAAAAGTATGTTTTAGGGGATGTCCGTGTACTTTTGATCACATATTGTATCTTCCACATGCTGTGGCGCGGAGTTCACGGTAATTTGTTTTCGCTGTTATCGACAGACACTTTGCATTTCACAGCTCATGGCAACAACGATTCGCACGCCTCGCTTGCTCAGGCCGAACTGGTTACGTCACTGTTGTCCTATCACTTAATAACATTGTGCTAATTTTCTGACATTGATAAAGCGCAACAGTCTTTCTAACTTAGTCAGCTACAATTTATAGCACCACAACTCCGAAATATAGCTTCACTTCCATTTGGAATATGCTTCTCTATTCAGTCAGTTCATAGCGTGTTTATACGATCAGACGCTAGGCGACGTTGCAGTACTCAAGCTGCAGAAAAACTGTGGGAGTTTCGTGAATCACTATCTTGGACTATAATTGCGCATAATCCCAAAGGTTTTTTATTAGTCAGTTGCACGTAACCGAGAATATTTCTGTCAATGTGAGCCGTATCCATGTCTGTCAAGACGCTGAGAGGTGCTATAGTATTCTGAATAGGAGAAAGACTTTTGAAGAAGGACATTGATCGAGACTAAGTTTAGTGCCCTAGGAAATATAGTTCTTTCATTTAGAAAACGAGGGAACGTTGCTTACATGTTGTTCCCGTTAGCTACCAAATATATTTTCAGAAAGAGCCAAGTCTCAACATAAAATCTAGTCGGTATAAAGCACATGTTTTAGAATGGTTGACAACTGATACAGAAATGTCATGTGTAGCGTGACATAGATTCCAACAGTCCATCATTAACGGAAATCCATACTTTCGTACTCAAAACTCGGTAAGACTGACACGATCGATGAAGTATCCATTCATTCAGGCTACAACTTCTTTCGTTTCTTAGCCTAAACTTCCATAAAATGTGAATTACTTCTGATGTAACGTTAGATACACTTCCTACTACAGTAAAGTACATTTTTTTTATTTCCCGTTATTGCCAGCTAGCTAGCCGCGGTGGCTGAGCGGTTTTACGCGCTTCAGTCCGGAACTGCGCGACTGCTACGGTCGCAGTTTCGAATCCTGCCTCGGGCATGAATATCTGTGATGTCCTTAGGTTAGTTAGGTTTAAGTAGTTCTACATTCTAGGGACTGATGACCTCAGATGTTAAGTCCCATAGTGCTCAGAGCCATTTGAACCTGCCAGGATGGAATATCTTCCATTTATTGATTGGGATGTAAGCTTATATTTTAATGAATTTTCCACTTTTCGTTTCCGTTTTCTAGATCCTGTCTACAGTGTTATCATTTCCAGATTGTACTTGATGTTCAAACACTGTACCTTTTGGTTTCAGTCCCTTTTTTCTAGCAACTTTCAGTGTGAACGATTATGTTTGTGGAAGGAGGAAGTCAGACTGCCTCGTTTTACACACTCTCTTCCATCTACATCTACATAATACTCCGGAAGTCAACGTACCGTGCGTGACGTAGGCTACCCTGTACAACTACTAATTATTTCCTTTTCTGTTGCAACTGCAAATAAAGCGAGGAAAAAACTGCTGTCCACTTCCCTCAGTACGAGCCCTAGTCTCTCATGCAAAATGTAGACTGGCGGCAGCAGTAGAATCGTTATGCAGTCAGCCGCAAATGACTATTCTCTAAATTTTCTCAATAATGCTCTTCGAAAAGATGTCAACTTCCCTCCAGTGATTTTTATTTCAATTGCCGAACCATCTCCCTAATACTTGCGTGTTGTTCGAACCTACTGATAACAAATCTAGCAGCCCGCCTCTGAACTGCTTCGATTTCTTTCTTTAACCAAACCTGGTGCGGATCCCAAACACTCGAGCAGTACTCAAGAATGGTCGAACCAGTATCCTATAAGCGATCTCGTTTATAGACTAACCACACTTCCACAAAATTCTCTCATTAAACCAGGTCGACCATTCGCCTTCCCTGCTACAGTACTTACATGCTTACTCCTTTTCATATTCCTTTGCAACACTACGCCTGTAAATAGTTTATACAGAATTTAATTATTAAAATGGTTCAAATGGCTCTGAGCAGTCCCCTAGAACTTAGAACTACTTAAACCTAACTATCCTAAGGACATCACACACATTCATGCCCGAGGCAGGATTCGAACCTCCTGCGACCGTAGAGGTCGTGCGGTTCCAGACTCTAGCGCCTAAAACCGCTCAGCCACTGTGGGCGGCTTTTATTAAAACATTGATTACTTTTCATATATGCTACCTAGACAAAATGACGTCCCACACTCCTCAGATCAAATATGTATATATGTATGTCGGTAATATTCCTCTTTGTTTTTGTAATATGGCTTTATTTTTCGAGTAGCACCATCCTAATGCCATCTCGGATCTGTCATTATCTCATTAACGTGTTTCTCAGGATTAAAGAAACGATAATATGAGAGGACTCTCTCTTATACTATTAATCACGGAATTACGCAGTATACATAGGGGTCCAAAAAAATGTATCAACTGTTTACAAGTCCATAACTTGCAAACTAATTGACGTATTGTCTCATTTTTGGTGAAAGTGTAGCTTAAAGTCCAACTTAAAGATATCATTGGAAGTGTTCGAAATGGTCCCCATTAAACCCACACACAAACGATGACGCCAAACTGCAGCACGAACTACTAACTGCAACGTGTTCAGTCGGATTTTTGCACATGACTGTACGATGGATTCTCGGTGTTCATCCATTGTGCTTGGATTTTGTCGGTGAACGTCGTCCTTTAGTGCTCCCCACAGGTAAAAGTCCAGAGGAGTTAGGTCTGGGGAACGAGGTGGATACTCCACGGCACCTCTACGACCTATCCATCTTCCTGGTAGATTTTGGTCGAGATACGCCCTAATACGATTTTGGTAGTAGACTGGGGCACCATCTAGTTGAAAGTAAATCCTTCCGTCTCCACACAAGTGTCGGATGGCAGGTAAAATGAATGTCTGAAATTACACCTCACCGGTAACTGTGCCGTCAAAGAAGAATGGCCCAATCGAGCCCCAGTAAGACAACCCACACCACACATTTACTCCTGGCAAATGCACGGCTTTGTCTACACGGACGTTCCGATTTTCGGCGGCCCAGCAGATGCAATTGTGGCGATCTGCTGTACCATTGCGTTTGAGCTGTGCCTCGTCAGACCACACAATCATCTCTGCAAACTCTTCATCGTTGCGCACCATGTTAGTAAACCACTCGCAGTACTCCATTCTACGATCTGGATCGTACTCGTTCATTGCGTGTAGCAATCGTGGGATGTAGCACTTCCAATTTGCTGTCTTCAAAACACTAAAGGAAGTCGTTTATCGACAGTAGCCACGCACATTGAATGAACTACGAGAATCCATCGTACATTCATGTACAAATATTTAACTGAACACGCTGCAGTCAGTAGTTCGTGCTGAAGTTCGGCGGTATCGTTTGTGTGTGGATGTTAATGGTGACCATTACGAACACATACAGTGATATCTTTACGTTGAATTTTAAACTACATTTTCACGAAAAATAAGACAACTCCGTCAATTAGTTTGTAGGTTATGGACTTTTAAACAGTGGATATATTTTTTTGGACCCCTCTGTATTAGCTTCGAGAGTATGTTAACAATACGTGAAATAATACTTGACACAGTAGTTTTTCTTCGTTGGTGGGGACTGTTCGTTTGACGCTAGAATAGGTATAACCACAGAGAACATGGCTCGGTTAGAGTGAGGAGAACACGGTTGAGATACGTCGTGAATGTGCCGTGTCATTATGCTAGCTGCCAGCGTGTTCGTGTCACAAAGCGTTTTAGTTGGTAACAATGTTTTCAATTGTTAAAATTATTAGACAATGTCGGTGCTATAGCTGTTTTTATGGTATAGGGACACACGTCTCACATATCCACAAAAATTTTATGATTCATTTACTCCTGGCCACGTAAGGAAACTATCTTCTAACCTGAAGACCACCGCAAGACCGGCAGTTCAAGACGTGGGTACAATAGTAGGTACACAGAGTACGCGAAGGAACTTGCCCCCTTCTTGCAGCGGTGCACCGTAGGTCTCCAGAAGAGCGTAGCGTTCCAAAGGATTGGAAAAGGGCACAGGTCATCCCCGTTTTCAAGAAGGGACGTCGAACAGATGATGTGCAGAACTATAGACCTATATCTCTAACGTCGATCAGTTGTAGAATTTTGGAACACGTATTGTGTTAGAGTATAATGACTTTTCTGGAGACTAGAAATCTACTCTGTAGGAATCAGCAATGGGTTTCGAAAAAGAAGGTCATGTGAAACCCAGCTCGCGCTATTCGTCCACGAGACTCAGAGGGCCATAGACACGGGTTCCCAGGTAGATGCCGTCTTTCTTGACTTCCGCAAGGCGTTCGATACAGTTCCCCACAGTCGTTTAATGAACAAAGTAAGAGCATACGGACTATCAGATCAATTGTGTGATTGGATTGAGGAGTTCCTAGATAACAGGACGCAGCATGTTATTCTCAATGGAGAGAAGTCTTCTGAAGTAAGAGGGATTTCAGGTGTGCCGCAGGGGAGTGTCATAGGACCGTTGCTATTCACAATATACATAAATGACCTGGTGGATGACATCGGAAGTTCACTGAGGCTTTTTGCAGATGATGCTGTGGTGTATCGAGAGGTTGTAACAATGGAAAATTGTACTGAAATGCAGGAGGATCTGCAGCGAATTGACGCATGGTGCAGGGATGGCAATTGAATCTCATTGTAGACAAGTGTAATGTACTGCGAATACACAGAAAGATAGATCCTTTATCATTTAGCTACAAAATAGCAGGTCAGCAACTGGAAGCAGTTAAAACCATAAATTATCTGGGAGTACGCATTAGGAGTGATTTAAAATGGAATGATCATATAATGTCGATCGTCGGTAAAGCAGATGCCAGACTGAGATTCATTGGAAGAATCCTAAGGAAATGCAATCCGAAAACAAAGGAAGTAGGTTACAGTACGCTTGTTCGCCCACTGCTTGAATTCTGCTCAGCAGTGTGGGATCCGTACCAGATAGGGTTGATACAAGACATAGAGAAGATCCAACGGAGAGCAGCGCGCTTCGTTACAGGATCATTTAGTAATCGCGAAAGCGTTACGGAGATGATAGATAAACTCCAGTGGAAGACTCTGCAGGAGATACGCTCAGTAGCTCGGTACGGGCTTTTGTCAAAGTTTCGAGAACATACCTTCACCGAAGATTCAAGCAGTACATTGCTCCCTCCTACGTATATCTCGCGAAGAGACCATGAGGATAAAATCAGAGAGATTAGAGGCCACACAGAGGCATACCGACAATCCTTCTTTCCACGAACAATACGAGACTGGAATAGAAGGGAGAACCGATAGAGGTACTGAAGGTACCCTCCGCCACACACCGTGAGGTGGCTTGCCGAGTATGGATGTAGATGTACTAAAAGACATGTATTCAATGCACAATACCGTGTACTTGTCACTCTGTCTGGCTACATTCATGGTGGCTCGTAGAACGAATTAAACAAGTGGAGGACTGTCAATAAACGTACATTGACGTACAAGGTGCCGTAGCACAGAAGTAAGTCCATCGGTACCACTGGAGAAAAACAGGTGTACAAATTCTTTCTGGCTGTCTCAATCGGTACACAGATATCGTTAGCTGGGCACTCTGCTTCCGTGGGATTCCTAACAGAGATTTCTCCTGACTTTATTCAATAACATCCCAAATCTGTTAGTCTGATTTATTCATTTATACAGCACGCTACACGCAAACGAGATTCAGTCTATAACGGTACTGCGAAATAGGCCGCAATTCATTAACATACAGAGCGTTACGTGACGCGATGATTATATGAGCACCAGTGTCATTTTCGCGATCGAAATTAACCATAGTTCCGAAAATAGTTCTGAAACTGGAAAGTGATTACAATAAAATTTAGGGAAGAAACAAGTATTAACGACCTTTGCTTTTAACGAACCTGAAATGTATTAATAAAATCCAATTTATTTTCGAGAACCAACGTGTTTTACTCGGGTATGCTTGGGTTGTGACTTTTCTGCAAACTAAGACCATAGGAGGGTAAAGTAAGTGGAAGGGAAGGTACGACGGTTGTAGATTTGGTGGCTGTCAAGGTTATTTTACAGCCACAAGCATTCACCCCTTCGTTTGTTTATCATCATTTCTTTGAAGTGGCTACCGCGTAGATTACCAGCGAGCAAACGCGTTGTTTTTCCAATTTCGAAATTTTAAATGGCAATCAATCTACATTTCTTCACAACATGCCTGCGGACCTTGAATGTTGACTTTAAAACGTCTACGCTCTCAGAAGCACTTCGTAGAAGTGAAAGCTGTATTCAAGAATCGCAAGAGAAAGAGGTATATTACGGGAATGCCGGGAGTTGAAGAGCTCCTTCCAGATAGGACCTAAAACACAGATTTTCTGCTTTTGACGAGCTCTCACCATCGGGCTCTCTGAGCACGTATCTAGGCCTGACATATTTTGATTCTCACTGACGTGCCAGCCCTTGATTTCCGATCACTAACCCTAAAGGTTCTCCCAGCCGATGTACAGTAGTAGTGCAACTGTCGCAGCTGAGTCATCTGATGAATGTACCTGACACTACGAGCGGAGATATATACCCGATGTTATTACAGGCACAAGGAAAGGGGAGAGAAGATGACAATGAAACAAGGAAACAATCCTAATAAACATAGGCAAGGAAGCCAATGGATTCCCCGATAAGACATATTACAAATCGACAGCAAGCCAACTCCGAGAACAACAGGTTAAGTATTCATTTGCCAACGTAGCAAGTAGGAAATGAAGTGACAGAAAGTATATGAATATAATGAAATGGTAATTGAGTACGTAAAGGAGGATGAAAATGTAATATTAATGGGGGGTTGGACCGCGGTCTTAGGGGAATATGGGCTTGATAGTAGGAATGAGAGAGTAGAGAGACTAATTGGGTTCTCCAATAAATTCTAGCAAGTAATACCGAATACTCTACTCAAAAATCAGAAGAAGAGGTGGCATATCAGGAAAAGGCAGAGAGATACGGCATGACTCCAGTTACACTGCATCATGTTCATGCAGAGAATCCGTAATCCGATACTGACTTGTAAGATGTTCTCAGGAGCAAATATAGACTCAGGACACAATGATGAAGAGTAGGATGAAGTTTGAGAGATTCTTTCGGAAGTACCAATGTGCATAGAAGAGGGATACGAAAATACTAAGGATTGAAAAGATGCACTTGAAGTTCTCTAAGACTGTAGAAACTGTTCAGTATGCACTTCAGTTGAAGAGGAATGGACGTACCTAAAAAGGGCAATCACAGAAGCTGAAATGCAAAACAAAAGTACAAGGAAAGTAGCTGCGACTAAACCATGAGTAACTGAAGAAACATTTCAGCTATTAGGTGAAAGAAAGAAGTACAAAGACGTTCACGGGAATTGAGGAACACAGAAAGACAAGGAACTTACAAATCAAATAAACTGGAAGTGCAGGGAAAGTAAGGCGAAATGACTACACGAAAAAATGTGAAGTAATCGAGAAGGAAATGACTGTCAGAAAACACACGTCGGTGAAATTAAAAGCAAGCGTGCTAACATGAAGAGTCCAACGGGAATACCACTATTAAATGTAGAGAAGAGAGCAGATAGGTGGAAAGAGAACACTGAAAGTCTACATGAGAGGGAGAACATGTCTGACGACCCGATAGAAGGAGCAGGAGTCGACAGGGCTGAGCCACGGGATCCATTATTAGAGACAGAAGTTAAAAGAGCTTTAGACGATTTAAGTCCGAATAAGCAGAAGGGATGGATAAAATTCCATCAGGACTTTTAAAGTCATTTGGAAAAGCGGCAAAAAACGACTTTTAACGTTGGTGTGTAGAGTTTATGAGACTGACGATATACCATCAGACAGAACTTCAACGGAATATTAAAAATCACGACCTGGGAGAAATCTGTAGCTGTTGAGCACAGCCACACAGGCAAACATAAAATACCGTTTGACCGAATAAATGTTTTGTCCTAGACTCTTACGTAGTGGGATTCTGTAATTAAAGAGGCAGTAGGACGTGTGAGAAAATCTTCAACAGTGAGAGTGGATAAAATCTTAGTGGTTCAGGGAAGCGAGTTCTCGATGGAGAGAAGAGCCAGAGATATTATTTGGAATGTTTACCCTACGGCAGATGCGGTGATACCACCAGCGCAGACGTTGACATCATTTATGGCAGTACTAAGTAATTACCAACCAATCGGAAGCCGTCTGTGGGCTACTACAGCAGCAGTTCCTCCTGATAAAGACGATGTAGGTAATCGTCAAAAGCTTGAGGTTTTCTCCTGCATTGGAACGGCAAGAAGTGCGAGAATGTTATGTACAACTGTGCCGTCGCGAAGGACTTCGTTTCCAATATGTACAAGAACCAAGAGAGAACAATAACAATAAGACTTCAAGCCTAAGGACCAAGTTCTCGGCTTCAAAATTGTGTACTATAGGGATGTAGTCATTCGTCCATACTGTTTAATCTGTATTTCGAAGAAGAAATGAGGAAAATAAAATAACGATTCGAGAGTGGGATTAAAATTCAAGCTAAAAGGATTTTAAGGATAAGTTTCGCTCATGACATTGTTATCTTTAGTGAAAAAGAAGAAGAATTGTAGGATGTATTGACTGGAATCCATAGAGTAATTAGTGAAGAATATGGATAGAGAAGAAATCGAAGAATGACGAAAGTAACATAATATCAGTATTGGGCATGACGAAGTAGAACATCAAAATAACCCATAATGGACGGAGCAAGGAGGACTTAAAAAGCAGACTAGAACTGGTAGAAAGGGCATTCCTGGGCAAGTGAAGTCTACTAGTATCAAATAAAGATCTGAAGTTCATTTTATGGTACTGAAACATGGACTGAGAGAAAACCGGAATAGGAGATAATCGAATCATTTGAGACGTGGTGCTACAGAAAAATGTAGAAAAGGTTCTCAGCAGAATGGGCGAGGAAAGGAGTGTATGGGAAACACTGCCAACAAGAAGGAATCGGATGATGTGACATCTGTTGAGACATCACTCAATATCCAACTACAGGGAGATGTAGATCGTAAAAACCCTACAGGAAGACAGAGATTGGAGTACTTCAAATTTAAAAAAAATCGTATAACAGTCACCGACGATCCAAATTCCAGATATGTGCTTGAGGAGGAAAATCTTCCTACAAGAAATACTCCATACAGACACCGTTCATTTGACGGCATGTTCCAGTAGTTCTCATTAGCGATGCCTGCAGACTTTCATACAACCCAGGCGTATTCCGAACGTACTGACAGCCATTCACATTGTTTTCGTGCAGTACGTCGATACTATCAACAGGGCTGGAATGCACCAGAGCTTTCAAATATCTCGACGATCCAGGACGGATTTTCTTATTTTCGAAACGCTATTTACAAGCACTTAGGTATCCTGAATGATGACGAAATCAAAGAAGAACAGTTCGTCACTTTGTAATTTACACCTCAGTTACGATGTTTTGAATGGTTTCCAGACATGTGTTACTACGATTAATAACTTGCCTCATTGTCCTCTAACGGCCCCATTCGGTTGCACCTATTACGACGGTGCGCTGAAAAATAGTGCCTTCAAATGTTCAATGTGGAAACTCTTAAAGATTACCTTAAAAACCGACGTTATTAACATTCTACATCTTTACTCTTCATATCTACATATGTTCATCTCTTTCCAGACTTTAAAGAACACTTTCGAAGACTTCACTGTGGGCCGGCCGGTGTGGCCGTGCGGTTCTAGGCGCTTCAGTCTCGAACCGCGTGACCGCTACGGTCGCAGGTTCGAATCCTGCCTCACGCATGGATGTGTGTGATGTCCTTAGGTTAGTTAGCTATAAGTAGTTCTAAGTTCTAGGGGACTGATGACCACAGATGTTAAGTCCCATAGTGCTCGGAGCCATTTGAACCATTTTGACTTCACTGTGGTAGTAATAAGGCGCTGAAAGCAGAGGTGAGGTTTTGGGCCCGGTGACAAAGTTGAACATTCTACAGTAACGCAAACTACCTGGTCTCTCGTTGGGAGAAATGCGTTCGTCACTAGAGTGACTGAGTTGAGATATGAATATGTAGATATGAAGAATATAGATATAGAATATTAAAATCATGGTACCCTCATATAGTCAATACATCCATTTAATTTTGGTACATTTCAATGATTTAGTATAGAGGGTGATTCGGTGACGGTTTGACAGACTTTCAAGGATTATGGAGAGGGATAAATGTACGAAGTTATAAGCTAAAATCGTTGTGAAGCCTCTAACAACAAACTTCTTCTATTGCAAGTTCTTTGCTTTCCATATTTTTGGAGGAAGGAGAAGAAGAAGAAATTTTTTAGTAAGCAGTGAAGAGCTCTGAGTACTTATTCTCTTTCCTACTACAGTGAAAAATATATCTTCAACTGAACAAGTACTCTTAGCTCTTCACGTATGCAGTTTAGAACCACTGTTTACAAGACAATTATTTCTAGTTTTAGGAAGCTAACTTCTTGTAGCTTAAGAGGACCACTGTCAGAGGTATCAGAACCATTTACACCCATTACTTTCCATTCGATCGTTTCCATACCAGTTTCTGTTAGGCCAAAATATTCATTTAGCCTTCTCCATCATCCCTAAAGTTTTTAACGTTATCATGGAGCCACCAGGTATGTCCCGCGTAGCATGGTAAAGCATCTCCTCCTGCGACTACTATTCCCCATATAGTTCTGTCACCACATCTCCCAGAAGCTTCTACATATCACGAATATTCATTACACAGAATGAAGATGACAAGCAGGAAACTTGTTGAAAATTTGTCGCAGAACGACGCCTAGAATCGGGTGATAACCCGAGAAAGTCTAACTTCGCGTTTCTTGCCACATCATTCTGTTCCTTAAGTTTGCTACCTGAGGACATTAAGTTCTCCTCCTACACTGAATTACAGCTTCAGTGCCTCTGTCACTACAAGGGTAAGTATTTTACCAGTGCGTCGATGCAGTGCTATGTTCATCCCACCGAAAAAGACTATAACTTTGTGCAACGACAGTCGGACTGATTGCAGACGAGATTAAATGACTGTCAGTGACGTCAACGCCCAAATGTGTAAAATGAACGAAATAATTAATCTCGAAAATAAGCGTGAAATAATTTAGAAACGCTTTCAAAATAAATTAGCGCGGATCACAAACAAATGCGTAGTGAAATTGTGATGTGAAACGACACTGTGTCGTTTTCCAGAGTGCACTTAAGAAAGCTCTCCCATAACAACTCGAACGGTATGCACTCGTTCACGCAACAAGTCAACAGATTCGTATTGTGGAACATACAAATACTTGTAAATGATATAACGTTGTCGTAGATAATGCAACCAACAAATAATACACTCCTGGAAATGGAAAAAAGAACACATTGACACTGGTGTGTCAGACCCACCATACTTGCTCCGGACACTGCGAGAGGGCTGTACAAGCAATGATCACACGCACGGCACAGCGGACACACCAGGAACCGCGGTGTTGGCCGTCGAATGGCGCTAGCTGCGCAGCATTTGTACACCGCCGCCGTCAGTGTCAGCCAGTTTTCCGTGGCATACGGAGCTCCATCGCAGTCTTTAACACTGGTAGCATGCCGCGACAGCGTGGACGTGAACCGTATGTGCAGTTGACGGACTTTGAGCGAGGGCGTATAGTCGGCATGCGGGAGGCCGGGTGGACGTACCGCCGAATTGCTCAACACGTGGGGCGTGAGGTCTCCACAATACATCGATGTTGTCGCTAGTGGTCGGCGGAAGGTGCACATGCCCGTCGACCTGAGACCGGACCGCAGCGACGCGCGGATGCACGCCAAGACCGTAGGATCCTACGCAGTGCCGTAGGGGACCGCACCGCCACTTCCCAGAAAATTAGGGACACTGTTGCTCCTGGGGTATCGGCGAGGACCATTCGCAACCGTCTCCATGAAGCTGGGCTACGGTCCCGCACACCGTTAGGCCGTCTTCCGCTCACGCCTCAACATCGTGCAGCCCGCCTCCAGTGGTGTCGCGACAGGCGTGAATGGAGGGACGAATGGAGACGTGTCGTCTTCAGCGATGAGAGTCGCTTCTGCCTTGGTGCCAATGATGGTCGTATGCGTGTTTGGCGCCGTGCAGGTGAGCGCCACAATCAGGACTGCATACGACCGAGGCACACAGGGCCAACACCCGGTATCATGGTGTGGGGAGCGATCTCCTACACTGGCCGTACACCACTGGTGATCGTCGAGGGGACACTGAATAGTGCACGGTACATCCAAACCGTCATCGAACCCGTCGTTCTACCATTCCTAGACCGGCAAGGGAACTTGCCGTTCCAACAGGACAATGCACGTCCGCATGTATCCCGTGCCACCCAACGTGCTCTAGAAGGTGTAAGTCAACTACCCTGGCCAGCAAGATCTCCGGATCTGTCCCCCATTGAGCATGTTTGGGACTGGATGAAGCGTCGTCTCACGCGGTCTGCACGTCCAGCACGAACGCTGGTCCAACTGAGGCGCCAGGTGGAAATGGCATGGCAAGCCGTTCCACAGGACTACATCCAGCATCTCTACGATCGTCTCCATGGGAGAATAGCAGCCTGCATTGCTGCGAAAGGTGGATATACACTGTACTAGTGCCGACATTGTGCATGCTCTGTTGCCTGTGTCTATGTGCCTGTGGTTCTGACAGTGTGATCATGTGATGTATCTGACCCCAGGAATGTGTCAATAAAGTTTCCCCTTCCTGGGACAATGAATTCACGGTGTTCTTATTTCAATTTCCAGGAGTGTATATCAGCTATAACTGCGCACTATATATGTCTCAATAGCAGGTAAAATTCATTAATTAACATGCTCAGTGTTACCTAGCTCAGTAAGTGAAAGAAAAGTTCTGTTAAGTACACGCAGTCCGCCGAACTTAAAGTAACTTCAACTGTTGTTGTAGGGTGAGGGCAGACATGCAGAGTTTAATGTACAGGGAAGAATCATGACAGTATTAACACAAGATGATATTCTATAAATTAGCTAAGTGGAGAATAATTTTGCTACATCCCTTGCGGCACTCTACGACGGAGACAAACACGACATCAAACATACTGTCAGCGTTTATTTGACCTTGGTGTTCTTTAATATTTTCTTATCAAATAAACTGAACAGTTAATCTTTGCAAACAAATGGAAAGCTAATTACCACAAAACTGATTACATCTAGCGAAAAAAGCCTGCTAGAATGTATAGATTGTTATGTCAAAACGCATTAAAAGACTAAATCAAATCTTGATGTATACGTATTGAATCGCACTTGTACAGCAAACTTTATAATATTTTCCTATACTCTACTCTTTCAAGATTTCGCGAAACACATATTGAATTATCTCTCCTTGAACGCTCTATGAGTTAACAATTAGTTCCCTCTACTTGAAAGGGACATTTCCACTGTGATATTGCAGTGACAACGGGCAGTCCACGGACAGCTCGAACTAAGAAACAGTTAGCCACGAAGGAAATATTCTAAGAAGTTTGATACTAGTTTCGCACATAAATTACCTGAGCTATTGGCGAAACCTTAGTAAGAAGTGGCACCCAAATGAAGTAAGGCTGAATCAGTCTGCTAGGATCAATATCCATAATTTTTACGCACGAAGGGGGATAATAAAGGAACCTATTTCTAAGAGTCACGTAGTTTCCAACCGAGTCTACTTTAAATGTGCACTATTAGCTAGATCTGAGTGTGTGCTTACTTTCCTGTGCACAGTGAATCAGGACACTTCGCTCTCGTAAGCAGTATAAAACAAGAATCACAATGCCATGCACAGTCACACATGGGATGGTTGTCAATAGATATAGCCTACGGACAGATGTACACAAACCACACATACACTAATCTATAGGGCGATTATAATTAAAGTTAAACTTTCAAAACCCTGTAGAAATAAAACCACTGGTCAGAATGACGTCGAATTGCAACGGAATGTTATCGCAGAAGGGGCAAAAGGTACGGCAGAAGAAGAAAATATAGTGTTAAAATTGATCAATAGATGGCGCTGCATGTGTCAGAATACGTCAGTGATAACACCTCTTACGAGAACGACCTATTGAAGTTCATATAAACACACCGGGTACACAGCATTTCCTCCTTTCGCGTCTGCGACGTTCGCGATGACTGTCTCAATGCAGAATCGCGCTCTGCTTGTGAAGCTGTATTACAAGAATGGTGACTGCACACGTCGCTATGCAGAAGTTCCGGACACTTAAGGGTTTGGAATAGGGCGTTGATCCGATGACTGCAATGGGTCTGGAGAAAAAGATGCGGAAATTCGAAAAGACGGGTTCTTTTGGTGTGCAACCTGGTAAAGGGAGGAAACGAATTGATTCGATGTCAGTGGAAGCAGTGGCCACAGCAGTGCAGGAGGAACCGAGTGGTGGTGTGCAAACGTGCACTGCACGGAGAATTGCCCGAACATTGGACATATCCGTGAGCACGCTACGTGAAATCCTAGGAAACATCATTTTTTGTTTTCCATTCAAAATTACCCATGTGTACTAGCTGCTTCCTGTTGACCTGCCAGCAAGAGAGACCTTTGCTTTAGAATTTCTTGTTCGCATGGAAGTGGACAATGGTTGGCCGGGGAAGAGTTTGTGGATAGGCGAGGCCACTTCCATTTCTCAATACACAGAACTGTCGAATATTGGCAACGGAAAATCCTCACGCAAATCAACCACTACCACTTCATGCCTGGCCGAGCGGTTCTAGGCGCTTCAGTCTGGAACCGCGCGACCGCTACGGTCGCAGTTTCGAATCCTGCCTCGGGCATGGATGTGTGTGTCGTCCTTAGCTTGGTTAGGTTTAAGCAATTCTAAGTTCTGTGGGGCTGACGACCTCAGATGTTAAGTCCCACAGTGCCCAGAACCATTTGAACTAGAGCCACTTCATCCTGAAGTGGTCCTTTACCTGTACCGTCACTGGTAAGCGCTATGAGTGTCTTTTGCGCAACCACATTAGCTCTCTAAAATCGTGGACATGTGGATGGGATCATTTTTATGCAAGATGGCGCCACTCCGCGCACTGAAAATCCAGTTAAGCTGTTGCTGAAGCGCCATTTCGGAAATACTAGAAGTATTAGCCGCCATTTCCCTACAGCCTGACCTTCCAGATCATCTGATTTTACTTCGTGTAACATCTGGCTGTGGGCCTATCTGACATACGTAGTGTTCAGTGTTTCGATTGCAAACTTAGCTACACTGAAGGCACCCATTGCGCAACACGTTCTGAAAGTGACCCCGGAAACATTTCGGCCTGTTGTGGAACATGCTGTTTCTCGATTTCAACTTGTTGCAGAGAACGGTGTACAGCATATTGAACATGTTTTGCACCACCCACACAGAAATTAATAATCAGATTTGATTTTGATTGATGTTCTTTATGCGGTTTTTGGCCTCAGGACAGTTAAAAACGGATGTGATTGATGCTTTTTATGTGGTTTTTGGAATCAAGACAATTAAAAATCGATTTTTCCCATTCGCTGCGATATGACCTTGCTGTTGTGGATGGACTTACATAACTAACAGTATCACACCTGTACACCCATGCACACTGATTAGAACAATTTCTTTAACGCCAGATGTACAACTTAGGAATTGTTGTGTGATTCATCGGTCATTTGTAGACCACCAATATTAAATTATGATGCTTACAGCGCCACCTGTTGCTACATTTTGTAACTATTTTTCTTCTGTCATAAGTTTTTCCCCTTATGGGATAATATTTCGTCGCAATATGACGTCATTCTGACCAGTGGTGTTATTTCTACAGCGGTTTTATGGTTTAACTTTAGTTATTATCACCCTGTATATACCAGCCTTCCTTGTCGTAGCGGCCCTTTATCAGTTAGAGGGCCAGCACAACAGACAACCATGGTAGGCTACCGAACTCCCATCTGGAGCTCGCCAGTGGATGTCAATATCAACAGAATATCTGTATAAACAAGGCAATACTTCGCGAAAAGCCATGTGACAGACATCCACTAATTGGAACTAAGTATAGCACTCCGCAGAATCGGAATATAAGCATGCCAGCATAGTCAGACCGGCAGTGTGTACCTAAAGCAAGTACAGCTCCGGCCAATACCTGCGCCGGCTGTAGCCTAGCAGACACTCGCTATAGCCTTCAGTAGAAAGATGTATCTTGTTTGGCGTAACGCCACATTTCAACTGTGTAGCGTAGGATTTTGGTTATTATTTCTTGTCATTGCCTTGTACTCTGCCTTGTACCGAAGAGAATCCTTCAACATGACAGAAATACAACTCTTCCGCAAATTGCTACAGATTTCAGTGTTGAGCCATCAACAACAATCAGCGTACGAGCCATTGAACTAAACATCATCAATATGGGCTTTCAGAACCAAAGGCCCACTCGTTTACCATTGATGACTGCACGACATCAAGCTTTACGCCTCGCCTGGGTTCGTCGACATCATCAGGGGACTGAAGAGAATCGTTCAAGACAGAAGTGAAACCCTGCAGATTTCAATGCTGGGTCATCAGCATTTGTCAGCGTGAGAACCGTTCAACGAAACATCATCGATAGGGGTTTTCGGAGGCCGAACGCCAGCTCTTGTACCTCTGATGGCCGCACGACACGAAGCGTTACACCCCACCTGGGCCCGTCAGCACCGACTTTGGACTGTTGATGAATGGAAACATGTTGCCTGGTCTGACGAGTATCGTGTCAAATTGTATCGAGTGGATGGACGTGTAAGGCTATGGAGACAGCCTCTTGAATCCATGGACGCTGCATGTCAATAGAGGAATGTTCAAGCTGGTGGAGGCTCTGTAATGGTGTGGGGTATGTGCAGTTGGAGTGATATGGGACCTCTGACACTTCAAGACACGACTCTGACAGGTGACACGTACTAAGCATCCTGTCTGGTCACCTGCATCCATTCATGTCCATTGTGCATTCCGTTGGACTTGGCCAATTCCAGCAGGACAGTGCGATACACTACATGTCCAGAATCGCTACAGGGTGGATCCAGGAACACTCTTACGAGTTTAAACACTTCCACTGGCCACCAAACTCCCCACACATGAACATTATTGAGCATATCTGAGATGCCTTGCGACATTCTGCTCAGAAGATGTATCCACTCCTCGTAGTCTTACGGATCTTTGGACAGCCCTACAGGATCCAGTTCCTTCCAGCACTACAGACATTAGGAGATTCCGTGCCACGTCATGTTGCTGCACTTCTGGGTCCTCGCGTGGGCCCTACACGATATTAGGCAGGTGTACCAGTAATTTGGTTCTTCAGTGTACGTATGCTGAGTAGCTGAATTACGTACTGAAAAACCATCCACTAGCCACCACAGTAATGCACTTGGCCTTGTCTAATGCTAACTAAGACTGTATTTCGAGGGTAAAACAACTGGTAACCATCGATCATATTACACTATGAAGAATCTCTGGAGCAGATCCCAGCGGAGCACGAGTGTGGTGATTCGGAAACTGCTCCAGATTAATGCTTACGATGCCTAATACCTACTACCACCTTTTCGGGAACCCAAGGCTGACCTCTAACTGTGCTGCTATCACATCCCCAGAATTTACGCCATCGGCATCACGAGTGACCCGTGAGGAATCCGAGCCAAATGAGCTAAAATGAGACGAATTAGAGCGAATCAAGCCAGAGTCATCCTCTTAAAGCTTTGCTCTCGGTTATGGGGGAGTGCTGTAAGTACTCCTCCTCCCCACCTCCCCTTAGTGTTTCAGTGACAGCACAACTACGAAACAGAAGGAGACTGTGTCCTCTTTTTCTTTTCTAGCTCACTATACCGTCTTCTACCCGTGTAATTAAAAATCCAATAGAGAAAGAGTGTTCTCGTTTTGTATCAAACGGACTATACAAATTCAGCTCTCACAGATGAACCCAATTATACACGAAAAAACTCATATTCACTCTTGTATGATCCTGTACAGTATAGACATAACACAACATGTCATGACTACATCGGCAGTTTATCATTCATGGTGACCTTTAGTAAATGTTAGATCTGGTGTGGCATTCCGAAATTCACGATTTGGATGTGAAGATGAGGCCATTGTTTTTTCTACACTCTTGTCCGGGGGACACAAGCCCTCATTCCAAAGAGAGAATTTATTTATTACATCAACTCATTTGTTTTTTATTAATATTATGAGACTGGCAAAATTCAGAGTTCTCGCATCTATGGCTTCTTGCCTGACTCTTATTTCAAATTGCATTGTGGTCCCAGTCAGCAATTCTTTCGACTGTGATTATTACTGATTTGACGGGGTAGCGTAAAAAACTTAAAATGAGGCACATGGACCCAGAGACTGAGATGGAACGACAGCAGCAATCTTGTCTAGTGTGGTACGTCTTCCAAATTACAGCACACCATCATCAATCAGGCACCCATGCATTGATGAAAGTGAACGGAGCTATCAAAGTACAATGAATGTAAATTGTTTTCTGTAAGTTAAATAACACTCCTAGCAGAATAAAATAATATGCACGAGGCAAGCTCATTGCGTGCGGTATGATATCGTGTTGATGATATTCAAACAAGTGTACGTAGTAAATTCCACGAAGAGTGAGTAAATATGAAGCAACCTATCTTCAAACAAGACGTCTATTTGTTTACCTTGGCCATGCATACATGCATCAGCGAGCCATAGGCCCAAAGTGCAACGTACTTCATGGCATATCGCTAGCAGATACTCTTCGTGTAAGAGTGTAATGTGTGGAGCACACATATGGCGTAGCGGTTGGCGTCTCTGGCTACTGAGGCACCAGATGACCTGTCCGTCTTGAGCGTCGCCGCATGTGAGGTCGCCACGGGAGTCCAGCGGCCCGCGGCGTATTGCGAGGGGTAGTGACTTCGCGGTCGAAACGAGAGCAACAGGAGTCAACCCACGACATCGGTCTGACCGGTGCGAGCTGCGACGCCGTGAGACGGGAGATCAGCGCGCCTTCCTGCGTCCGTTGAAGCGGCAGGCAGCGGACGGTTCGGGAGAGCGGTTTGAGGGGAGCTTCGTCAGATCTTCTCGAGAAATAGCAGTTTATTAGAAGTTAAGTGATTGGTGATATCTTGTTTGATTTACTCTTGTTAAATTCTACTTGTTTCCTTGTTGAGGTCACCAGCCGTTTTGCTTTGGGATCGTACCATCATTCTTCTCCGTTTTCCCACCCGCGGGAAGGTGGTTGTTTATAAATTGTGTGGTCCGTTTTTCCCTTGTGGAGTAGGGGCGGGCTAGAGCAACCTGCAGTTCGGGTTGTTCGGTAATCTCCCTATCAACCTTCCGCACGTTGGTAGCTGCCTCTGTCATGTTTGTCGGGTTTGGTGTGCTAACGATTTTATTGCTTGGAGTGTAACGGCCTAATACCTGAAATATTAGAGACTTTGATATTATTGCCTATGGTCTAGAGAGGCGATATATGTGTACTGTAGAGCATCTTAAGTATTGTTTGGCCACCCTTGTAGAATTTTATATAAGATTGCATTTCATGGGCTTTTATTTAAGTGATCACTTTAGTATATAAAGTTGCCACCCTTTCACCGTAAGACTTTTCTTAGAAGTTAAAATCAAGTTGCATCTTTGGTGGCAAGGTTAATATTTTAATTGTTAGTGTTTTGTACTATTTCCATCCCTCCTAGTGGGGGTGCATAGTTTGTATGCCTGTGTAAATTGTTAAAACTCTTTGTTTAAAGTAATCTGGTGTGTTGCAGATCTGCACCAGTGTAGTCTTTCAGAGGCTGTTGTGAGCGGTCGTAACTACGGCCGTGTCAAAAGGGAGCGGCAAGGTTCTCTGCCCGAAAGCTCATACAGTCAAAACTTGTTTCTTTCTGCCTCTGAGTAAATTGTAACTTTGATATTTAGAGTGTGCTTTCTGATTATAATTTTAAATCTGTTTCTTTTAACAAATGCTTTTAGGCACTGTTGAAGTGAATAAAATGCCCATTTGTTAAAAGGAATTTGGTTATGATTTCATCAGTTACTCACTGGCAACTACTTCCATGGTTACATAGTGTGATTAAATGTGTTAATCGTCATGATGAATCGCTAGTAAATAAAATAAATTCTTAAGAATATTCTTTGAAAATAAATCTCGGTTCAATGGACTTCACGCAAGTCAGTATCTTCAGTAATTTTATTATTAGTTAGTTCGCTGTTATCTTAGACTATTTCTGAGGTGTGTATGCAACTACGTTGTATAATGTAGCTAACTATGGAACGTGACCCGACCTGACGACGAAACATTGTTTGGTGAACACGTGATACGCATCAAAACATTTCCATCACCATAGCTCCATTAAGGCAACGTACAATCAGCCACTTACGCCTACAGGAACCAGAATATAGGCAGTACATCGTTCCAAAGGTCCTCATATTCGGGACACCATTAGATTCCGAAACAACAGTAAGTAAGCAACACATTAGGTATCCACCAGCGTTTTTCAAAGGCCATGTACATGATCCGACGAAATGACTGACACGATTCGCCCTAGTCGCCAAGTACAACAGGTCGAATGACATAATGTGTCTGATAAGTACCTACATTTACATGGACGGCCCAGTCCAGGACTAAATCGACAATAATGAAGACAAGCTAGTTAAGTGTGACAAATTCCAACCCCAAACAAAGAAAACATTTGGTGAAATTTCAGTTAAATTTAAACACCGTTGTGTCTCAGGTTTTTAAACATTTGTATAACGCCTCATTTCAGTAATATCATGTATAGATTTATTTCATCCTTGAAGACAAACTGGTCATGAAATGTTTACATTTTTGACAGTAAACTATAGTCAAATGATTTGTGATTCAGCTAATATTTGAGTACCCCAGATGCAAAAGGCGCTAACTGCATGATAAGTGAAACTGAGATAATGGCTAAAAATCAGTTCCATTCAAACCATTGAGGTTTAAGGCACCATTTATTCTTTAAAAATAAGAAAAAACTAATTACTTGCTCGATATTAATGGCTGAAATCTGCGGTTAAGTTATATTTGTTACAATCTCAAGTGAAATATTAGCTTAGTGGTTCTTGTATCCGATATATGCAATTAGTAGGTTTTGCAAGCGTATCGATACAATTACAAAACAAACATTCGGTTGCGAAACCTGCTATTAAGTGCTATGTTAGGAATGACAGAAGGATGGAATTTTATTATTGCGAATATAAACAAAATACGTTTTATTTCAAAGGAAGTCTGAAAATTCTACAAAACTGACACATAATAATACGAAGGTGGCATTATTGTCCTAGGAAAAACTGACTTATTTAACGTCAAAAAGAGACCTGAATCCAATGGTCAACATAAATTTAAAAAAAAATACGCCATCATGCTTGCGACATTACAAGATGTACAAATAAAGTGACTTCCATATTAGTAAAACACGGATTAAATCTTAGAAAATAATAAAATCGGGGGGAGGGGAGAGGGTGAATTTGTATATTAGTTGCAAGAGCGAGAAAATGCTCTAGAAAATGAAATTGGATGAAAGTTGCTTTTAAGTGACACCGGCCTCAACACTGTCCATCAACTCAACGTCGCTTCCGGCTTCTTCATCATTCTGAACGTTCTACAACTGTTGGTGTTGGGTTGTTCCCTTTGCTGAAATTTTTTCCCCTCATCAGGACACTCTTCTTATCTCCAGCTTCAAAATTGTAGAAGGGCTCTCCACGAACGAGATAAATCTTCCTGCTTTTGTTTTCCGCAGAAACGATTGTTTTGGCTTTTTGAATCTGGAAATGTCAGTTGCCAGTCACTTTCACTAAACCTTTCGCATATGTCATAACAATTAGAGTCAACACAGTTTTCATTGAATAACATTGCTTTTCTTTTAGTAACATTTCTTTCCCGCTGATCAGTATATCACTTTCTTTCCCAGTCTCCTTCTGGTCATTTTCAATTAATACTGCGGGTTCGATTTCTTGCAGAATACCAACTATTTCAATTACTCCCGCTTCATTTCTAACATGTTCTGCATTTAAACCGTCTACAGTTTAACTCGTTTTCTTCAAAACACTCACGCAAGTAAGCCAGCGCACATCCTTCAGATCAGCTAAACTCTGCTTACCGGAGTATATTTCGACAATGCATCGCCAGCAATAGCTTTACCGCTGCGTACGCACTCACTACAGAGCAGCCAACCTAGCTCTGAATAAGAAAAGTATCTCTTCTAATCCTAATAAAGCGAAATTTACCTTGGAATGTGTAGATTGGCAAGTCTGATGTCAGTTGGCGTGCTTTGCATCCGGACGTGGACAACGACTCCCATACCTGTTGAACTTGCCGGAATTTGCAAACGCTGGATCTTTAGGGGGCTTTTCACCTGAACGCAACGTGCAGATAGCGGATTTTGCAATGTAACACGATTATTTACAATCATTTCCAACCGTATATAGCGGGTTTTTCACCCTGAAACCTATTCCATGGTGTAGGCGCTGAACAAATCAATACGGCAGTGTGCTCAACTCAAAATCGACAAAAAAATAATTTAGCGGCTTTTGCATCTGGGCCACTCATTTGTAATTCGAAATACGCGAAAGCCTGTTTACCTGCAGTTCAGGCAGTTGATGGTGTTATAAGGTGCAATACTTTTTGGTTTACTTATTCTAGGATTGAAGACAACTGTGTAAGTTGAAATGGTATGTTTAATGTCTCAATATTAGCACATAGTCGTGCGGTAGCGTTCTCGCTTCCCGCGCACGGGTTCCCGGGTTCGATTCCCGGCGAGGTCAAGGATTTTCTTTGCCTCGTGATGACTGGGTGTTGTGTGCTGTCCTCAGGTTAGTTAGGTTTAAGTAGTTCTAGGTTCTAGGGGACTGATGACCATAGATGTTATGTCCCATAGTGCTCAGAGCCATTTGAACCATTAGCACATAAATACACGTTTTTACACAGTTTTCAATGTGACAACAAAAAGCAGTTGTCAGGAAAACTCATCTCGTCAGAATCAAAAACTGAAATAATCCTAAACACAACAATATTAATTAACTCTCAGAAGGTTAAATTATCCTAAACACGACAGTATTAAAGTGTAGCTAGAAGTTTCTTTACAAAATTGTTCCTACACTTATGTTATGATGCTGGTCAGTACTACGAAAATCGTCCGATTCCGGTACTATTCTTAGGATGAGAATCAGGTCGCCGGTAGATGGTTAGTTATGTGACAAATTGAGCAAAACATTACCGAAGATCGCTCGAGTTTACAGTGGACGCAAGCTGGTGAACCAACGAGTTTACGCCTCTGCACACGGTATTTACCTTCAGCTGCTATGAGCCGTCGTCTGCTAGGCCGCTGTCTTCCGCTGAAATTCCTATAAAACTATTTACACCTTGAAACTTCCTGGCAGATTAAAACTGTGTGCTGGACCGAGACTCGAACTCGGGACCTATGCCTTTCGCGGGCAACTGCTCTACCAACTGAGCTACCCAAGCACGACTTACGCCCCGTCCTCACAGCTTTACTTCTGTTTTACACCTTTGCTGAATTTTCCAACAGAAACTTTCCCTTTGTTTCTCTGTATTCGAAAGTAGATGTACACATCCCTAGTCTTAGAATGTGGCGATATACACGCGCATGGTTGGAGCAGCGTGCGTATTATAATGCCCTATCAATCATCTCAAGAACAATTAACTAATTGGCTGGTTCGGTTTTCCACAGTTGGAGCTAAGCAATTTTGCAGCTGATTTCTAGCTGTGTCTCAGCTGCTGTGAAGGCAGTGTTCACACAAATTACTCCTCTGCGTCGTACAGAGTATTGTTTAATGGCATCATAAATATCGTCGTCAGGATCACAACAAAAGAGATTTTCCTTGTAATTGCCTCCAACATTTCCGAGGAGACAATTTACACTCCTACTGCTAGAGAAACGGTGGCATACAAATGCCTGACAAATCAGTACGTATGCCTGTATGTATCTTTGAACGTTTTTTGTAAGTCAGTAAGCCGACAAATTTTTGTGCTTTGCCTGCACTTATCTCTATTTCATACCTTTATAATCGTGGTTGCAAAGCGTTTATACGAACTCAGGAGTTACGATAATTCATATTTTCTTTGTTTTACAGAAAGCGAGAATAAGAAAGAATTTTTCACTGTTCTCAAATATATTTAGATAGAACATATAATTTTAGTAGCGCGTCTAGTATAGCAACGGCGCTGGGATGAGATGACTGCAAACATTTGACTACTATGTAAGACAGCTGTTTGGGCAGCAGCCCTTGTGTACCCTATGAAATGTTGAGTAAAGTGGAAAGACGGATTTTACACGCACCAGCAACTGAATTCTATGAAAGTATCTCATGCTGGGAAACAAGAAGTCGGAGCGGGTAGCGACAGATAATTAGCTGTCTAATTAGTCATGAGTGTGCACCACTCATTTGGACACACTAATTTTCAGTGAACGATATTTGAAAACGTCCTTCAAACACAGTGTTTTGATCTCTTGGCTTACTTTGATGTGATTTCGTCATGAAACTCGCCGAAATTCGCGGAGAGGGGATTGCGCCCTCTAAACTAAATTTAACTGGCCCCAGTTCTGACGGACCACTCACAGTTCGCTAATTGACTCATTGAATAAATTTCCGCTGACAGAACTGAATGACAAACAGGAGCTGCGCCATCCCGTTTAATCAGCGGTTGGCTTAGTGGTTTCGGAGGCACGGCGAAGCGGAGAGCGAAGGAACTTGATACGCCCAGCAACTTCACTAATTTCGTTACGGGCCTTGATGCAAACATTTCATTTTCAGCGATGCACGACGTAACACAATACTTTGATACTGCTAACACCCTCATTACCTTTCCGTTCCAGGTTCTACGCAATTTGTGGAGTACTAATTACTGAATTCTGCCACTCTCGGAATTAAACAGGAGCCAGTGGCGTTGGTTCCATTTCCAAATGTGCAATAAACACACGCTAAGACAAGCTCCACTGGACCACAGGTAATTTCAGCCTACGCACGTAATGGATGCTTCCTGATTTTACTGAGAGTTCAGTAAAAATTCCATAATTCGCACTTTTTAACATGAAACTTATACGACTAATACATTTTTTCTTGTTAATCTTGCATTCACTACAGTGTCCTAATCTTTTTAGTCGTGGCCAATATGTGCAACGTCTTTTTTGACCAAAAATGTTTTGTTCTGTAACTAGGACTGCAGAGCATGAACTATAGGTATTTTTCTTACAAAGTTTAACAATCTAAACCGTACTGAGACTCATCAACGATAAAATCTGCTACAGTTGTAAAAACTATTCATTTCTGAAAGGGAAAGCATAGTATAGTTTCGGGACATGTGTGCCTATTAACACTTAACTCCACAAAAGATGAATAACTGACGCTGAAATGGGTTAAATAGTGCGTTCCTAGCACCTGGCATGCAACAGGATGTCCTCTTCTACATCTACATCTACATCCATACTCCGCCAGCCACCTGACGGTGTGTGGCGCAGAATACTTTGAGTACCTCTACCGGTTCTCCCTTCTATTCCAGTCTGGTATTGTTCGTGGAAAGAAGGATTGTCGGTATGCCTTTGTGTGGGCTCTAATGTCTCTGATTTTATCCCCATAGTCTCTTCGCGAGATATACATAGGAGGGAGCAATATACTGCTTGACTCCTCGGTGAAGGTATGTTCTCGAAACTTCAACAAAAGCCCGTACCGAGCTACTGAGCGTCTCTCCTGCAGACTCTTCCACTGGAATTTATGTATCACCTCCGTAACGCTTTTGCGATTACTAAACTATCCTGTACGGAAGCGCGCTGCTCTCCGTGGGATCTATTCTATCTTCTCTATCAATCCCACCTGGTACGGATCCCTCATTGGTGAGCAATATTCAAGCTGTGGGCGAACAAGTGTACTGTAACCTACTTCCTCTGTTTCCGGATTGCATTTCCTTAGGATTCTTCCAATGTATCTCAGTCTGGCACCTGCTTTACCGACGATCAACTTTATATGATCATTCCATTTTAAATCACTCCTGATGCGTACTCCCAGATAATTTATGGAATTAACTGCTTCCAGTTGCTGACCTGCTATATTGTAGCTAAATGGTAAACGATCTATCTTTCTATGTATTCGCAGCACATTACACTCTTCAAACCTAAGTCTGCCAGAAATACTCTTTCAGAAGAGGACGTCTGCAAGGGATTAGGAGCGCGCCACACATGGATCGGCTTGAAAAGGGGGAAAGTCTTTCGAAAGCACTTCTGCATAGAAACCAGAGATGCACTATTTTAACATATTTTAACCTCATTTATGCATCCATTGTGGATTCATATTTTAACATGCACCTGAAGATGGGATACATGCTATGAAACTGGACTGCGTTATCCTTTTTACAAATAAATAACTTTTACAACTGTAGCGGGTTTTATCACTGATTACGAATAACAGCTGTTGATGCCTCGTCAAGAGAAAAGTAATGACACTGTTGAAGGGGTCAGTATGGTCGATCTGAAAGAAAATTTAGTGCGCCCTTTTAGAGGTTTCCAATTCACTGAAGATTTATTGTTTCGACAGCGCATATGTAGTATATGAAATGATTACATTTGCGGATCAATAGCACAAGCGGTTCTCTGGCCTCAGATATCGACCGATTCTGAAACACCCAGTTTTGTACATGGTGTAGCCTCCGCGAGCGGCAATGCAGGAGCTGAGTCTCGCATTCAGCCCATCGTACAGATCGCGGACACTGCCATCATATACACTGTGCCACGTTGGCTCGATCTGTGCACACAGTTCTGAAAGAGTTGTTGTTTGACAGGTCGCACAAGTCATTTTGCGCCCCATCATATTCCACACGTGCTTGGTTGGAGACATGTTTGGAGATCGTGCTGGCCAGGGAAGTTGCTGCACGCCTTGCAGAGCACGTCGAGTGTCACGGGCAGCGTGTCGACCATAATTTTTCTGTAGGGACAACAAATCTTCCTGTTGCAAGAATGGAAAAAGAACAGGTCTAACAACATTCTGCAAGTGTCGAGTGCTGGATAGGGTCCCCTCCAGAAGCATCAAAGATGAACGAGCGTTGTAACTTATCACACTCCAAATCGTAGGCCAGGGGCGGGACCAGTGTGGCCTGGATGAATGTACTCTGCGAGCCACTGCTCACCACGTCTATATCGTACCCGCAAACGATTGTTACTTGAGTGCAGGAAAAATCTGCTTTCTTCGCTTAACTGATCTTCTGACGGCAGCAGACGCTGTGGCGTGAGTGGAGGACAGGCTGGAGGTGTGCGTACCTGTAATCCCACTGGTAATAGCCTGCTCGCAACAGTTCATGTTGACACATCTCGGCTAACAAGCCCTCTTATCTGTTCTGGGGTAGCTGTACGATCTGGCATGCTGTCCTTGTAATACGACCATCTTGGCGTGTATCTGCACTGCGTGGACGTCTAGAACCTAGTCTACCCTGGTGGGAATGTTCACGTGACGGCTGATGACAACACATAGTTGATCAACTGATACAGCACGTCCACCTTTTGCGGAAGTTCTCCGAATGGACCATACCGCCACTCGGAATACCACAATATGACACCTTCATAACTCGCTCAGTTGGCTGTAAGAAACACGAGTGCCTTTCCGTGGCACGGTCGCCTTCTTTCTTCACACATTAGCATCACAATGAGCATTCTGGTTGTTATTAAGGGGTAGACACAGAGGGCACCCACTACGCTATCTGCTGGCGGACGACATCGAAACACCTACTATATCCACCAGCTGACACATGCCATCGTCGGATCATCAACGTCGTCTTTCCAAGTGCAATAATTTTTTCCGGCTGTGTAAATGGTTCATACGTTGTGTGAAAGCAAGAGCGTGGGGCAAAAAACTGATTTGTATGGCACGCTTTTAAAGAAATGAAACGATAGTATGGCATGGGAGAATCCACCTGTGATAGTTCGGTCGTCTACTGGAAGTGTTTCTACTTGACGCAACTTGGGCGACTTACCAGTTTTTGTGATGAAGATGAGAAGAATTGATCAGAATAACACAAACACACAGTCCCCTTATGAAGAAAGTCTCCAGCCCAGCAGCCCAGTGGAGAATCAAACCTGGCGCAACATGATATACGGGGAGCGGCGCTAACCACTAGACCATGGTGTGTGGACGCGCTTGTAAAGAGGCGCTGTAAGCATAATGCTCTGTTTAGTAAGTGCTAATGTATCCTATCTCACGCCAATTATTCTCTTTGAACGGCGTCACAGCTAGTGCAGTTACCTGGCATTACTTGAGTTAGCAGCGTACGGTTGGTCGAGTCTGGGTCCGGAATATCGACGTGAGGTATGTTATCATCTTGAAAATAGTGAAATGGTTGTAAAACAGTTAATTAATAGGGGCGAGATCAAACGACGTAATGCGTAATTTACAGAACATGTGTAAATATTGGAATAATGATCGTTCGTAATGGACACCCATGTATCAAAGATAGAATTATAATTTCAACAATGAGGATGTCAAAGCTAGAAACAATAGTGACCTACTTCTAATAATTTCCGGGTATGCACCTGGATCCCGCCGACATTCTGCCACGATATTTCGGCCCAGAGACTTCCGGCCATCATCAGGTGAGTACACAACTACTGAAGAGCCCAGGTGCAGTCGCGGTATTTATGCCGAATCTCGCGCATGTGAAATGTACTGGCATCCTACAGCGCATGCGTCAGGTGTTGACATGCGCGGCATAGCCGTGTTGTACGTGCTGCCCTCGGTGGTGAAAATAAAGGTTCATCTAGTCATTGAGTATCGAATGACACTGTCGATTCCGCTGTGATTGTATAATTTTAATGACAAGATTCAAATTTTTATCCAGCTGAAAGCCGTAGTCACGATTTATAAAATTATCGGCAAGACGTATTTCCACTGATTCCTTGATTACGGAATCCCAAAAACCGGAAACCGGTTTTTTTAGATCTCCTGCTTACATGGCATACGCTCTACCATCATTTTTTTTGGTAACATTTGCTCCAATTTGTAATAAGAATAGAATGAACAAAGTGTATATCATTGCTAGGCCGCCGTAGCGCAATATAAGAAATGAAATGTCTTCTTGAGGTTTGTTCTTTTTTTTTGGGCCAAGTAGTAAACAGAAAGTTTTATGGTGCACAAAAGACTATCACTTCATAATTGGCGCCATCCGGGACACAGCTTTATTGCAATTCCGCGAACTATCTCGGAACGCCTCGCGGCCGATCCACATTCCCATCGAGCGCCACCTACCCACAGTTCCTGTCCATTTATTTCCTGTTCGCTCTGTGAGGTCAGAGGTATTTGTGCATCCACACTGAAGAAGGTGGATCCATCGCCCAGATAAGTCAATCAAATTATATGACTGCGTGGTGTCTGTCCTTTCAGACATGGGCGAAAGAAGAGACACCAAGCAGTATCCGCAGCTTTTATACGCCATATGTATACTGAATGTGGGGAGGGGAAGAACGGAAAGGGAGGGGATTACTACTGTCAGCTACATCGGTACATTACGCGGAATCAGCGGCGACGAGTTTACATTTGTTCTACACAAGTACCACATAATATGACTATGCGTTTCGTTTTGGAAGTTCTGACTCTTAAATTCTTTTGTCGTAACATAGCTCGCACCCGTTCATTTGTTGTTCCCATTTCTGTATGAGTGCTACGCCGCTTCACGCCTGCTCTCACTGTTCATCACATTTAACTGGGACGGTAATATATTCTTACCACATGACTCATATTCTATAACCAGTGTATAGTGTGGCCATTGCCAAAACTAGAGAAGGACAACAGACACATTGACCGAAAGAACAGTCCGTAATTTTGTGAAAAAAAAATGGAACTCGAGAGGTTTGAACAGGCACCTCCCGCTGTTTTGGTACGCAGCACCGTAACCACACAAGCACGACGGGACGATTCATCGTGTTCACTCGATGTCGCACATATTGAGCTTGGACTGCTCGCTATTTGGATTTTGCTTTTTTTTTACACTTCAGTACACCGTTTTCATGTTTTCATGCTTGATCTGTGTTCAGTTTTTGACGGACTTTAGGTTACAATATCTCCGGATGTAATTAACATTTCACAATGCAACAAACGGCACTGATTACGTATTTGTTTATATGTTCAGATGTGCTAACAAAACTAACGGGGTTCCATTTAAAAAAATGTAGGTTTGTGTTAAAAAGCATACTTCCGTGCATTTTCTTATGGTTTGTATTAACCAATTACACTAGCCCCTCTCCTCGCGTTCGGTCTGTGGAATCGATTCGTCAGTATTTGATGTGGTTTACGAAATATATCCAGCGGTAACGTTAGGTGACTCACCCTGTATATTTAGGTAGGCTACAGAGACGCATATTTCTTCTCAATGGATTCGCCCACTAAATTACTAATTTCCACACAACGGATTTATATATGTGAAAGGGATGGCCCTGGTATCTAAGTCATGCGAGTTCGCCTTAAGAAAGTCTTTAGCTATAATGCTTGAAAAAGGGATTCACTAACTATCAAAATATCAGTTTCATGAAACATAGCCACGGAAGAGACGCAGTGATGTAAAATTGAACCAAAAAGTGAAGTGAAAATCATTTAAATTGGCATTGAGCAGTATATGAAGTGTACCTGTGATGTCAGACTAGGTGGCCTGAGTTGAGAATCACTGTGTGCGGCAGAATCGGACCACGGTTTTCTGCCCACTTCCATCAATTCATAAGACACTTCCCCTCTCATTTTGCGGTTTTCTGGGGTATTTATGTTTACGTCTTCATTGTTTGTAACGTCTGTGGTTTTTTCCTTGATCCCTAGCTGCGACTCACAATCAAGCCCACTTACATTTACATCATTTTTTGGTTATCAATGATTCCAACTTTATTCCGTTCACACACCCATGGACTACTTGTCCTACTGATTGAGTCATTCCGCTCGACATTAACACCTTTCTCATTGACTATACGGCACAAAATACTACAATCTTTGATCATTTGGGGTTTGTCGCTTCTCTGATTTTCAGGGCAGTTCACTTTGTATGATTGACTGAAATGATTAGAAAGTATCATTGACTACCCTCAGAATGTGGCATCGAATCGTGCAACTACAATATTTCCAAAACATATTTATGAGGATCAGAGAGACAAAGTTTACTACTGAGAGACCAAGACCTTTGTTTAGCAATAGGAAATATACCGAATCAAGAGAAACACTCCTCCCAATCTCTCTCAAATTTACCGTATGATTCGCCCTTTTACAATGACTAACGATTTTACCAAAAAAGTTAACATAGAGTCGAAAATTGTGTCACAAACACACACACACATACACACACACACACACACACACACACACACACACACACACACACACAATTCAAACAGTTGATGTCAGTCACATAAAAATCCCTCAAAATATCATTATTAGAACCATTGTTCAGACCATTTCAATAATTTCTTGGTTCCCCAAGCTGTGTAATTACGTCTCCCAAGACTATGTTGTTGCTGACTGAGTACCCTCCATCTGGGAATCATTTGCCACACTTACTGTGCTGAAAGAGTGGAGAAACTGAGGCTTAGTCAAAAACTTTAGCCAGAGAAGGGGTAACCGTGTTTACCTAATATTGATACACATTGCGTGGTTTGTAAATGCACACATAAAACATATACATACTGAAGTAATCCTATGCTTCTTATGGTCACGCACCACTTCATTTCGCAAAACACAGTTACATAGCCGGCTGCGATGGCCGAGCGGTTCTAGGCACATTAGTCCGGGACCTCGCGACTGCTACGGTCGCAGGTTCGAATCCTGCCTCCGGCATGGATGTGTGTGATGTCCTTAGGTTAGTTAGGTTTAAGTAGTTCTAAGTTCTAGGGGACTGATGACCTCAGATGTTAAGTCCCATAGTGCTCAGAGCCATTTGAACCATTTTTGAACAGTTACATAAACAAAATCGCCCCAACTTTTTTAACGCAGGTAGCTACACTGAATGACAGCCTCAGAGTCGAGCAGAATCCATTGAACATATTTCAAAGTTGAAATGAAATAAAAGCATGTACTAATTAGCGATGCCAGCTACTTGAAATAATCATTGAATCCATATGTACTTTTTTAAGCAAACGCCATCAAAAGCTTACAAAAAGAAAAATAAGATATTTGTAACTGCCTCACATAAAACCCGTTAATTACAAAACCTTGGTATGGAAATGTAATTGATGCTGATCCCGTAGCAAAGACTTTCATGCACATCCTGTTGGGATCGGCAGTTTACCAAAAAGCCAATTCTCGATACCTTTCGCGATGCCCACGGTTATTTTATATTGTTATTTGCCCATTTCGCATCGTCAACTTCCGTTTAGTGTTATTGTTAATAATGAACATTTTATAAGCATATGGTTATTCGTTTCTGATATACTTTGTGCACAATGACGAAAGAGCACTGCTACTACTTTTCAAGCAAACCGTCCAACAAAACCGTGTTGTTTTTGTTTCGTGCACGTTAAGCTGAAGCAGCAACTTCCGTGCTACACTAAAATAGGTCAGATTTACTATACAGGGTGAGTCACCTAACATTACCGCTGGATATATTTCGTAAACCACATCAAATACTGACGAATCGATTCCACAGACCGAACGTGAGAAGAGGGGCTAGTGTAATTGGTTAATACAAACCATAAAAAAATGCACGGAAGTATGTTTTTTAACACAAACCTATGTTTTTTTAAATGGAACCACATTAGTTTTGTTAGCACATCTGAACATATAAACAAATAATTAATCAGTGCCGTTTGTTGCACTGTAAAATGTTAATTACATCCGGAGATATTGTAACCTAAATTTGACGCTTGAGTACCACTCGTCCGCTGTTCGATCGTGTGTATCGGAGAGCACCGAAGTACGTAGGGATCCAAAGGGAACGGTGATGGACCTTAGGTACAGAAGAGACAGGAACAGCACATTACGTCCACATGCTAACACCTTTTTATTGGTCTTTTTCACTGATGCACATGTACATTACCATGAGGTTTGAGGTACACGTACACACGTGGTTTCCGTTTTCAATTACGGAGTGGAATAGAGTGTGTCCCGACATGTCAGGCCAATAGATGTTCAATGTGGTGGCCATCATTTGCTGCACAGAATTGCAATCTCTGGCGTAATGAATGTCGTAGACACCGCAGTGCATCTGGTGTACTGTCGCCGCAGGCTGCCACAATACGTTGTTTCATATGCTCTGGGGTTGTAGGCACATCACGGTACACATTCTCCTTTAACGTACCCCACAGAAAGAAGTACAGATGTGTAAAATCAGGAGAACGGGCTGGCCAATTTATGCGTCCTCCACGTCCTATGAAACGCCCGTCGAACATCCTGTCAAGGGTCAGCCTAGTGTTAATTGCGGAAAGTGCAGGTGCACCATCATGCTGATACCACATACGTCGACGCGTTTCCAGTGGGACATTTGCGAGCAACGTTGGCAGATCATTCTGTAGAAACGTGATGTATGTTGCAGCTGTTTGTTACAACACGCAACTGAACGTCGGAGGTTTCAAGCGTCAAGTTTAGGTTACAATATCTCCGGATGTAATTAACATTTTACAATGCAACAAACGGCAATGATTACGTATTTGTTTATATGTTCAGATGTATGGTTTGTATTAAACAATTACACTAGCCCCTCTCCTCACGTTCGGTCTGTGGAATCGGTTCGTCAGTATTTGATGTGGTTTACGAAACATATCCAGCGGTAACGATAGGTGACTCACCCTGTATTTCGCTTAGCAACACAATCGATATGAGGCTCTGATAGGTGTTCGATGAACACTTACCGTATGCAGCGTTAATCGGAACCCCAATAAATAGTCTTCTATACGGCCTTTAGTTACTGAACTTTTCAGTTCTATTGTCCGCAGCTCATAGTCTTGGGTAGCGTTCACGCTTCCCGTGCACGGAGTTACGAGTTCGATTCCCGGCGGAGTCAGGTATTTTTTCTTTATTGCCTCGTGATGATTTGGTGTTGTTGTGTCGTCTTTATCATCATCATTCATCCACATTACGGTCGGGGGAAGGCAATATAAAACCACCTCCGCTAGGACCTTGCCTAGTAAGGTCTCCCGCATCGTCCCCTACGCTCCTCGGAGTATGGGACTTCATCACCGTCAGTTCTATTCACGGTGAACCAATGTTATTCACCATATATCCTATAAGTATATAACCTGACGGAAAATAATTGCAACAACAGGAAGGAGTTGTGCGAAGGAAACAAAAGTTGGTAGGCATGTTCCTACATCCGAAAGATGATGTAAATTCAAGTTTCACGCCAGACGCATAGAAGTGGCGTTAGTATCTCCACCGTGAAGAAGCAAATCGGGTTTCCAGAATGAGATTTTCACTCTGCAGCGGAGTGTGCGCCGATATGAAACTTCCTGGCAGATTAAAACTGTGTGCCCGACCGAGACTCGAACTCGGGACCTTTGCCTATCGCGGGTAAGTGCTCTACCATCTTTTTTTTTTTATCACTGCTAGGGCGCCGTAGCGCAATATAAGAAATGAAATGTCTTCTTGAGGTGTTTTTATTTATTTATTTATTTATTTTTTTTTTTTTTGTCCAAACAGTAAACACAAATTTTTGTGGTGCACAAAAGACTATCACTTCATAAGTGAAGGTAAGTTTCTCCGCTGCTCTGCGAGAGAAGGGAAATGTGAAAACGAAAATGGGAAAGAAAAAAATGCCTTCTGCATTGGTGAGCATCTGAATAGTATCGTAAATTTCCGACAAGTACTGAAGTCCCAGGAAACAAATGGGATTCATACATACAGGTCACTGGCAACCTCTGCGATCCGAAATTTTGTATTTGAAGCATTTAACCGTTAATTATGATGTTCAGCATGTTTCCAAATATCCTCCTGTAGTCACAATGTTGTCTCAATTTAAAGTGTTCAATTTCTATGTAAGAATAATAGTCGAGGAAAGTAGCATGCCTATTCTGCATAATAAACGATGCTGTGTGGCCCATGATCCACGTTGCAGCGTTGTTTTTGGCTCGTGGATATCTCAGTTTTTGTGGCTGAAAGACCTCTAAAGGATCTACACCACAGGGTGTCGTACGGTCTATCACCGACAATCGTTGACGAAGAAATGTAGTAATTTCTGCTGCATGTCCGCACGTGAACCTATGAAGAAGCGTATCGACCCTTCCGCATGCGTCACCGTTGGGCGTTGGATGAAGGCCAATTTTATGTAGCTTTTCATTCGTTGCTACTTTATCGTTGACTGTTAGATACCAGTCGGCTATGACGCGTGACGGTAACACGTCGCTGTGCACATTCCGCCATACTATACTCCAATGTGTATGTGGATGTTTTTCTTCGAGACGATTCCTGTGGTTTGTTGTCGTGAGAAAGCCATAAAGCTTCCTGTTCGTCAGGCTTCCGTTATCGACGATGTTGTGTCGAATGTAGCTCATTTCCATGTAGTACAGTCGCACATGTCGGTAACAAAGTGGAGTGCCGGCGATATTAACGGGTGGGTCAAGGCTATGAGGCTTCCACCGCTGAATGAGGTTTGTGATGATACTGGTCCTCCGGGTACGGAACTCCTTCCTGATGCGATTTAGGAGCAGGGTGACAAACTTTTTGTGTACTTTAATGAGGTTAAGGCCACCTTTGAACGAAGGTAAGGTTAAGGTATCGAATTGAACTTTGAAAATGTGCCCCCTAAAAAGAAACCAACATAACGCTTGTTGTATACTCTTGGCTAGATGGTCGGAGATTGGAAGAATTTGCGCCAAATAAGTCATCTTGCTCGTGATGGCGATCTCGATGGTCTTAACTTTCTGTAGTATGTTCAAGTCACGGTCGGAGTGAAGTATCAAAGCAGCACGTAATTTATTAAGCATGTGTGACCAGTTCTTCGTCAGGAATTTGTCTGGTTTGGCCTCAAAGGTAACACCGAGGGTTGTGTGAGAATCCTTGACCTTGCACCAGGTAACATGGGATATGTCTCCGATACCGCCACCGATCTGCAAAGCTGTGGTTTTAATTCTGTTGAGTATTGCTCCTGAAAGAAACGTGAATGTTTGTAAAAGAGTTTCCGCTGACAGAAGTTGTTGCGATGATGACACAGTTAGGCATATATCGTCAGCATACGCAATGCATGGGATAGTGACAGATTCGACGCTAAGTCCGATCCCGCTATGCGCCAAGTTGTTCAGTAGCGGCTCCACTGCAATGGCGTACAAAATCATTGACAGAGGACATCCTTGGCGGACGGATTGCTCAATGGAAACTTCTTTTATAAAATGGCCATTAATGAGAATCCGTGAGGAGGCGTTTGTAGTAAGTTTGCGAATTAATTCTATGATATGAAGTCCAAATCCTAGTTTCTTCATGCTTTTAAAGAGGAAGTCATGACGTACACGGTCATAAGCCTTCTCAAAATCTAGAAAGATCAGAGCGCCCTGTCCTTTGGTTACAGCATATGAACAGATGTTGTCCCTCAAATCGCAGGCTGCTGAAATTGCACTTCGGCCTTGCACTGCACTGTACTGGTAACTGCCCAAAACCTTGTGCATAACGGTTTGCATCCTTAGCTTAATCGATCTGGTGATGATTTTGAAATCGGCATTCAGGAGTGCGATGGGTCGCATGTTTTCGACCTTCATGCTGTTCCCTTTTTTCGGTAAGGGCAGGATGATACCTTCCGTAAATGCCTTGGGTATAACCTCCAGGTGCCAGAGTTCATTCGCTATCTGGAGGAATGTCGGACCGAGGAGGTTCCAGTAACGCTGGTAAAACTCAGCCTGAGACCGTCGGGTCCTGGTGACTTCCCTTTCTTTGCACTGTGGACCGCCAGTCGGATTTCGTCCTCTGTGAAAACAGATTCCAGATTTTCATTATCCTGTTGTGACAAGCGTCAGTTCAACGTCCTAAGAAAATCGTCGCACGAGTTTTCATCAACGGCTTGCTTCTTGTAAAGTTGACTATAATAGTCGTAGACGTGCGAGATGATGTCACGTTGCTTCGTGATGGCATTCTCAGCGTCATCAACGACGGCTTCAATCAACACGGCTTTACATCGTTTCGTCGTTCTCAGGATGTGGTACAGAGGTTCGTCGGCGGCAACGTCCTTGGGGTGGGCTCGCACGATGATGCCTTGCATTCGTTGGCGTTGTATCGCCGTGATTTCCGCTTTATATCGTTTGATCTTTATGTCGATATCGCGAGAAGGATTGGTAGCGCGACTGTACAGTTCTCTCAAACAGCGATAATAAAACTCAATAGTCTGTTTCTGCCAAAAGCTTTTTTGTCGGGCGTAACTCATGAGGGTGAGGCGTAATTTAGGCTTAGCACACTGAGTCCACCACTGGAGAGCGCTATCGTAACGACGACGTTGCCACGTTATGTTCACCTCCTCTTCAAGTTGGGCATCCTGCAGAGGCTGACATTCAATTTCCAGTAGCCTTTCCCGCGGTATATTTGCTGGCGGTGTAGGTTAAGGTAACACTGATACGCACAATGGTCGGAGATGTTGACAGGAGCTATGTCACAGTTCACAGCGTGTCGCTGGAGGGCCTCGGACTCATAGATCCTATCCAGCCGACTGGCAGAATGACTGGTTACGTAGGTGTACGCTACCCGTTCACCGTGCAGTTGTTGCCATGTATCGTGAAGACGCATGCCATGAATTAAATGTTCAAGTTCGATACATCTGTTCGTGTTAGGAGTTTGGTCTCTATCGTTGAGCACACAACTGAAGTCACCACCGAGGATGAGATGTGCACGATAAGCGCTAAGAAGAATGGGAACCTCGTTTTTATAAAATGTTGAGCGATCTCTCTTATGAGTGCTACCTGAGGGAGCGTACACGTTAACAAACTGCACGCCATTCACTCGAAGAGAAATGCCACGACCACTAGGCAGCCGCTGCACATCCGTAAATGGTATACCGTCGCGCAGAAGTATGGCAGTGCCTACAGCATCCTGGAGATTGATGTTATCAATGGGAACGTAACCGGGCACTTCTAAGACTGTGACTACCTCCTGTAGTAGGGCAATGTCAACGCTGGTACCATACAAGAAATCAGTTAGCGAACGGAGTTTCACCGCACTTTGAATTCTATTGACGTTAAGTGTGGTAACGTTGTAGGTTTGACTATCGCACATGATGGTTCAGAGGACAATGAGCTCTGTGTTGGATCGTCCTTCTCGACGGCTTTGAATCAAACTCGTTGGGAACGTCTGTAGTACGAAACGAAATGTCAAAACCAATAACGGGTCAGAGAGTGGAAATGTCGCAGCGCGATGGTCATGCGCGAGAGCAGCTACTGCTGCATCTCCTCGTCCTGCCGCCACCACGGCTCATTGCTGTCGGGGTGCCGCGCGGTGCGCGCGCCGCCCTGCCCGCCACCGCCGGCTGAGTCTGTCAGCGTGGTCGCGTCCGCCTGTCCACCACGCGGGGCTGCGACTGACGTCAGCGAGTGCCTGCGGGAGCGCTACTGCAGCTGCTCGCTACTCTGTTCGCTCTTCCTCTTAGCCGTTACAGTGCTCTGTTCCCTCTCAGCACTCAGTAGTGCCTTCAGGTGTTTTGTTTGTTCTCGAATGCGTGCTTGCCTCGCTGTGTCCTCGCAGCGCACGGAGCAAGAAAATTGAGGTTCAGACTCGCTGCCACTTTCTGACACGTGTACGGGTATCAAATCATCCGACTTTTCCTCTTTGCTACTATTCCCTTTGCTTCTCCTTCGACGGCCTTTCTTCGATTCTGCTGCAGTCTCTACCGATAGGGGTGGCTCAGGCAAACTGATCTGCACCCGCTCCTGTATCTCAGACGGCTTAGTTTCAGAGGTGGCTGGGGCATCGTTGGTATCCAGCGGTAACTGCCCCGATGAGGATGACGGGGCCGGATCGACATCCGTCCTACCGCGAATGTCTTTGGCACTGCATTCCACCTGAACTGGCATCTCCGCATCGCTAACACGTTCCGGCTGCCGAGGTGGTGGTACCGTCCCCGCGACTACCTCACTCAATAGCGGAACAAGCTTTTCACTAGCGTCTGCAGGATGTTCCCGTGGAAGTTGAAATGGACGTCGACGTGTATAGTTCATCCGCAGATGTTCCGTTGAATGGCAGATGGAACAGGTAGGGGGTTGTCCAATGTAAGTTACCTGTGCACGACAGCCGCCAATGGCAACATACGAAGGTATATGCTTTTTTAAGTCGACACGTACACTTCGCATCCCGCTGTTAACTTGGTAGCGATATGCACTCGACCATTTTTCATTGGTAACTGACAAAACAGCGCCGTACAGTGACAGAGAACGTGCAATCAGATCATTAGGGCACTCGGGTGGCACATTAAATACCCTGACGGTTCTCACTCCGTATCCCGAAGGCACGATTTGGACGTTACTAATACTGCCATCATTATGACGAAATGGTCTCACACCAGCATGCTCCTCAACGAATTTCTCATAATTGTCACTCGAAATAAATTTGATAAATAACGAGTACTGCACAAAGTCCAACTGGAACGTGTCGACTATATCTTCCGGCAATTTCAGATCCTCAAAAATCCACTCATGGATTTCAAAAGCCGTCGGTTGCAAGGCAGCACGATCGAAAACACATTGAATGCTGTTCGCTCTGTTAATTGTCGACATCTTACTTACAACAGTGGTACAGAAACAAACGTTAACAGCGCTCGCACACGCTGCTCAGCTCTCCACCGCAGCACTGCTGGCGACGTAAACACTGGCCCGCGCTACCGCCCGTCACCGCGCGATGTGCACTGGCCGAGTGCCTGAGCACGACTGTGTACTGAGCTACCGAAGCACGACTCACGGCCGGTACTCACAGCTTTACTTCTGCCAGTACCTCGTCTCCTACCTTCCAAACTTTACAGAAGCTCTCCTGCGAAACTTGCAGAAATAGCACTCCTGAAAGAAAGGATATTGCGGAGACATGGCTTAGCCACAGCCTGCAAGTTTCGCAGGAGAGCTTCTGTAAAGTTTGGAAGGTAGGAGACGAGGTACTGGCAGAAGTAAAGCTGTGAGTACCGGCCGTGAGTCGTGCTTCGGTAGCTAAGATGGTAGACCACTTGCCCGCGAAAGGCAAAGGTCCCGAGTTCGAGTCTCGGTAGGGCACACAGTTTTAATCTGCCAGGAAGTTTCAAATCAGGTTTGTTTATACACACGCTGTAACGGTCGTAAGCGTTAGTTGCCTCTGAAATTGGACGTGATGACATGATGCGTTTAAGATGACAAAAACGCCATTGTCAACATCTCGCTGAGCTGAACGTGGTCGTGTGATAGGGCTACGAGATGCTGGATGTTCATCCTGCGATACTGCAGAAGGAAGTGGCAGAAATGAAGCATATGCACATAATTTCAGCTACCAAAAAACCAATCCTACACAACTGGCAAGACGACCCAGCTCCGAAAGACCACGTGTGCTACCAAGAGGGATGACCATCGTGTTCGGCGTATGGATCTGGCCCGTCGTACTGCAGTTGTAGCTGATATTTGAGCAGCAGTTCGCATCACAGTGCAACAACGAACTGTTACAAACCGGTTACCTCCAGGACAGTTGCGAGCCAGACGCCCTGTAGCGTTAATTCCATTGATACCAAATCACCATCATTTGCGACGTAGGAGGTGTCAAGCGACAGCTCATTGGATGACAGGAGGTTTGTTGTATTTTCTAATGAAAGCTGTTTCTGCAACGGTGTCAGTGACGGCTGCGTATTGGTTAGAAAGAGACTTCTAATAAAGCTGCGGGCCTATGGGATTTCGTCTCAGTTGTGCGACTGGATTCGTGATTTCCTGTCAGGAGGGTCGCAGTTCGTAGTAATAGACGGCAAATCATCGAGTAAAACTGAAGTGATATCAGGTGTTCCCCAGGGAAGCGTCCTGGGACCTCTGCTGTTCCTGATCTATATCAATGACCTGGGTGACAATCTGAGCAGTTCTCGTAGGTTGTTCGCAGACGATGCTGTAATTTACCGTCTAGTGAGGTCATCCGCAGACCAGTATCAGTTGCAAAGCGATTTGTAAAAGATTGCTGTATGGTGTGGCAGGTGGCAGTTGACGCTAAATAACGAAAAGTGTGAGGTGATCCACATGAGTTCCAAAAGAAATTCGTTGGAATTCGATTACTCGATAAATAGTACAATTCTCAAGGCTGTCAATTCAACTAAGTACCTGGGTGTTAAAATTACGAACAACTTCAGTTGGAAAGACCACATAGATAATATTGTGGGGAAGGCGAGCCAAAGGTTGCGTTTCATTGGCAGGACACTTAGAAGAAGCAACAAGTCCACTAAAGAGACAGCTTACACTACACTCGTTCGTCCTTTGTTAGAATATTACTGCGCGGTGTGGGATCCTTACCAGGTGCGATTGACGGAGGACATCGAAAGGGTGCAAAAAAGGGCAGCTCGTTTTGTATTATCACGTAGTAGGGGAGAGAGTGTGGAAGATATAATACGCGAATTGGGATGGAAGTCATTACAGCAAAGACGATTTTCGTCGCGGCGAGATCTATTTACGAAATTTCAGCCACCAAATTTCTCTTCCGAATGCGAAAATATTTTGTTGAGCCCAACCTACATAGGTAGGAATGACCATCAAAATAAAATAAGAGAAATCAGAGCTCGAACAGAAAGGTTTAGGTGTTCGTTTTTCCCGCGCGCTGTTCGGGAGTGGAATGGTAGAGAGGTAGTATGATTGTGGTTCGACGAACCCTCTGCCAAGCACTTAAATGTGAATTGCAGAGTAGTTATGTAGATGTAGAAGAGAATATTTGAGGGCCTACAACCACCCTGTCTGTGTGCTCATCTCTCTGGATGTACACCTGGAGTTACGTTTCAGTGTACGACGTATTACAGCAGGAGCACACATGTGGTTATTCCACGCACCACGACTGCAAATTTCGGGCGGTTCCACCTGTTGCGCTGCAATTCATGATCATCAACGCCAGAGGTGTTTTCCAACAGGGTACGCTCGACAGCATGTCGCTCTTGTAACCCAACACGCTCTTTACATTGTTGACATTATTCCTTGGCCTGCTCCATCACGATACCTGAATCCAGTGGAGCAGACATGCCAATCATCGGACGACAACTGCAGCGTCATTTACAAATAGCATTCGCCGTCGATGTACTGAGCGACCAAGTGCGACAGGCATAGAAATACATCCCACACCTGTACAATAAAATGCAGGTACATTAGCATGTGTCCATTCAACATTCTGGCGGCTACACCGTTTATTAATGTACCAGCATTTCATATTTGTAATGGCTTCTCTCACGCTTTCATTAACCTGTAAAGTTGTTATTTTAATAACTTATATATGTTACCTAGACAAACGAATTCTCGAAAAGTCATCACTGTACATTAATTGCTTGGTGTTGCGATTTTTCACGTCAGTGTATTTGTTTTGTGAATTAAAGTGCGATGTCAATTAAGCTGCGATGTGTAAAACTCCTAGATTTATCATAATAGGGGTAACGAGGTCCACTGTAAATGTATAGAGTTGTCCCAAAATTAGGATAGCATATGTTAAAGTACACAGTGCCCGTGGAGAGGATGGATGGTAAAAATTCTTGACAATTTTTCTGTTTGAAGTTGTGATACGGACATCATGCTCTCCCGTTCCTGAAGGCTCATCACGAAGTACCCGATCCGGTAGAAATTTTCGCTCTTCGTCGCTGGCCGGCCGGATTGGCCGAGCGGTTCTAGGCGCTACAGTCTGGAACTGCGCCACCGCTACGGTCGCAGGTTCGAATCCTGCCTCGGGCATGGATGTGCGTGATGTCCTTAGGTTAGTTAGGTTTAAGTAGTTCTAAGTTCTAGGGGACTTATTACCTCAGACCTTAAGTCCCATAGTGCTCAGAGCCATTTGAACCTATCTTCGTCGCTGATTCCACTTAATGTTCCGCTTCAGCTGACAGCAGTGATCCCACATCCATTTATAAATAGTCTTTCACAGCTGCAGTATCTGCATTGTGTCTGTTATTTCGAAGGAAAGCAATCACGCATTCATATTGATCGCTATAGTGTGCAATTGGCAACAAAAGATCCACTTTGTATCTTCGTTCCACAACCACATGCAAGCGCATGTAACAGGACTACATTATACGCAATCACACGTTCCATAGCTGCACGACAAATACATGTGTGTGGTCTCTTTCCCCAACGACCAGTACGTTGTGTTCCGGTGACATCTGCACTACAGTGGCATCCTTTGCGATTGTGCAAAGAGCGTCTGGACGAAAGAGGAGTCGTGTGTCCTTCTCACACGAGAATAGCTTCTGTCTGAGTAGTGATTCCGATTGTGCCCTCATATGGCGGCGATAGGTCGGAGTTGGTAATGTGTACAGCAACGTTGTTGAACAAGATCGGTTTGGTTGTCCAGATGTTATCGTGTGTGGAGGGTAATATTGCACCGGCGTACTGACTTCCAAATTTTTTGAGCATGGTACGATTAGTGGTCAACGTTATTATGACACTGTACTCTTTTCTCATATTCGTTCTTTTCAGGGTACCATTTGGACCTGACTTCATTTTTGCGGATGACAGTGCACTACCGCATTAAACAACGCGGGTAGAGGATCTGTTGGAACGAGAAGATTCCGGCGAATGTACTGGCCTGCCCGTTCCCGCAACTTAGACCCCATCGACCACGTGTGGGAGGAGTTGGAGAGTCGTATCGCAGCACTTCCACATGCACCTGTGACCATCCGGCACTTGTCAACCACGTTGGTAGAGGAATGGAACACCCTGTTGTTGTTGTTGTGGTCTTCAGTCCTGAGATTGGTTTGATGCAGCTCTCCATGCTACTCTATCCTGTGCAAGCTTCTTCATCTCCCAGTACCTACTGCAACCTACATCCTTCTGAATCTGCTTAGTGTATTCATCTCTTGGTCTCCCCCTATGATTTTTACCCTCCACGCTGTCCTCCAATACTAAACTGGTGATCCCTTGATGCCTCAGAACATGTCCTACCAACCGATCCCTTCTTCTGGTCAAGTTGTGCCACAAACTTCTCTTCTCCCCAATCCTATTCAATACTTCCTCATTAGTTATGTGATCTACCCATCTAATCTTCAGCATTCTTCACCCTATCACACGAATTCCTTACTAAACTGGTGCCCAGCATAGAAGCAAGTTGCAGAGCATACGTTGCCGTCCGAAATGATCACACATCGTATTAAAAACCAAGTCCCGCCTTTTGTTATTTCCAGGGGAGCATCATAAATCTCTGTGACTTCAGAGTAGTAACTGTCTTTGAATGAAAGTGTCACCTCTCTTCATATCAATGCGTGTTCTTTCAGTTACCTTCTGCACTACACTATAGCAGTTCCTTCGATGTATGTTATGTTTCATCGAGCTGTGTTACTTGGCAGTGACACATTATGCGTATGTTACTTTCGTCCTCATGTTTTGCGCCGTTGTGGCCTCAAATTTAAGAGGCCCGACAATGACGGTGTCTCCAAACGCGTTCTTCATATGGTTTTCTAAACCTCAACAAGAGAGCGATGTTAATAAGGATCGAGCGATAGCCAAAGACTGGAAAGTATCTTGCGCTATCATGTGAGCGACTCACACTTATTTCATATGGCAGACGGATAAAATTGCGCCTGCAGTGGCATGATTAGCTAACTTCAACGCTAAGTAACTAGGCGCAACGAATAGAATTTTCTTACCAGTTATTTCTCAGCACAATCTACCCTGCAAACCCTTGGAAGCTTTTCTGACTGTTTCTTACCAGCCTGCGGATGTGACACAATACGCTACTCACATGTGGTGGGTACACTCACGGAACGTCACAGTTTCTTTTGAATTAGCGCATAATAATTATGTACCTGATGTTAAGGAATATTCCTTTAACCTGATGTTATGATATACGTGACGTGAAATACATTGAAGTTGTGAACTGCAGAACCTAAAACAAAATCTGTGTAAAATAAAATGAAATGCTACAGCTTTTGTAAAGCAATCTACGAAATGTAGTACAATTTTCTTCACAGATTGTGTATTGAATACTATCATTTCTTTGTTCATTTATTTTCTTATATATGAGCTCTATGTAAACTGAATGAGCTATAGACACCGATAAAGGTAAATTAACGACTTGTTTTGTGGCAAGTATAATGTTTTAATACAATGTTAAATATCTGTATGAAACAAAGTAAGAAATACGCTCTTCAGTTTATTAATTCATGTATCTTCAACGCTTTTGCTTCGGGTAGTGGTAGCGTAAAGACGTATCCTTGGATCCGTCTTACTAGAATTGCTAAAAATGTGTATTTTAACCGTATATTAAAAGAATTAGAAAAAGTTGTTGGATAAGGAACATTTCTTCGCACGGTTAAGAGTTCAAATCCTCTCTGTTCATCGTTTCACTCCCGCCGTGATTCCTACATCAAGAGGTTCACTGGAGACAAGAGTAATTTACGCGGTACTCGGAACGTTCCTGGATCGACATTGTCACAGTGAACGCTAAATACAACGGAAATTATGTGATGATAGAAAATTTCAGTGTGTGCAATGATTATTTCGTACCGCAAACTGCTGGAAGCAGCAGTACGTAATGCAAATTATGTTTATTGACATTGAATGTAATGACATTAAACGTTTGTTGATATTGGTATCAGTTAATGTTCACGAAACACTCATAAATTACCTTCAAAGTTTATTTTCAACTATGATTTCCAATCAATTTGTCCTAGTATTCAAGCAATTATTAATCCATTACTATTGCACATACCTAAATAATCGTTCTGGTCTCTCTCTTCCCAGAGCGAGTATTACAATTTCCAAAGAGAATGTTGCCCAAAACTAAGATACCCTATTAGATAACGCAGTGAAACGGGCAGATACTTACACCTCTTAGATTTCATAGGTGTAGGGATAATTCAGCGATAGTGGTTTTACAACAACAAGAAAATCGCTTACTAGATTTGAATTGAACTACGTTTATTCCTGTACTCATCAGATCCCATGTATTCATCAGGTAACATGCATCATGAAACCAATATTCCATCAATCCCTAAGGTTTAATCTGAAACGCATTTAGTCCAATGAGAATTCGAATACAGCTTTCTCGAGAAAATGGCTGATGCTGCACAGCTGGATCTGGGTCACTCGGTATAAAGCACTCGCCCATCTGCTTTGTGGCACACATTTAAGCAGTAGGAAAATGTAACAGTGGAAAGAGTTGCAGAATTGAGCAAGAGTTCGCGTAAAGTGGGCGATTGTGTGCTTTTGAAAGGGATTGGCGAAGAGCAGGTTGCTGGCTCCCGTAATACGCGTAGAGAAGCCTTTGCAGTGGGCCCCGGAGAACAAAAACATGGCTCTAGGCTTTCATAACAGTTTCCCACAGAAGGTGTTTACCCGACACGGACGTCGCCTAATATTTACTTCCGAGCGCGGCGCTCTCCATTATCATTGTTATTTTAAATGCGACGCGTGGCGGGGAACAAGCCTTCGCTATTTGCATGCAAATATTTGAGAACTGGAGTGCTCTGTTCTTGTCCAACAAGCCACCAGAAATTTTGCGTTGCACTAGCGAGACTGAAAAGAGTGTGAACAGCATCAGATAGTCATTCGAATTTTCCCCATTTGTCGGTGAGCACAGTTTTACGTTCCGAGCAGGATTTCGAACGACGGTTTGCTCTCCTCTGAAATCCCGATTACACTCCGACTGTACAGTGAACGGTTTCCACATTCAAAGAACATCGGAATGCAAATAGCACTCCGGAAACTAAAGCCAGGCAACAAATACGTAACTTGTAGGTAGCATTCTCTGCTTGGAACAACTCACCGTAAGGAAGGTAAGACAATAAAATTCGTTGGAGGGTGTAATAAAACTAAATAGGAGAGGCTACATACACTGACCCACCGATTTCGATCAGATTCGCCGTATTTGTCGGGAGCCACTTGAAGTTAAGCTGGTTCAATGGATTTAAAGGTATCAACTACAAGGTCATCAGTTCCAAAGTCCTACATGCATCTAATTGTAAATAGTCCGCAAATGAAGGAGAGAGAAGACAAAACCTGAGAAAATCAACTGCAACAGGCAGGGGGTGAGAAGGAGTGAAGTGGATTGGATGCACCGGCTAGGAAGCAGATGAAATTTGGTGGGACATGTGTCCTCTGCATCTCACCGGTGTTTCCTCACCCTCCGTTACCACTGGAAAACTAACAATGCAGAAAAGCTGACAAAACCTTCGTACATCCATAGTTGAAATGGATGACAGTGAGACGTCAGCTGGTATAAATTTATATTAAAAATGAAGAAATTCCTCCATCTGTACTTTATTTTGACAACTAGTTTCAACGTTGTAAGAACGTCATCTTCAGGCCCATACACTTGCTGACGTCAGCTGCGTGCGGATGATACTAGAAGTCAGTGATGAGATACGGACGTCCGAAACATTGAATCAACGACAAAAATGAAACAATAAATAGAATTAAAAGGTGGAAAGGGCAGGAGTCATGATTGACAACAGAGTGAGAGCTGCCACAGGCCCACCGGGTCAAAGCAAGCTAGGGGGCGTCCCTCCGGAGCCTCCAGCTTTCGACACGGCCTGCATGCCCTACGTCACAAACAGGAGACTGGTGTCACCGCCAGACACCACACTTGCTAGGTGGTAGCTTTAAATCGGCCGCGGTCCATTAGTACATGTCGGACCCGCGTGTCGCCACTGTCAGTAATTGCAGACCGAGCGCCACGACACGGCAGGTCTTAAGAGACTTACTAGCACTCGCCCCAGTTGTACGGACGTCTTTGCTAGCGACTACACTGACGAAGCCTTTCTCTCATTAGCCGAGAGATAGTTAGAATAGCCTTCAGCTAAGTCCATGGCTACGACCTAGCAAGGCGCCATTAACCATTTCTAGAGAGACTCTCACTTGTGTCATCAAGAATGCTGTATATAAATGATGGATTAAAGTTAAGTATTCCAGCAGCTACGTCCTTTTCTTTATAGCATTCATTACGTATACTGTTTCAGACCTAACGCCAGCCGGCGTGTGTAAACGCGTCCCTTTCGGTTACCCGTCACTGTGGACTGGCTGTCTTGTCAGTCCACTACAGAGACGAAACCACGTTCACGCGTAAAATGCAAATCAAAATCAGCAGGTTTGGCGTCGCCCGCTAACACCAGAAGCAGCGTGTCAGCAAGTTTAAGATATTGTCGCAAAGCAGGCAAATTAGAGCAATAAAGTGAAATGAGAGCCACGTCAAGCGGGCACCACACCGTCGGTTGGGTAGATTCTGACGTCGTAGTACACTGAAGCGCCAAAGAAACTGGTATAGGCATGCGTATTCAATTACAGAGATACGTAAACAGGCAGAATATGGCGCTGTGGTCGACAACGGTTGTATAAGACAACAAGTGTTTGGAGCTGTCGTTAGAACGGATACTGCTGCTACAGTGGCATATTGTCAAACGTGGTGTTATAGTCACCGCACGAGCGATGGGACACAGAATCTCCGAGGTAGCGATGGAATGGGGATATTCCCGTGCGACCATTTCACGACTGTACCGTGAAAATCAGGAATTCGGTAAAACATAACATCTCAGACATCGTCACGGTCGGCAAAAGATCCTGCAAGAACGGGACCAACGGCGACTAAACAGAATCGGTCAGCATGACATAAGAGCAACCCTTCCGCAAATTTCTGCAGATTTCAATGCCGGGCCATCGAAGAGTGGCACCTTGCAGACCATTCAACGAAACATCATCGATATGGGCTTTCGGAACCGAAGGCACAGTCATGTACTCTTGATGACTACACCACACAAAGGTTTACGCCTCGCCTGGGCCCGTCAAGATCGACACTGGAACGCGTATGAGTGGAAACATGTTGCCTGGTCGGAAGGGTCTCGGTTCAAATTGTATCGAGTCGATGGTCGTATAAGGGTATGGTGGAGATAACCTCATGAGTCTATGGAGCCTGCATGTCAGCAGGGGACTGTTCAAGCTGGTAGATTCTCTGTAGTGGTGTGGGGCGTGTGCTGTTGGAGTGATATGGACCCCTGATGCGTCTAGATACGACTCTGACACATGAAACATTCGTAAGCATCCTGTCTGATCACCTGCATCCATTCATGTATAATGTGCACCCCGACGGACTTGGGCAATTCCAGCAGGACACGTCCAGAATAGCTACAGAGTGGCTCCATGAACACTGTTTTGTTTTTAAACACTTCTGCTGGCCACCAGACTCTCCAAACATGAACATTATTGAGCATATCTGGGATGCCTTGCCAAGTGTTGTTCACAAGAAATCTCCATCCCCTCCCTCGAATTCTTATGAATTTATGAACAGCCCTGCTGGATTGAGAGTCTCAGTTCCCTCCAGTAAAACTTCAGACGTTAGTTGAGTCCTTATCACGTCGTGTTACAGCACTTCTGCGATCTCGTGGGTGCCCTGCGGGATATTAAGCAGGTGTACCACTTTCTTTGGCTCTTCAGTATAGAACCGAGCGAGGTGGCGCAGTGGTTAGCACACTGGACTCGCATTCGGGAGGACGACGGTTCAATCCCGTCTCCGGCCATCCTGATTTAGGTTTTCCATGATTTCCCTAAATCGTTTCAGGCAAATGCCGGGATGGTTCCTTTGAAAGGGCACGGCCGATTTCCTTCCCAATCCTTCCCTAACCCGAGCTTGCGCTCCGTCTCTAATGACCTCGTTGTCGACGGGACGTTTAAACACTAACCACCACCATCAGCTTCAGTATATGTGGTCATGGGTCGGACAGCTGTGGGCCATGCAAAGCCGACTGAGAACGTTGGATTTTGTAAGAGAAGAGCAAAGGGAAGACTGCTGCTCTAAGTTAACCTATATGTAAGAGTTCAGGTTACGGTAAGGCGGTGAAATGACTGAAAACCGTCGCGCGTTTTCTTTGAACACATGGTCTCGTGGAGATATGAATTAGTAAAATGATTTCGGGCTTGCAACTGTATCTGGTGCTTACAATGCCACGAGTTTCTGACCGAGGTCTCCTAGGCTATGGTGAAGGGGTAAGTGACTGCCGTGTCACCGTTGCTTTGCCGTTACGTGGCCGCGATGACGGCTGTGATGTCAATAGTGCTCTCTTCCTCACCAAATACGGTATTGCTTTGATCCATCGTTTATCGCACCTGCTACAACTTCGCGATAGACGGGTCATAGGCTATTCAGTGCTGCAAACCATAGTCCTAGTTGATGTTTTCAGATTTTTTTATATCTCTATTGCTTCTTGCATCACGCTATCTCATAATCCTTGACGTATTCGATCGCAGGAAACCATTGTGTACGTCAGACAAAATACCTACGGGAGTGCTTCGCACACGGATCGGTATCCGCAATCTCTCACGCACCACCATCCGGCATAAAAACGTGGCTATTCGAATACCATCGTACACCGTGCTGAAATTGTGTCGGACGCTGAAAATATGCCACTACAACTAAGATACCTTCGAAAAGACTTCCCGAAAAATGGCTACAAACACCGCCAGGTATAACACGCTGTCTCTGGTGCGACATGGAGAACAAAAATCACAGAAGAAGCGAGCAAGAAGCTGATGTTTATGCCTTTCTGTGGAACAATGTAGAAAAATATTAGCCGGCTCCTAAAGAGACACAACATTTTATCAGTGTTCAGGCCCACAGAAAAACATTAAAGGTAGCTAATGAGACCTATCAAGGACAGTTTACGGTTACACGTGCGTTATCCTGAAACATTAGCCATGGCAGAACACACCCGACATAGCTTCTGTCATTATGAAGACAGAGGGATTTTGGGACTGAGTATCATAAAATAAATTATAGCGTAACAAATATCTCAAAAAACCATCAGTTAAGGATGGCGGTTTGCAGCTCAGCAAAGCCTGGGACCCAGCCATCGCGAGTCTGAAGGAGGTACGACATGCGAGGGGCGAAAACATTACCATGTTTGGCGAGGAAGCGAGCACTAGTGACGTCATGTACGGTTACATAACGGCAAGGTCACGGTGAAACAGCACTCGTTCACCACCTGACAACGCCCGAGGAGAGCCAGGTCGAAAGTACACGGGACTTTATCCACATGACGCCGTCGGAAGCCGGCGACTTTTTATTAATATATTTTTCGTTGTCCAAAGACCAACTTGATGTGGCCCCCAACTCCAGGCTATACCCGCCATCACCTGGGACTCTTCAAAACTACTGGAGCTGGCGATTATTTCAACTTCTTTGCAGTAGTCTAGCTCTCCAATATTTACGCCTGCAGGTCCCTCTATTACCAAACTGACGATGCCTAAATGCCTCAGGATATATAGAACCAACCGATCCCTTCTTTTGGTCAAGTTGTGCGAAAAATTTCTCCGGTGCCGCGCGCCGCGGAATTTGAATCCGTGCCAGACGTCATGGACGTCGAAGACCCATAGAGGTCTCTGTACCGTAAGCTGTGGTCCTCTCCCTCCTTGGTTCCCCCCCCCTTTTTCGTTTTTTCCCTTCCTCCCTCCTTGTTCCTCCCCCTCCTCCAGGTCCCCACCCCCCATCTGCCTTTGGCTCGGGAGTGTCATCTTTGTGCCGCCACTTTCGTGCAGTTTCTACATTGAGTGTTCTAAAGTGAGTGTTTTACAGTGGGTGTTCCGTGATGTGTTTTTTGGGAAGTGTTGCAAACAGCCATCATACTGTCGCTGAGTGTGCCTTTTATCTCTTGCGAACAGAAACCAGACTGTCGCCATGTTTTTTTAATTGTGTGTGTGCTATGTTCCTTGTCTGATTCCTGTGTCTTTTATTAACGTTGCCAACCCCTTTTGCTTTCTGTTTTAACTTTCCGCATTTTTACGCCATTTTACACTTGACGTCACCGTTTTATCGCCTGTTTTTCTTGTTTCTATTCTTCTTCCGTTTTTTTAAAATAAAAGACTGTAGGCTGTAGAGCAGCATACTAAGCTGCTGCCAGCCCGCCCCCTTGGGGGGGGGGGGGAAATTGAAAATCAATAAAGGAAAAAAAATCTCAGACAGTCTCCCCCACGCAGATCCTGTACGACCCTATCCCATTCCCCCACCTCCTCCTTTTCCTCGAATGGATACAGATCCTCTACTCCTCCCGTAAACTAGATCCCCCTCACCCGCTCGTCTCTCGTGTCCTCTCCCACCCAGTCCTGTATTTCCTCGTCCCATCTGCTCTCCATCTCTCCACTCTCCTTATCCTCTCCCGAGGTGGCTTCCGCCAGCTCCCCCTCCCTGATGATGCCATCCTCCTGTCCATCTGTCCCTCCTACGAACTTTGATACTCCCCTCCCCCTCCTAGTGTTTCTTCCTTAGGGCACCCTCTCTCCCTTCTCTCCCCCTTTCCTCCCTATGTCCCCCCTCCTCCCCCGTGCTTCCCCTACCCCCATACCTTCATTCCTCCCACCACCTCCTCTGCCATTGGAATCCATGCTCTCCCCTCTCCGTTCTCCACCACCTTCTTCACCTCCTGGCAGGTCTCCGGACTCGCACACGTTAAGTGGACATTCGCGCGCAACAGATCATCGCCATCAGTTTTTCGTGTGTGTGCGCCATTGTGTTTGTGATTTAGTGTTTTTCGCCGCCCACACTCCTACGTTCACGTGTACCTTCTCAATCATCAGTGTTGGTGCACAGTGCCGAAAGTATTTCGTGTTTTTTCGTCGAGTTTGAACGACTTCATGTTTTTAATTATTGTATATACTGTTTTTTAACCACCAGTCAGTTACTTCTGTCTTCATTTTCTCTTTTATTGTACTGCTTGTGGTTGAAGAGCGGAGAAAATTTTCCGCTGCCAGCCCACCTTGTATGAGGTGCAAAATAACAATAAAGAAAAAAAAAAAAAAAACGCTCAGCCAGTCAGTCTAATCTCGCTTACGTCGGTTTACACCTCGCTGTGCGCTAGACTGCTTACTTCCGGGTTCGTGTACGAGTGGACGTGTTTGTTTCCATGTGGCTCCGTTGTTCGGTCTTGTTGTATTCGTTCTGTCCTTCGTTGGTCGTGTCCGTCCTCTCCCGTTGTGTTGTTCGCGGGCCTCTCCGAGGGTCCCGCCGCGCCTTCCGTCATTGCTACCCCGCGTCCGTCCTGGTCGCAGTCACAACAATTTCTTTTTCCCTGCAGTTTGATCCTACATATTCTCATATGATTTTCACTCATCTCTCAAAAACGCCGTTGTACTTCTGTAACACCATTGTTCAAAAGTTTTTATGTTTGAACTTTTAACTTTCGTGCAAGGTTATATACACTGAACAAATGCAACCAGAAAACACTTTCTAGCATTAAAAGTTATATGAGACGCGAAAAAAATTTCTGTTTCAGGATTGCTTTTTATCCATCAGCTTCCAGGAATTTATATCCCCTCTGCTTCTGTATTCTTCAGATATATTGCTGTTCAATTAGGTAACAATATGTAGTAATTATAGTGTCTCATTTCCTAATCGAATTCCATCTAAGTCACCTGATCATTATTTCAGATTTATTAATATTCGTATTATAACTTCTTTCCAAGGAAACCATCCCATTTAATGGTTCTTCCAAGTCGTTTGACATCTCTGACAGATCTGGAACTCCATAAGAAAAATTGAACGATATTATTCCTTATCCTTGAACCTCTCAATTCACTTTCTTAATATGTCTGTGGTTTCCTTCTCTGACTTGTTAATGTGCATATTGAATATCGTCAAGGACTGGCTACAGTCCTGTCTTACTGTTTCCTAAACTGCTGGTTCCCTCTCATGTCCTTCGATCCTTGTAACTACAGTTTGATTTCTATACAAGTTGAAGATCTCTTTTGCTCACTCTATTTTATCCCTGATATCTTAAGAAAAACTGTAGCCTATTCAATTCACTGTGTCAGAAGCCGTCTCTAAACGTTTAAATACATCCTGCCAGTTAATTTTTTCTCCTTCGAACCGCAAGATATTCCTTGCATATCAAGCGAAACGACATCACAAGAAAGAGAATTTTCTTGTGACAACTATCATATTTTTTAAGGGGTAAAATATAAAAATTGTTGACAGTTATGATGAAATTAAAAAAACGGAAATTGCTTATAAGAACGAGCTTCGAAAGTGTACAATCAAACTTTTTTTTTACTATAATATATGTATTATAAAAGGAATTATTTCAAATGTAAGTCAGTAAACTGACTATCTGGATATGTTGCTAAAACTTCCAGTGGACGTTTGTAAGATCTGAAAGCTGCTCTCCCCATTTCATTATCACTATCGTAAGGTTCTTCCTCCGTCCTTTAACCCTTATGTAGCTATTTTCATTTACCCGTTGGTGCCTAGAGAGTTGAAACTATGCACAGCAAAGTGGACTGTCCCGTAAAGTGAAATATCGTTTTGACTCCACTTTCGTCTAATAGAAATAAATATACTTGAACTTCCTGTGGACCGATTTCATGACAACCGCAGTTATGTAGTAGGTAATGTTCCACAGAAGACATAATGGAAATCAGAATTTTTTCAGTGTCTCTGTATAAAATATCCTTTTTTGTACAATATGTATCACATATTATTGTTACGAATTACGTGAATATAATTCATGTTTTTGAAGATCAGATAGTTTGACAGGTAACCTGTGGTTATGTAATACACAAGATTCTGTTGAACACATCATGAAAAGCTACATTAAATTCTGATCTGTATTTGTTTATTTATTATAAGAAAATGTAGAAAAAGTTCTATAATTTAGTCGATATACCGGAAATCTAATTGTGAGTCCCACATGAAATTCACGTCTAGACACTTCCTGGTTTAATAATCAGATTACGAAAATGCCCGGGAAACAGAGATTAGTGCACTGCCCGTTCAAAAAGGAACGCGGGAGTCTTCCCAGGCAGACTTTAGTAGAAATTTGTTCCACCGCAAGAGCAGCACTGCGCGAAGCATGCTATTTCCACCGTCATACCTTAGCGAAAGATGGTCACGAGAACCAGAGAAAATTCTGGTCATACGTAAAATGGCTAAGCGAGTCGACAGCTTCTATCACGTCACTAGTCGACCACTCTGGGGTGGCCACAGAAGACAGCAAAAGGAAATCTGAAGTCTTAAATTTCACCTTTAAGAAATTATTCCAGCAAGAGGGTCACACTACCATATCACTGTTCAACTGTTGCATGGAGGATATAGAAATTGGAATCCGTGGCGTAAAGAAGCAACGCAGGGAACAGAAACCAGTAAGTCATCAGTTCCAGATGGGATCCCAATTAGGCTTCACTTAGCGACATTGGCTACTTCCTTAGCCTACGTTTGTCATGAATCTCTCGCCCAGCTCTATGTCCCAAGCGACGGGATAAAAACGGCAAAATAAGTGACCCGCATAATTACAGACCAATATCCTCAACTTTTGTTTGCTGTAGAATTGTTGAACACATTCTGAGTTCAAATACAATAAATTTCCTCGAAACAGGGAAACTTTTGTCCATAGTTGACCATGGATTTAGCAGGCACTTTTCTTTCGAAACTCAGATTCCTCATTTCTCGCTGGTTCAAAATGGCTCTGAGCACTATGGGACTCAACATCTTAGGTCATAAGTCCCCTAGAACTTAGAACTACTTAAACCTAACTAACCCAAGGACATCACAAATACCCATGCCCGAAGCAGGATTCGAACATGCGACCATAGCAGTCCTGCGGTTCCGGACTGCAGCGCCAGAACCGCTAGACCACCGCGGCCGGCTCTTTTCTCGCATGATGTCCTCCAAGTCATGGGTGGAGTGCAACAGGCAGCTTCCATATTCCAACGTTTGTGGAGAACATTTGACACGATGCCCCACTTCAGATTGTTGACGAAGATCCAAGCATACGGTTTACGTTTTCAGCTGGGTCAGTGGCTCGATGACTTTTCAAGTAATAAAACCCAGTACGTTTTGCTCGACGGCGAATGTTTATCAGAGACAAGGATACCTTCAAGATGCCCTTGGGAAGTGTAGTATGACCGATTTTGTTCTCTGTATGCATTAATTATTTGGCGGACAAAGTTGCAGCAATCTGCTCTTGTTTGCTGATGATGCTCTGGTGTACAGAAAGCTGTCGAAGTTGAGTGACTGTAGAAAGATACAAAACAAGTTAGACAAAATTTCTAGCTGATATGATGAATGGAAGCCAGTTAAAATGTAGTTAAATGTAATTTAATGCCGAGGAGTAGGAAAAATCAGTCCTACAAAGTTCTAACACAGCATTAGTAAGATGCTGCTAGACACAGTGTAGTTGATTAAGTATCTAGGCGCAGCATTGCAAAGTGATATGACACGGAACGAAAACGCCATGTTGGTTGTAGGGAAGGCGAATGCTCTAGTTCATTTTACTGGGTGAATTTCGCGAAAGTTTAACTTATCCATAAAGCAGACGACGTTTAGAATCCTAGTGAAACCCATTATTGAGTACTATTCAAGTGCTTGGGATCCCCATCGGTTCGGATTAAAGGAAAACATAGAGAAATTCAGAGATAAGCTGCTGAAATTGTTACCGGTAGATTCGATCGGCACGTAAGTATTACGGAGACGGTTCTTGAAATCAAATGAGTCTCCTCGGAGGAAAGACGACGCTCTTTTCGTGAGGCATTATCGCGGTAAATTTAGAGAACCTGCATTTGAGGCCACGTGATGAACGATTCTAGTGGTGCCACCGTGCATTTCCTGTAAGGACCATCGAGATAATATGTGAGGAACTAGGGTTCGTATGGAGACTGTCAGTCCTTTTTACTTCGCTCCGTTCGCGAGTGGAAGAAGATGATATATGTTCCCTCTGTCATACAACGTCATATACACTCCTGGAAATGGAAAAAAGAACACATTGACACCGGTGTGTCGGACCCACCATACTTGCTCCGGACACTGCGAGAGGGCTGTACAAGCAATGATCACACGCACGGCACAGCAGACACACCAGGAACCGCGGTGTTGGCCGTCGAATGGCGCTAGCTGCGCAGCATTTGTGCACCGCCGCCGTCAGTGTCAGCCAGTTTGCCGTGGCATACGGAGCTCCATCGCAGTCTTTAACACTGGTAGCATGCCGCGACAGCGTGGACGTGAACCGTATGTGCAGTTGACGGACTTTGAGCGAGGGCGTATAGTGCGCATGCGGGAGGCCGGGTGGACGTACCGCCGAATTGCTCAACACGTGGGGCGTGAGGTCTCCACAGTACATCGATGTTGTCGCCAGTGGTCGGCGGAAGGTGCACGTGCCCGTCGACCTGGGACCGGACCGCAGCGACGCACGGATGCACGCCAAGACCGTAGGATCCTACGCAGTGCCGTAAGGGACCGCACCGCCACTTCCCAGCAAATTAGGGACACTGTTGCTCCTGGGGTATCGGCGAGGACCATTCGCAACCGTCTCCATGAAGCTGGGCTACGGTCCCGCACACCGTTAGGCCGTCTTCCGCTCACGCCCCAACGTCGTGCAGCCCGCCTCCAGTGGTGTCGCGACAGGCGTGAATGGAGGGACGAATGGAGACGTGTCGTCGTCAGCGATGAGAGTCGCGTCTGCCTTGGTGCCAATGATGGTAGTATGCGTGTGTGGCGCCGTGCAGGTGAGCGCCACAATCAGGACTGCATACGACCGAGGCACACAGGGTCAACACCCTGCATCATGGTGTGGGGAACGATCTCCTACACTGGCCGTACACCACTGGTGATCGTCGAGGGGACACTGAATAGTGCACGGTACATCCAAACCGTCATCCAACCCATCGTTCTACCATTCCTAGACCGGCAAGGGAACTTGCTGTTCCAACAGGACAATGCACGTCCGCATGTATCCCGTGCCACCCAACGTGCTCTAGAAGGTGTAAGTCAACTACCCTGGCCAGCAAGATCTTCGGATCTGTCCCCCATAGAGCATGTTTGGGACTGGATGAAGCGTCGTCTCACGCGGTCTGCACGTCCAGCACGAACGCTGGTCCAACTGAGGCGCCAGGTGGAAATGGCATGGCAAGCCGTTCCACAGGACTACATCCAGCATCTCTACGATCGTCTCCATGGGAGAATAGCAGCCTGCATTGCTGCGAAAGGTGGATATACACTGTACTAGTGCCGACATTGTGCATGCTCTGTTGCCTGTGTCTATGTGCCTGTGGTTCTGTCAGTGTGATCATGTGATGTATCTGACCCCAGGAATGTGTCAATAAAGTTTCCCCTTCCTGGGACAATGAATTCACGGTGTTCTTATTTCAATTTCCAGGAGTGTATATATATATATATATATATATATATATATATATATATATAGCTGCTTAATTTTTCATATTTTTTCGCGGTTTTCTTAGTTTTATTCCATTTCCATTCTGACAACTTACTATTATTTTTTTCTTTACGTCTCAGATGAGTAATATATATATATATATAACTCATCTGAGACGTAAAGAAAAAAATAATAGTAAGTTGTCAGAACGGAAATGGAATAAAACTAAGAAAACCGCGAAAAAATATGAAAAATTAAGCAGCTCGTTCCCAAGAGAGCATGTTAAAGCTTCGGAAACGTGGCGATATATGTAGGAACCACGATAAGGTGATGACTTGTGCACTGCTACACTTTGTGCGACTTCCATGCATCAAAACTTCTGCTGACATTATACACTGGTAACCTAAAACACTGCCCCCAGCGACGTTGGATGTCGCCCGATGGCGTGGCGAGCCCGTGACACGGTAGCAAAAGTATGTAAGAGGAGTAGTCGCGGACGTAGGATCACCCTAGCGAACATATGGGCTGACAACTTGGAGATCCATTGAGATGAGCGACTATGACATAGATCATTATTAAGCAGAGCCTGTGAACGATTATCTCGAAAGCGGCGAAGCTAGTCGAATGCTCACGTGCTACCGTCATGAGCATGTACGGAAAGAGCTAGCAAATGGTTCAAATGGCTCTGAGCACTATGGGACTCAACATCTTAGGTCATAAGTCCCCTTGGCGAGCCAGTGACACGGTAGCAAAAGTAGGTAAGGGGAGTAGTCGCGGACGGAGGATCACCCTAGCGACGATATGGGCTGCCAACTTGGAGATCCATTGAGATGAGCGACTATGACAGAGGTTAGATTATTATTAAGCAGAGCTTGTGAACTATTATCTCAAAAGCGGCAGATCTAGTCAAATGCTCACGAGCTACCGTCATGAGCTTGTACGGAAAGAGCTAGCAAATGGTTCAAATGGCTGTGAGCACTATGGGACTCAACATCTTAGGTCATAAGTCCCCTAGAACTTAGAACTACTTATACCTAACCCACGCCCGAGGCAGGATTCGAACCAGCGACCGTAGCAGTCCCGTGGTTCCGGACTGCAGCGCCAGAACCGCTAGACCACCGCGGCCGGCAAAAAGAGCAAGCAGGACAGTGAAACTACCACAAGGAGCCAAATGGTTGGATGTCCACGACTCTTCTCAGAACATTGGGTTCGGAGGCTTGTCTGGTCTGTAAAGAGGAACAGATGTTGCCTCTCTGTCAAAAGAGCACAGTGCTGGTGCAGCCACAAGTGTTTTAGCGGCACAACGTTCATGGTACATTATTAAACATGGAACTTCGCAGCAGACAACGCCTACGTGTTCACATGTTGACCCAACGACATTATCAATTACAATTACTGTGGACGCGGTGCCATCGGGATTCGACTGGAGATCAACGGAAAGGTGTCGGCTATTCGGGTGGATCACAATTTTACTACTCTAGGTCGGTGGTCGTCTCCTGAAACGCCGCCATGGAGCTGAAAGGGAGCTCGTTACGTGCGGCGTGCCAAGGACGCAGGCTGGTGGGAGCAATATTACGCTCCTGCGCTTGCATGGGACGAGTGGTAGTAACCGAAGACACATTGACAGCTGCGAACCACCTGCAGACCTCAATGCTTGATGCCTTCCCCGACAGTGATGTCATTTCTCAGAAACATAATTTGGTGTGTTGGCAGAAGAGCCAACACCGTGTTGCTAGAGGAGGACGAAATGCACGCTTTTAAGCTCACGCAGGCTGGCGTGAGGTCTGGAACAATGTGAAGTAGTTGAATCTAGTAAGAAAAGAACGTAGTTGCTGGAATACTTAACTTTAATCCATAATTGGAGAACATCGGTCTTGATGATACATAAGTGCAATCTCAATATACTGGTAATGGCGCCTTGCTAGGTCGTAGCAATTGACGTAGCTGAAGGCTATGCTAACCATCGTCTCGGCAAATGAGAGCGTATTTGTCAGTGTAGCTTCGCTAGCAAAGTCGGCTGTACAACTGGGGCGAGTGCTAGGAAGTGTCTCTAGACCTGCCACACCAAGCGAGGTGGCGCAGTGGTTAGCACACTAGACTCGCATTCGGGAGGACGACGGTTCAATCCCGTCTCCGGCCATCCTGATTTAGGTTTTCCGTGATTTCCCTAAATCGTCTCAGGCAAATGCCGGGATGGTTCCTTTGAAAGGGCACGGCCGCTTTTCTTTCCAATCCTTCCCTAACCCGAGCTTGCGCTCCGTCTCTAATGACCTCGTTGTCGACGGGACGTTAAACACTAACCACCACCACCACCATCTAGACCTGCCGTGTGGCGGCGCTCGGTCTGCAATCACTGACAGTGGCGACACGCGGGTCCGACGTATTCTAACGGACCGCGGCCGGTTTAAAGGCTACCACCTAGCAAGTGTAGTGTCTGGCTGTGACACCACATAATTGTCTGTCTCTCTCGGAACCCGAACCGTGCTAAAGTGGTCTGACGACTATTATATTGAAGTCATGTTGATTTTCCGGCGACCAAACTCACCTGATGCAAATCCAGTGGAACCCACCTCGGTCGCTATCAGGCACCATCACCGCGTACGGAGATCCGTGACCCTTTATTCACGCGAATTACACGATCTGCGTGTAGACGTCTTCCTCCAGAAACCTACCAACAAACCTCGGAATCAGTGATGTGTTTCGTTCCAAAGACGGACACACAATGAATTAAGAAGACGGTCATATTTTTTAGACTCACCAGTGTACGAATCCGTGGCTTCTGTTCTTACGGAGATGTCCGAAAGAACAGACACCAAGCATTCATATAAATGATTCCCTTCGATCGGCAATGAATTCACGTTTTTAAGAACAGATGCATAAATACGTCCGACCTTATGAGGCAATCTCTGAGTAGCGTGTACGGTGAACATGGACAAGGGCTGCGGATAAGTGGCGCTAGATGGGAGTGTGGGTCCATCGAGACACATAACAAGATTAGTCCACGTAGTTGCGATGAGCACTATTTCCTGGAAGTGCAGTGGTTAACGCAACGGTCTAGTAAGCAGGACATCCCGGGTTCGAATCGTGGTCTGGTCCACACTTTCACACGTCGCCGCTGATTCCGCGTAATGCCCCGATGCTGACGTCAATAATCCATTTCGTTTCTCACCCCGCCACCCTCACTTCAGGTATAATCAACTGATGTAACAGGCTACCATGGTGCCAGCGCATGGTGAGTAATGAATCCCATATTTTAGGATCCACCACAATTGACCAACGTTTACAAAGAGATAATGACACCCCAAATTACTCACTTTCTCCTGTTATTCCAAACGTGTTTTTTACCATACGCTAATGAAACAAATATGTCAATTACGCATTTTACGTTTAACGACCAATTTGCATCCAACTTTTCATATTAAATTGACCTTTATTTAACATTGACATTAATACAGAATACGAGTACAGAAAGACAGTATTGGGTTCTGTAAATTCTTCGTCATTGTTTTTAAAATGATATCATAGTAAACCAGTCATCTGTAGCAGCGGGGTTCTTTTCTACTCCATAGCTGTACATCTTTTCTAGAGGGTCTGTTAATCCCCGTTATATTAACAATTGTCCTGCTTCAATGAACCGGTATAGTAGTTCTGAATTTATATCGGAGCAACCTTTCTTCGTAACCATTGCAGATAATAATCCCGCTTATCTAGATACATTCCAACTTGTTGCTTTTCTGTTTGGACGTAAAATACAAGGTGATGCGATAATATATCAAAATATTAAAAAAGTCGTCGATTTTAAAAGTAGTGCTGGTGGAGAGATGAAGTGAAAGCCCTCATATACACCATATATATATATATATATATCCCGTTTAATAAAACTATACTGACAGAACCGGTCAGGTTGTAATGGTGATTGAGTTACTGTCCGTTAACACTGCAATATATTTTGCATATGTTAACGAACACATTCTGTTTCAGCATTATCAAATCTTCTACACAATGTCGATAGACAAATGCAATATATAGAGTTACTTTTTAAATGCTTTTCACTACAACACGTTCTATCTATTAAGGCTTATTACTTTACTTCATATTTTATACTACTGTAGCTGTGTGAATGCACTGTACCTGCATATTGAACACGGCTAGGTTCTATTGGTTGCCTTTATGTTAATGTACCGCCGTAGGTCTATACGTCTACAGATTAGTAAACGTGTTTACTTCTGAGACAGAGGATAATTTCACTTATTAACATATGTGAAGTGGTATAGATGGGTACTAACGGGTTTTCTAGTAGACCTCCCCACTTTTGTGTCATCTGACGAAATTTGATGCATACTTTCGTGTTAATACTAGACTGGTATCTACTGCAGCTTTCCTAAAAGTGACAATAAATTTCTGCTGTATGAGAGGGGACCAAAAATAAAATTTCAAGTCCAACCGGTTGCTACGAGTTGCAAATGATGAATCGGCGACTTCGTTGTGAAGCTGTACACCTCTCATTATGTGCGAAAAAGGTTTTTCATAGATTTCTTATAATTTAGGGAGATGAATAAGTATTTGGATATTTTACCAGATGAGCAAGATGATTTGAAGAAAGTTTCATTATTTTTACTTTGTAGGCTTCCGAGGACAGCGTCAATTTCCACAACAATCACCTGAACAGCGGATCACTTCTTACTTTAAAGTACCCAAACGTTTGGACCAGTCAGCACTACCCCTTCACTTGTGTGACAGCAAAATTCCATCTACCAGCATAATTAAAATAGTTCATTTTTTAATAAGATTTTAAAGGCACGGAATTTTAAAGAAAGACATCGCGTTACTGAATCGTCAAGTAATGCTTAATAAAATGATGAGTATGAGCAGGAGAACATGGCTTTAAATAACACACCCCTAGCTCAGAATCAAAATACTAAGTATAACAAACAAGGAAAATTTTAATTAACACCGCATAAAACAACTAATATGTGGAACTGCAGTTAATTTTCAAACCCCAAATAAAACACCATATAATATACGTTTATATTATATTATATTATATTATATTATATTATATTATATTATATTATATTATTATAATTTAAACTGTCACAGACAATTAATAGCAACTACTGATTACTGCTTTAAATTAAAGACTAAAGATTAATATAACACATCCTGGCCATGCCTGTGGTTCAGAAATTTAGATAAGGTTAATATATGAAGCCTGTGGACAGAGTGGGGGCCACGTCGCAGGAGACGCGGCGGCCGTGCGTTCCCGCGACCTGGCGAGGCTATGGACGGCCGTCAGAGTTTCAGCACTATCGATGCCTGAAGCTGCCCTTCGGCACGGCGCCAGATATCCGCGGCACGCCCCTCTTGTCGGCTGTAGAACTGGCGTCCACAAGGTAAAGCAGCTGATAAGATATCGATAAATCTACCATCAGGAATTATCGATATATACCGGCTATACATTTTTCCCTGATGTATCGATATCGAAACGGCAATATCGAGTACCAGTATTTTTATTTTATATTAAGTTTTATCGCATTCTTCGGTAAATATTTTAAATTGTTGTTTTGAAATTCTAGTAGAACATAATTTTACTTCCACTGTGTGAAGGAGGAAGGAGTCGTACAACTTTTTGAGCTTTCATCACGTCTCCTATTTCACTTGGTTCACTTTGGCTGTGTGAAGAAGTCCGATTTCTCTGGTGTGAGGGGGGGTAGTATGAATGGAATAATTTTTGATGGAACTGGTGTGCTGTTCCTCCACACCGGCAATCTTCAAAAAACATCTGCTGAAACTGATGAACAACAATTTAAATGTTTGGTCTTTTCGGTAGGCGTAGACGTGTGACGGCAAATTGTGACGTAATCGGCACTTGGCACTACCAACAGAAAATGCAACGTTTAGCGTCACCAAGTGTTTTGCACTACGACTACTAGTTCGCTTTTCTCTGCCCGGAGACTGGGCGTTTGTGTTGCCCTCATCACCATCATCAACGCGACAGTGGCTAAAATGGACCGTGTAAGAAATGGACTGTGTAGAGACTGGGTCTTTGTACGGGTGCTGATGACCGCGGTGTTGAGAGCCCAACACACAAAACATTATCATCATCATCATCTGCTAGTTCGCTGGCGTTTGCAGAAATGAAAAAAACGGGGAAGTCGACATGAGATGTTCCAGATAAATCCGATATGTGACGAAACCGAATGACGGACTCATCAGACACCCTTTAATCTGCCACTTATATGCAGTTATCACTGTTAGCAAAGTGGTTATCGCAAAGCATGAATGTGTGTCGTTTTCCTGTCGGCTATTGCTCTAAGCGGGTAAGCAGGCTGCTAGATTGTTGATGCTCAGAATATCCAATAATAAGTCAATACTTAAATATACAGCTCTAAAACTGGTAGTATGTTTTACAATGTGTAGCCAACTTTTTTTTACCTGTATGTCGATATTTGTCCCGTCGATATACCGCTATATCGATGGTTACGATATATTGGCTGCTGTTAATCACATGTTTTAAATATCGACATATCGGATTTCCGATACTTTTAAAAATATGTATAGTTCTTCCAGGCGGGGCTCTCAATAAAAGGGGCCTGAAGTAGAGAAAAGCTGAGAGTACATTTCATCAGAGTATGCGAGAGGCATGCCAAGAACAACTGATTCAACACTTCGACAACAGTGCGGAATAGTCAAAACGTGCTACTGTAACAACGCTAAATGTTGTAATTTCACTTGGAGATGTAATAAGGATGCAAACGTTACATACAGGAACGCTCTGAAACAGTAGAGCAGCCGGGAGCGCTGACAGGTTCAGGAAACGAGTGTACATTCAGTCGCCATTGTGGCGGGAATAACGTCATCGCCTGCTATAAAACCTCCACCCTTCTGAAGCTCATTCATATAGTTAGATCATTCCACGTGGATTACAGATACCGATGGAAGACCAGCTCTGTTAAGTTGCAGGATGCCCTACTGAATTCTACAAGTGTCCATGAACTGCCGCCCACTTGGAGTCCACTGCTGCAAATCCACAGCCGTCCGCCGTGAAGAGGCCTTCTGATCTGCAAGCCGTATTCTTGTTAGCTACAACGGTGACTGGCTGGCGATGAGGGCCGTGCCGATCTTACGCGGATGAAGAACCGATCTGCTTGTCCGTTAGTTGTTGAACTCAGGCGCCTGCGTCGCAGCTGGATTGGCAGTATATATACCGCCTTCACAGTTGTATGGTGGACCCGCCACTTGAACTGTCTTTCGCGTTGCTACTGTGTCTTCCATTTGCATGCCATCTCGACAACCGACAAAAGTTATTTATTTATTTATTTCTCAAGTAAAGACTTACTGCCTGTTGTCATATATCGTAGCAGGTCGTACACTGTGTAATTTTACTTGTTGTAATATGATACAAATTCAGCTTTCTTACCAGCACATGTGTTTTGTGAGAATTTTACAAATAGATAAAAAAGTGCAAATGTAAATACGTAACTTTGTTTGAATTTGTTTAATCTTAGATAATGATAGTATATAAGATACGTAATAGGTTGTGGATGTATTTTAAATTAAAAGTATATTTAATTGGAGGAACAACAAATGGCAAATCTTTATATGATTATATCTGTTACACATGTGGTCTTGGCTGAGGTAATTCTTAACTAATAATATATTGGTTAATTACGTTACAATGTGTTTCGGAACTTAAGGTAACACTGGAGATTGATAGTTGATTTGAAACGTCATTGTCAGCTGTATCACGTGCGAGGGCTCTGTAAATCTTCGAGCCAGTCACACTTGATGCAGCGAAACAAGAAGAAATGTCACATCTTCAGACAGTGTCACACGCTATGAAAAGGTATAGCAACCAACTACGTAGAGAATTACCTTTTCAGATTGATTCGATTTAGTGTTGGAGAAACTTAGTTTGCTTTTGCTATGCTTGTATCTTTATCTCCTCTTCACTCCCTGTCTGTGACGTAGCATCCGATTCAGTGTCTGTTTTAGAAGCCGTGTCGTTTACTATGTACCGCTGTTCATTCACATGTGGAGCCTATCTTACCGCAGCGTACGGTCCCTCCTGTTTGTATGCCGATTGTAGCGCTCACGATATTTCCTCTGTGGTGTTGTTTATAGAGTCCCATTCACCTTGGCTGTGTATTAAGTGTGCTTTGTACTGGTTCTCTAAACTCCGAGGGCACATCAACGCAGTACTATGGGCTCAGGTGTGCCATCCTAGCCAGAGGCACAATTGTGAGTTCCTGTTAAGCCAAACCGATGGAGGTACACGATACGGGCCGTGGCCCGTGAGAAAGTGCACCTTGCCGCGTGTCTGATTTGTACACTTCAGATTCATCCGCTCTCGGACACTGAGAAAGAAGGAGTAGACTCGTCTTCCCTTATCAGTTGTGTGCCATTCTGTCTGGCATGTATCAGTTCTCCAGTTGTTTAATTTCCGTCTGTCTGTTATTTCTTGTCCAGCTATTTTTCTTATTTTGTCGCTTCTTCCCCTCATCAATGAATTGTAATATCTATTCGGAAAACTCCCAGTACCACACACAGTGCCTCAACAGAAGTCGCGCCGAAAGACCCCGAGATTCTGAGAAGAACAATTCTGTGCCCGTGGCTCACAATAGTTTCATGCGTACCTAACCATAATAGATGTGTCCAACCACCAGCCTCAAAACAAGTTATTGACTCCAAGTCCTGTGTGATATGTCCTCGTTGTCTGTAAGGGTAGTCCTTATCACACAGTTACAGTCTTGAAAATTTAACCATGAGTTCGTCTCTTTGTTAAGTGTCAGTCCGGCAATTCGTTACAGTGTAAATGTTCATCAATATAAATGTCGAGGAACACTGTATAGCCAAACAAACTAATATAGTGTAAGATCAGCGCGATCACGCAGAAATGCTGCAACGCTACGTATGGTATGGACTCGACTGATGTCTGAAGTAGTACTGTAGACAACTGACTCCATGAATCCTGCAGGACTCTTCATAATCCCGTAAGAGCTGAGGAGGTGGAGAACTCTTCTGAACAGCACGTAGCAAGGCATCTCAGATATGATCAATAATATCCATTTGTGGGGAGTCTGATAGCAAGCGAAATTGTTTAAACTCAGAAGAGTGTGGCTGGAGCCACTATATAGCCATTCTGGACGTGTGGGGTGTCGTAATATCCTGCTGGAATTGCCCTAATCCGTCGAAATGTACAATGGACATTGAAGGATGCAGGTGATCAGACAGAATGCTTACGTACGTGACAGCTGTCCGAGTCGTATCTAGCCGTATCAGGGGTCGCATGTCACTACAACTGCACACGCCCAACACCATTGCAAAGCCACCACCAGCTTGAACATTCCCTTGCTGATATGCAAGGGTCATGGATTCATGAGGTCGTCCCCATCCTCTCGATTCAATTCTAAACGACAGCCCTCCGACTATACATGTTTCCCGTCATCAACAGTCCAATGTAGGCATTCACGGTAGCAGGCGAGGAGTAAAGCTTTGTGTCGTGCAGTCATCAAGAGTACACTAGAGGGTCTTCAGCTCCGAATGGTTCGCACGGCAGCCATTTGCGGAAGGGTTGCACTTCTGTCACGTTGAGAGATTCTCTTCAGTTGTCGTTGGTCCCGTTCTTCCAGGATCTTTTTCCGGTAGCAGCGATGTCGGAGATTTGATGTTTTACTGGATTCCTGGTTTTCACTGTATACTCGTGTAATGGTCGTACGAAAAATCCGCACAACATCGCTGTGTCCCATCGCTCGGGCGCCGACTATAACACCACGTTCAAACTCACTTACATCTTGACAAACTGCCACTGTAGCAGGAGTAACCGACCTAACAACAACATCAGAGAGTTGCTGTCTTATATGGACGTTGTCGACTGCAACGCTGTATTCTACCTGTTTGCATATCTCTCAGTTTGAATACGCATGCCTATACTAGTTTCTTTTCGACGCGCAAGTCGACGGAGTGGCGTCAAATCGAAAGACTTGCACCCGGCGAACGGTCTACCGGACGGGAGCCCTAGTTACACGACATTTTATTTACCAGTTTATTTGGCTCTTCAGTGTATCTTGTCATTGTTTTCCCTTTTATAGATACGTTGTTTAACTTTATAATTGCATTCATTTTCAGCGTGCCTCTTAGAAGTAGATACACAGTTGCTATTGTGAGGTTGTTGCTCTTGCACCATTCCCCGATGAACGCGAAGAGCCGCGTAGCTTTACGCACTAATTGGGACGTGAAATTTTCAGATGTCATGTCCATAAAATCAGCTGCGTACAACCAACAACAGGGCATACAGATTTCTGGGGCCGAGCGTAACCGCAGCTTCACTCATGGCTCCAGACGGTCGTCCACAGCCATGCTGGGCCGCGGTGATGCGCGGCCACCGCATCCTCCCCGACGTGGCCGTCATTCTGACTATAGTCCACCCAGGACGTGTGCACAACACAGCCGGGTGCTGAAATGCCACCTGGCGCTGTGAAGCAGCTCAGACCAAAGAACGGTCGCTGTCAAGTGTGACTGTAAAACTCTAGCCAGTAAATGATTCTTAATTGAGTGATGTTCCATTAACGCCCCGGTCCTTGCAAGTTCACCTAACCCCACTCTCCGCTAGATGTACAACGCTACCCCGACTCGGAACAAGGCAAAGAGAGAAAGTGGTAATTATGACACAGAGAGACGAGGTACCAGGTGGGCGACGTCCCAGAGCCGGGAAAAGAATAACATAGGAAGGATGAACACGGAAAACGCGAAAGAACTTGCCCCCCTTCTAACAGCCGTGTACCGCAAGTCTCTAGAGGAACGGAAGGTTCCAAATGATTGGTAAAGAGCACAGGTAGTCCCAGTCTTCAAGAAGGGTCGTCGAGCAGATGCCCAAAACTATAGACCTATATCTCTGACATGTTTTTTGCTCGAGTATCATGTCATTTTTGGAAACTCAGAATCTACTATGTAGGAATCAACATGGATTCCGGAAACAGCGATCGTGTGAGACCCAACTCGCTTTATTTGTTCATGAGACACAGAAAATATTAGATACAGGCTCCCAGGTAGATGCTATTTTTCTTGACTTCCGGAAGGCGTTCGATACAGTTCCGCACTGTCGCCTGATAAACAAAGTAAGAGCCTACGGAATATCAGACCAGCTGTGTGGCTGGATTGAAGAGTTTTTAGCAAACAGAACACAGCATGTTGTTATCAACGGAGAGATGTCTACAGACGTTAAAGTAACCTCTGGCGTGCCACAGGGGAGTGTTATGGGACCATTGCTTTTCACAATATATATAAATGACCTAGTAGATAGTGTCGGAAGTTCCATGCGGCTTTTCGCGGATGATGCTGCAGTATACAGAGACGTTGCAGCATTAGAAAATTGTAGCGAAATGCAGGAAGATCTGCAGCGGATAGTCACTTGGTGCATGGAGTGGCTACTGACACTTAACATAGACAAATGTAATGTATTGCGAATACATAGAAAGAAGTATCCTTTATTGTATGATTATATGATAGCCGAACAAACACTGGTAGCAGTTACTTCTGTAAAATATCTGGGAGTATGCGTGCGGAACGATTTGAAGTGGAATGTTCATATAAAATTAACTGTTGGTAAGGCGGGTACCAGGTTGAGATTCGTTGGGAGAGTCCTTAGAAAATGTAGTCCATCGACAAAGGAGGTGGCTTACAAAACACTCGTTCGACCTATACTTGAGTATTGCTCATCAGTGTGGGATCCGTACCAGATCGGGTTGACGGAGGAGATAGAGAAGATCCAAAGAAGAGCGGCGCGTTTCGTCACAGGGTTATTTGGTAACCGTGATAGCGTTACGGAGATGTTTAACAAACTCAAGTGGCAGACTCTGCAAGAGAGGCGCTCTGCATCGCGGTGTAGCTTGCTCGCCAGGTTTCGAGAGGGTGCGTTTCTGGATGAGGTATCGAATATATTGCTTCCCCCTACTTATACCTCCCGAGGAGATCACGAATGTAAAATTAGAGAGATTAGAGCGCGCACAGAGGCTTTCCGGCAGTCGTTCTTCCCGCTAACCATACGCGACTGGAAAAGGGAAGGGAGATAATGACAGTGGCACGTAAACTGCCCTCCGCCACACACCGTTGGGTGGCTTGCGGTGTATAAATGTAGATGTAGATGTAGGGAAAGAGCGATGGCATAGGAATCCAGGAACTGGGACTGACGAACCGAAAAGGGAAGGGGCCTCCATGTCAACCATAAGATTGTCAACAGCTACGAAAGACACCGGCGTCCAAAACAAAGGATATGATAATAGATCGGATCCAAGACGAGCATTGTGGAAGGAGCACGTGATCCATAAACTCGATAGAGGTGAGATGGAATAAAGGTGAAGAAGAGTGGAATGATCTGCGTCCCAAGAGGTGTGGACATTAAGTTTGCGGAAGGAGCCAACCTTCAGAAAGAGGATATGGAGCAGTCAAGAAAGTTGGCCGTAAAAAAGAACGTCCAGAGGAACGGAACAGAGTGACAACTCTCACGCGTAGTGCACTGAGACAGAGCTCCAGATCTGGATGGACTCTACTTTTTTTCTCATTAATTAGTCTTCTGATTGGTTAGATTGAATTCCTATCCTGTGCCAACTTCTTCATATCAGAGTAGCACTTGCAACCTACATCTTTAATTATTTGCTGGATGTATTCGGGTTCCTGTCTTTTACAGTTTTTGCCCTCTACAGCTCCCTCTAGCAGCATCGAAGTCATTCTCTAATGGCTTAGCAGATGTCCTATTATCCTGTCCCTACGCCGTGTCAGTATTTTTCACTTTTAGCTTTCCTCTCCGTCCTGTGCAGAACTCCTCATTCCTTACCTTATCAGTCCACCTATGTTTCAACATTTGTCTGTAGCAACAAATCTCAAATGCTTCGATCATCTTCTGTTCCGGTTTTCCTACGCTCCATATTTCTCTGCCGTACAATGTTGTGCTCCTAACGTACATTCTCAGATATTTCTTCCTAAAATTAACGCCCGCGTTTGATACTAGTAAACTTCTCTTAACCAGAAATGCCCTTCTTGTCAGTATTAGTCTGCTTTTCACGCCCTCCTTACTCTGTCCGTCGTTGGTTATTTTGCTGCCAAGGTAGTGGAATTTCTTAACTTCATCTACTTTGTGACCATCAGTCCTGATGTTAAGTTTCTCGCTGTTCTCATTTCTGCTACAATCCATTACCTTTCTCTTTCTTCTATTTACTCTCAGTCCATATTCTGAACTTATTTGACTCTTCATTCCTGTCAATAGATCATGTAATTCTTCTACACTTTTACTCGGGATAGCAATGTCATTATCGAATCGTGTCATTGATATCCTTTCACCTTGAATTTTAATTAAACTCCTGAACCTTTCTTTCTTCCTATCATCTTCGATGTGTATATTGAACAGTAGGAGCGAAAGACTACATCCCAGTCTTATACCTTTCTTAATCCAAGCACTTCGTTCTTGGTCATCCACTCCTATTATTCCTTCTTGGCTCTTGTACATAGTGTATATTACTCGTCGCTCCCTAAGGCCCCCCCCCCCCCTATTTTTCTCAGAATTTCGTTTACCTTGCACCATTTTACATTGTCGAACGCTTTTCCCAGGTCGACAAAACCTATGAAAGTGTCTTGATTTTTCTTTAGTCTTCCTTCCTTCATCAGCCGCACTGTCAGAATTGCCTGTCTGGTCCCTTTACCTTTCCTAAAGACAAACTGATCGTCATCTAACACATTCTCAATTTTCTTTTCCGTTTTCCTGTATATTATTCTTGTGAGCTTCTTGGATGCATGAGCTGTCAAGCTGATTGTGCGATAATTCTAGATCGTATGTCTTCAGTCTCATACATTCTACACACCACCGTGAATAGTCTTTTCTTTACATTTGCCGGACGCATCTTAGAACTTCTGATGGAATGTTGTCTATCCCTCCCACTTTATTTGATCTGAACTCCTCCAAAGTTCTCTTAAAATCTAATTCTAATACTGGTTCCTCTATCTCTTCTAAGTCGTTTCTTGTTTCTTCTCCTATCACATCAGACAAATCTTTCCACTCATAGATGCCTGCAATGTACACCTTCCACCTATCCTCTCTCTCCTCTGCATTTAACAGTGGGATTCCTGTTGCACCACCCTTGCATTTAATTTCGCCGAAGGTGTTTCGACTTTCCTTCATGACGAGTCAGTTCCGACAATCCCTTGTCTTTCGATTTTTTCTCGCTTTTCATGTTGCAATTTCGTCTTAGCCTCCCAACACTTCCTGTTTACTTTATTCCTCAGCTACTTGTATTTCTGTATTCCTCAATTTTCCTGAACCCTTTGTACTTACTTCTTTCATCGATTAAGTGCACTATTTCTTCTGATAACCTTGGTTCCTTCGCAGTTAACGGCCTTTTACCTATGTTTCTCTTTCCAACTTCTGCGATTGCCTTTTTAGAGATGTCCATTCCTGTTCAACTGTACTGCCTACTGTGCTATTTCTTATTGCTGTTGCTATCTGACCGTGATGTAATCTAACGGAAATGTTCCCGTATCATCCGGCCTTCTCCAAGTATGCCTCCTCCTCTACCGATTCTTAAACAGAGTATTCGCTATTACTTTCTGAAATTTATTACAGACGTCAATTAGACTTTCTGCTCGCTTATACCTTTTCTCAAGCCCATGTTCTCATATAAACTTTTCTACTACTCCTTGCTCTACAACTTCATTCCCAGTCTCCCTTAGCTATTAGATTTTCATTTCCTTTTACATACTATGTTACGCTTTCAGCGTCCCCATATACTTTTTCTATCTCTTCATCTTCAGCAGAACGATCACTGAACTGTACAATGTAAGTCACTCTCTGCCGTATCTTCATGTTCATAACGAATCCTACTCCCGTTGTACCATTTTCTGCTGCTGTCGATATTAACTGTAGAATATATTCTTTCCATTTCACTTCACTGACCCCTACTATATCTACACTGAGCTGCTTGATTTCGCTTATCAGATTTTCTAGCTTCCCTACCACATTATAGCTTCTGACAATCCACGCCCTGACTCGTAGATCGTTATCCTTTCTTTGGTTATTCATTCTTTTCCTCATGGACACTACTAGGGTGACAGAAATATACCACTTGTTACTTAAGGGGTTGGAACTGAAAACCGTGTGAGAGAGTCCATGTGGAAGTGTGCCGGATGGCACCCTGGAATTGTCGCTCTGCAAAGGCAGCTCATATGAAGAAATCATTCATATACAGAGCGGGGTGACAAACAGTGAAAAGCCACGATTCTATTTATAGTGGTGAAGAACAGGACACTTATTATGGAACGTTGTGGGACATCATTCTCCAAGGTTCATGAGGAACTGAAAAGGTGCCAACCAGGGTCGAGTGGGACAGGAACTATCAAAGAAAAAACAGGAGGTCCGAATGACCTCAGTCATGGTGTGTAAGAAAGAGGCAATGGCGCCAAGCTGTGTCATAGGCCTTGCGAAGATCGAAGAAAACTTCGACAAGATGGCCGCGCTTCGAAGGAGCCTGACGATCTGCAGTTTCCAAGCGAAGCAAATGATCGATAAGAGATCGTCCTTCCCAAAAGCTGCACTGGTAAGGAGACTAAGACTTTCCGAGTTTCTAGGGCCCAACAGAGCCCAGAAGCCACCATATGTTCAAATAAACTACAGGGGACGTTGGTCTGATCGGCCGGCAACTAGGCTGCAACATGTGTGCCTCGATGAAGGTTGTCCCACAAATGTTAAGAAACTATGTCTTAATCCTAACACCACTCATTTTTTTCCTGGACTTAATAATCAAGTGTGAGCATAGTCTCAGAACTAGCAACTTTATCCTGCATATTCCTTAACTGTTTTCCTCAGTGCTTTCATCCGAACATATCGACGCATAATAGAGATAACTTGATTAGTTCCCTAACCACAGGCCATCAGCTCAGTTAACCACTACAGTGTTCTGCATGTAACAAAGGAAAAAATGGCGCGTACACAAAGCTGAAATTGCTCCAGCTGAAATTAATTTAGGTTGATGATGCCCTCTAGTACGCTGGCGGAAATGGTGTTACACTGTGAACAAAAACACATAGTGATAGCGTAATAATACTGCAGTAATTATATGTCAGTGTTATATACCATTTACAACTTTATTCTTACATTAGTTTCTTTTCAGTATAGAAGCAATCTAATTTTACAAATGGCGAAAGGTGTAGCGCACGAAGCCTCTGCTCAGTCTTGTAATCATAGCGAGGGGGATACTGAATGTGGCGACAGTAGTGATATATTAATTGTTGAAGGTGAGCTGAACACTGGCCAGTATGTTGCTAGTATGACAAACAGTTTGTCAGACCTTCACGACTATGGTACCAAATGATATATGGCAGCAGGATAATGCAAGACCACACTGCATTTCGTAACACAAAAGGCTTTGAAGAATGTGCTTGCCTGTTCCCCTGATTTTCCGTGTAGAGAGCGATTGTAAAGCGCATACTTTCACACCAACTTCCAGCTAGCCATCTTCATGTACAGACGCAACCCGTATTTATGGAATATCAAAGATGACTCTCAGAATCTGTCTCCTGCCATGCTACATGGAATATAACGGTATATTATTTCCTGTGGAGCTCAAATTTCACACCTATGTTGATCGTCGGCATTATTTCCGAAAGCAATGAACGTTCAAAACATGTAATAGCTGTTATGTGATGAACGCCAGCACAATTTTTGCTAAAGATCAGCCCTTTGCTTCGTTTTACAACACTTTCTGAGACCGTCTGTATATATAAGTGAGTCGAGAAACATTGAACATGTAATTTTAGTCACGAAAACGTACCCTTTTGCAGCACAATAGCGCGAGCGAACATATGCTTCATAGAACGAAATGAAATCGCCGTTGCGCTCTTTCAATCCTTGTTCTCCTCGGGTCGTTGCCACGAGCGTTCCTTCATTCCCAAGAGAGAACTTAAGTATTCACACAAGAAAACAGGAGATTATTACTACCCAGAGGCGGCCTGTGAACTGGAGGGAAGAAATTCCACTCGTAACTGAACAGAGTTTCCAGATCCGATATTCCATTGTGAGTCAGACAAGTCTAGAAAGACGGGGAAAGCAACAAAATTAAATAGCTTTCGAAGCTTTTGAATGTATTACAGTATGCAATAAGAAAAAGGAAATTAATATGGTTAAGGATTTTATTAATGATGGCTCGGTGCTTTCCGGATCCGATAAGCAGCAATTTTATGCAAGTAGTATTTTATAAAGAGTCAAATAATCTAATTAAATTTTGTACAGCTCACGCAAAAAGCCGCCATCGAAACGAGGCAAGAGAGGGAAGTGTCTGCTTTAATCGAATTTGCCAATAAGACTTAGTTATTTGACATCGCTAATAGCATGCTTAATAATTAGGCACGCAACTTTTCATACTAAAAAGTAAATTACATTTACTCTTTATGTGGAAGTAATCCGTTGTTGCTTCCTTCTTGTATGTAAACGAAGACAGCAAAACACATGTCCACGGAATAAAACTGTGTTTTACGTGAAAAAATAAACTGTAGCTCAAATATCGCAGTTAATCTACATACAACGCAGGAGCAAGATGAATGTTACGGAGCACAATGCAAAAGTGCCGTTTAAGGACTACACGCAGTATGTCGTGCATTTCACATTTTTTATCATACTGAACTGACAAAAAATATTAACTTTAGTGACAGTCAGAATCACAAGTAATCTTTTCATCCACAGTACATTTCTTCGCTTTTTATCTACTCGTATTTCAGACAACAGAGTCATCAATTCTGAATGTCCACTGATACGTATGCACATCATCGCATTTAGGTATCCATAAACAGTTCAATTGCAGATAATATTCATACAGCCCAGTCAACCAAAAGTCTGGGAAATGATTCGTGCAGTTGCAAATATTTTCCCAGTGGTAGGAGAAAATTGCTGTGAACAACATGTAGAAACCCTGACCAGTGTTGAGGGTGAGTGTGAGGTTGGGTCTAAAGGTGACTATATTTAAGTTTTTCTTCAATAACTCGAAATTGCGGCATCAAGCGAAAACAAATCCCAGTACGGAATTGAACAGTATTAAATTTCACTAGGGAAGGTCATATCCATTTTTTATCTATGTGTCATAGTTTGCACGTTGCAGGAGATTTAAAAATTGCAAATTATTAAAACGTTTATGGAGATTTAATGTTTCATAATAAATGAAGAGGGTTAAAAACCAAAACTAAATGTGTGTACCACATATAATAGATCCATGTCAAGTAATAAATTTTAGTCTTGGGGTGTGATACGATGTGAGGGAGAAAGTGGTGGATTTTAGACGCGTTAGGGAAGGTAGCTTATGCAACTGTGGTTATACACTTGCCTCCATCGTAGGTCTGCAAACTGAAGAGCACTTTCCCTACCCCACTACGTCACGAGAAGAAACTACGGGGTGTTTCACGAAGTCATACCGACACTTCTGCAGTGCGTTTTACGAATCAGTGGCCACGAATTGCATAGACGTGTCCAGTGGGGTGTCTTATTTCTACAAAGTGCATTAACCCTACGATAAATAGAGATATGAGATTAATGCAAGTAACGCATAAGGCTAGAATGTCCGTAAACCTCGGTCACTGGTACGTTTTAAACTAATTCTTTTGTTTTCCTTTGTGGACAGTTGTACAGCTCTTCCCGAAAAGGCAACTTTTCCCACCACTAACACCACTCACTCTTCAGTTTTTTGAGAAATCTTATCTCTGCAGCATTTCATGCTCAACTCTCTTATGAGACTCGAAAAATTGCTCTGCTTATGATTACCTACTGGAGTTACACTTTCAAGAACTGAAAAAGGAAAACACGACGTACCACGAACGAACTGTGGGCGGAAATTGTAGATATGATGTACATGTACAGGCAAAAGGATGATTATAAATTCAGAAAAAATTGACGATATTTGACCGTGCGTGGATCGTGTTCGTGACATTTCTTACTTTACATCTTGTTTTTTACCATTTACCACCTCGTTAAGTTAATTTTCTATTACTGGTGTCATTGAGTTGCTGCCTTGCCTGCCCGTGAGCGACAGCAGCAGAGCTTATAGATATAGGCTATGCAGTATTGCCGGCCAGAGTGGCCGAGCGGTTCTAGGCGCTACTGTCTGGAACCACGCGATCGCTACGGTCGCAGGTTCGAATCCAGCCTCGGGCATAGATGTGTGTGATGACCTAAGGTTAGTTAGATTTAAGTAGTTCTAAGTTCTAGGTGACTGATGACCTCAGCAGTCAAGTCACATAGTGCTCAGATCCATCATTCAGTATTATCTTTGCTGGACTGCTATTACTTCCCGGTTGTCGTGTTTAGTGAGTGACTTCGGACCTGGCAGTGTTTGAGTTGGCACGCAGTACAAGTTCCGTCGGGGCGCGGCAGCAGTGAGGTCCGGACCGTCATGAGTCGCCCGACGGTTGCCGACACACGTGATTGGAGTGGGGACGTTTTTGGTTAGTCGTCGGTCGGTCGTCTTCCCGGACGACGATCGCTTATGGATTGGCTGAGTGGGGCGACTAGTGATTCGTTCCTGTTGTTATTGAGTCACTGCCTTTAGCGTTGTCTAGTTCTTCGTGAAAGTGTTCGTGAAACTGTGTGCAGTTTGTGTGATTTTGACTGACAAGTTATTTTAAATGTTGTCGGTGTACTTGGCTCTGAGATTGGTCGATCGGCGTGGAGCTGTGAGGAATTCTCGTTGGGGCGTAGTTTGGCCTGGGCCCGCTGGAGGTCTCTGCGCGGTGTTCCCATTGCCACAAGGTTCGTGGCTCAGCGACCCTGGACACGAAAGCCGAGTTTTGAATGAACCTACCAGTAAGTCAAGATTGTTCGCATTGCGTCGTTTGGAGTTCGTTGTCGGCTATTAGGATATTCCCGTGAGCAAAAACGTGTTCTTGAAGGTGGAAAACTCTAGGAACCCTCCGGTGGAGTTTCACTGTATTTGGTTAATTGAACTGAAGTGCACCAGCGGAATCTTCTGCCTTGTGGCCGTTAACGTTCCGATTACCTGCCCTGGGCGTTGACGTAAATTTCAGGCAGTGTAGTTTCTTCATCGTGTTGTTGCTGTCCTGCACGGTGTGTAGTTTGATAGCTCCATGTATGATTATTTGTGGGTGCCAATATCTCCTACGTTGTTCCGTTTAACTACCTGTTGTGACCTGGTAGGGTGAAGTGGAAGTTATCCTGTCGGTGGGTCCGCTGACTGTCAGTCGGCTGGGTTGTCGCCGGATCGTGAATGGTTGGACCGACTTCCTGTCTCACCTAAGCGAGCGTTAGTGTTTGAATTACAGGCCGACCCTCGAACATCTGTGCGCCCTTGTGTGTATTGCCTTTTTAAAAAATTTGTTCCTGTTGTTGGTACTTGTATGGCTTCTAGCCAGCTTTGTGTTTTAAATTAGAGTTGTTTTACTCTTAAGCCCTTCAGCATAGTTGGAAACTCTGTTTCACGTAAGTCTTTGGCATTTAAAAAAAAATTTTCTATTTTTAAGTCTCCGGCTTTCAGGCCTATTCAATTTAACTAGTTTACTCCAGCCTAACTAAAGAACTGTTTTAAGATAAGGCTTGCCTTTTAAATTTCTGATTATGCTTGCATTTTAAGTTATTGGCCTTCAGCCATTTTAAATTAAGATTAAAGCTGTGTATTTAAAAAAAATGTTTTTGTGATTTGTAATGTTTGAGCAAATAATAATGTTGTATGTTCGACTGTAACTGACAGCCCCTTATTTTGGCCCCTTTTCTAAATTTATTCTATCTGTCCCATCCTGCGAGTTAAGCAGGGCAAATAAGGTATATTCATGAGGTAGTGTTGCACAAACTGAACTAGTCATTAACACATAGTTCCACCTCTAGCTGTATGCAAGCAGTTATTCCGATTGGCACTTTTAATAGAGGTCTTGTACACTCGACGGCAAAAAAAAGTGGGTCACGCCTGAATTCCAAACGGTAGGTTGCACCTGAATGTATGCAACCAACATAGCACATCTGTGTTGCATATCGTCGTAACCCTCCACAGTACAGTCATTGTAATATACACAGTGGGTACTGCTAGAGACTACTAGAGAACACCGGTCTTTATGACAGTCCGTCCAGATGTAAAGTAACACCATGATAGTACAGAAGAGATCAGACAGTCCTTAACGTTTGTAAACTAAACTTTATTACGATAAGTGACATTTCAAATGTTATGGGACAACTAATATTGTCACATGCATTGTTCAGTAATGCTTAGGCACAATTAAATATTTGAAACTATATGGATTTATAAAGTTGTATTGCAATTGGAAACAAGTTATTTGCTGTCTAAAAGGTTTACCCAACAAATGCTGGACGTCGTTCAACGTTCAATGGGGAGTGGTTTCGCATCAACTTTATGTAATATTTAGCAGTTAAAAGAAAACGTGATTAATGGCGGCAAGCACTCTCCAGAAGTCCCAACATTAACAGCGAAACACAAGTAATATCATTGTTCACATTTCTCATCAACAGTTACTTGTACACAAAGTTGTACTTTAAATGACATGACCAACTTCTTCGTTCTGGATTCGGATGTAAACCCAGAACGTAAAGCCATTGTTAAACAAGCAAAGCTTTGTGCCTTATCGAGACTCGATCACTAGGCAGATTGAGAGGTCAAATATTAACGCTTGCACCAGTATCAGTTATCAGTTTTGAACTTGAACGTAAATGACGATAAAGTTTGTACGAAACCAGGAATCCTAACTTGACAATTACTTTCTTGGTAATTAAAATCGTAAGACGTTGTATATTGTTGCACTGTCAAGGAACAAAGGGTACACATGTTTAAAATTGAAATGCCATCATGTAATGCTGGTGACAAGGATGCGAACCCAGCACCTAATCAGATTGTTGTCTATGTACGTAAAATCAGAATGTAGATATCACAGTTTGTCACCAGTAGTGAGGTTGGAACCTTAAATGACGACTGAAGTTGCATTGCCTGACCGTTGTCTAACAAGGAACAGAAGAGGAATGTCCGAAGTTGGTCCACCATTAGCGAGATGTGCGCACGTACAACTAGAAATAAGGCGACGAAAACGTCTATGCTGACTGAGAGTCGAACGCCGCACACATGGTTATGAAGACACGTTAATAATCAAATTCTCATTCAGTAGTAGCCAGGAGTAGCATGTTTAGTTGAAAACCTTAAGGCCTTTCTCATCCCTAGTAACGTGTTGCCTAATATCTGCGATATCATGGTGTTAATTTACAAGTGGATTGACTGCCGTAAAGAGCAATGTTCTCTAGTAGTCATATATCTTTGAGTTGTAAATGAAGTGCCTCAGCAAAAATGGTTCAAATGGCTCCGAGCACTATGGGACTCAACATCTTAGGTCATAAGTCCCCTAGAACTTAGAACTACTTAAACCTAACTAACCTAAGGACATCACACACACCCATGCCCGAGGCAGGATTCGAACCTGCGGCCGTAGCAGTCCCGCGGTTCCGGACTGCAGCACCAGAACCGCACGGCCACCGCGGCCGGCTGCCTCAGCAGAAAGTAATTTCCGTCGTGCAGCACATATTGTTTCAGAAACATTGAGTACATGTTATAAGTGCACAAAACATAAATTATATACTACGTATATACTGTTATTTGGAGAAGCTGCCGCCAAACCTGTTTACTTTTACATTCCGCTTAGTTGTCGTGGCTGAATACACGTTTTCTTAAGGCTACATCTAATGCAGAGCGCTTACAAGAGGGAATAGTTTCCTGTGCATTGCTATTGGTAGCTAGGTGAAATATTTTTTTGAAGCTATGTGGAAAATGAATGTATTTTTCAACGTATTGTTCGTCAAATATTAGAATGAATCGACAACTGTGGGTGCGCCTGCACAGGTTATTGCATGATAGCTGTAGCTGCGTCAGTTTTTACTTCAGACTTGAGTAGGTTAGGTGTAACTTTTGGTTGTATCTTTTGATCCTCCAAGGGGTCGTCGTGGCCTTGCGGCCCGGGTCTGTACTACCTGCGGCTCGCGAGCTACGGTGCAGCCAGGCTGGCCGAGGCGAGACGGAAGTGAGCGAGCTGGCGGTGGCGTTGGTGGGCCAACAGCCCGGGACGAGCCAGCACGGCTGCGCAGCATGCCTCTGCGGCTCCGTTTGACGTAAATATGTTTACCTCCTCTCCTGGCATCAGTATAAGAGCGGCAAGCATAATTACACTTCAGCCCCCCCCCCCCCCCGAGTCCTTTTGTACTCCCCTCCTCTGCCTTCCCCAATCCCTGGCCCGTCTGCTCAGCACCCCCACCCCTCTTATGGATCCTCCTCTTCCATTGGCTCCTTTCCCCCCTCCCCCTTCACTTTTCCTCTCCTTCCCCCCCCCCTTTTTCCCGTCATCTGACCAGTTTCCCCCCACCTGCTCTCGGGTGTGGTATCTAACCTAACCTAACCTGATTTTATCGCCAACTGTTATTATTTTTATTATCTTCATCTTTTTAAAACAAATCCTGTAGGCTGAAGAGCGGCGTAATAAGCTGCTGCCAGCCCTCCCCCTTCAGGGGGAATCGAAACCCAATAAAGGAAAAAAAAATTACACTTCAGGCTGTCTGCCGTAATGGCTCACTGGGAGAGGTCTATTCGAGTCGTCGCTCTCATTGAAGAAGGAGGATGTTCCATCAGCAATGCTGGCAGACGGTATGGCGTACCACATACCACTGCAACGATATAGTGGAGGATCATCCGTGAAAGAGGCACCACCAATACGGCTCCTGGCTCACAGCAGGAAGACAGGGACCTAGTGTCTAGGAGCAGAGAAAATCCCTTTCTGAATGCGAAGCAGTTGCGGCAGGAGACCAACTTCCCCGGCTCCAGTGACACGATTCGCCGAAGGCTGAGGGACGCTGGACTGGATGCACGGCGATCAGTCGTGAAACAAGAGCTCAGCGAAGACATTGTTTTATACCGGCTAGCATTTGCGAACCTCCATGTGAGAGCGTCGTGGGACATCATTTTCACTGATGAGATGGTGTTTTCCACCAGTAACGACGGTCTACGAATCATTTAGAAGTCGCAAGGGACTCGCCATCGACACGAATATGCAACCACGACGAGAAGAAGTGGCCGGCTATCTGTTACCTGCTGGGGTTGGATTTCTGTGCGAAGGGCGGGAATTCATCACAGGATAGAAGGAACTCTGGACAGCGTGCAGTATGCCCACATATGGGAAAATGTGATGCTTCCGTCAGTGCGAATGCTGTATGCAGAAGGGGACGTCACATTACAAGAGGACCATTCTCCCATTTACAAGTCTGCATTGTTCAGCAGCGGCTCTCCACGATTGGCGTCAACGTCATAGACTGGCCGCCACGGGTGGCTGCTATGAACCCCATGGGAAAAATGTGGGCTGAGGTCGCCTGAACATTAACAGATACGAAACCTACCAACTACTGTGGACGCTCTATGGGACTGCGTCCTGGAAGCCTGGTAGGAAGTTGCTTCTTCAGGCTGTTACGTCCGACGGCTAATACATCCTATGCCAAGACGCATGATAGAAGTACAAAATAATGAAGGATCCTGGATAAAATATTAGAGACCGTAAAATGTTTTGTTATGTCTTCTTTTTGGTCATTTTTCCTCATTGAGAGCTAGTGGAAGATCGCATGGCAACAGAAAAGATACAATATGGGTTAGTTTTCCTTTGAGTTGCCATTTTAATTCAAGTGCGTTTCTTTTGAATATACAGTTTGTTAAATATTCTATTTTGATTTCATTTATTTCCTGTCTAGATACTTACAAAATAATCAGCGTAGATGACTCTGTCACAGTAGTTCTTGTTTTTTCCAATACATCTCTCTCTTCCACTCCATCCATGAATACACCCTCCGTCCTCCACACAATACGCTTCATATCATGTTTACTCGTTGTTAATATCTGCTCTAATCTCTCTCACACTCTCTTTGTCTGACACTATCGCCACAAGTGCCCTTCTATTCCATTCCCCCAAAACTTTATAAACAAATATAGCAGTTGCCATTGACGCTACATTTTCTCTTTTAATTGCTGCTGTCTTTACTCTCTACCATCCCTCTCAACACCTATGAAACCATATTCTTTGATCTCCCCTTCCCTATAACCCATTCTTCGCTCTGAAAACAGTCCTTCCTTATCTGTCTGTCCAAAGATAAAACGAACTGTGGCACACATCTAAGTAAGCAATCCTTTGCAAGAAATTCATGCTTATATTTTGCATTTCTGCACCTCTATCCATTCCCAGATCCCGCCCTCCTTCCTGTTACCCGTCCCTTGACATCTGCATCTGCATCTAAATAAATACTCTGCAATTCATAATTATGTGCTTGGCAGGAGGTTCTGTGGTCTGGTGGATTAATCTTGTATTGATGTGGAAAACGTGTAGGTTCACGTCTCACGTCAGGCGTAGATTTTTAACACACACAAGTAACTCTCTTTCACCCCTAGTAACGCCAAGTGCAGAACACCATTGTGCGGCTGGTTCCAGCGGAGGTTCGAGTCCTCCCTCGGGCATGGGTGTCTGTGTTTGTCCTTAGGATAATGTAGGTTAAGTAGTGTGCAAGCTTAGGGACTGATGACCTTAGCAGTTAAGTCCCATAAGATTTCACACACATTTGAACATTTTGAACATTTTTTCAGAACGCCAGTAAGCTCCGTTGTTCAATATCTGCAGTAAAGATATCCCTTCGCTGCCGACTGGGGCAGAGCGGCATTCGTTTGAGCTGTGACAGCTGGAGAAACCCCGGAAGGCAGAGACTGTGTCATCTGTCACCAGAAAGCCGTGGTAAACTAGAAAACGTATTTCGTTTAACGAACCAATGGCCATGTAAGTTCACAATGCTATTACTTTACTTGAAACTGAGACGTTGAAAATTGTGGTGCTGGAGTGGGATTCGAATTCGATTTCACTGTGTTCCCCAAGATTGCAAACACTTCTAGGCCTCCTCGAAAGGCACCTATATGGTTTCGAATACTGATCAGCACAAAATATTCATTATTTCATTTCAAGCCCTAGCATATGCACTCCGAACTACTAGCGAAAAATAGTTGCATTTTCAACATCTCTTCGTGCGTTGTCAGCTGTGACGTGTTCGTTTAACTTACAGCCACATGATCAGCTTTTTATCACGACATTACAACATCAAACGTTTTCTTACATCTTTTCCAGTTAAAACAGTCCTCTCCATCCTACTGGCGAAAATGGATTTGGGATTGACGTTGTGTTCGTTGTGATCACCAACGAAGATACGTTATGGCTTCAACTTCTAGCGAGCAGAGTATTTTCCATCACATCATTGAAAGTACAAACACGCCACTCCTAGCTATTATTGTAAAAGAATTTGATAGTTAGTCTTCACGATTACGTGAGCAAGGTTTGGATTCCATGCAGCACAGAACTCCTCGTCGCCTGATGTCTAGCTAAACATGCGCACATCTCGCTACTGGTGAACCAACAATACCTATTTATCGTCTGTTCCTGACTAGAAAACGATGGCGCTAGATGCTGGGTTCGAATCCCAGTCAGGAAAAAACAATTCTATCGTCATTTAAGGTTCCAACATCTCGCTATTGGTGAAAACATTTGATATTTAACTTCTGATTTTACGTACTTCGTTAAAAATCCGATAAGGTGCTGGGTTCACATCCCTGTCACAAGCTTTACGTGATGGCATTTCAATTTTAAACATGAGCATACCTTGTTCCTTGTGAATGACACCATATTAAATGTCGTTGGGGGTAGTTCCGAGGAAGGTAACTGTTATGCCAGGATTCCCAGCTCAGTACAAACATTTTCGTCATTTATATTCAGGATCAGAATTGGTAACTGATACTGTTGCAAACGTCTATACTTCACGTCTGTTTATGCCTAGTAATCGGGTCTCAATAAGGCACAAACGAAGATTAGCCTGGTTAGCAATGGCTACAGGTGCTGGGTTTGAATCCCAGTCCAGAATGACGACGTTGGTCATGTCATTTAAAGTTCAAATTTGTCTACACGTAGCTGTTGATGTGTTACGAGAACAATGATATTACTGGTGATTTGCTGTTAATGTGAAGATTTCCGTAAGGTGCTTTTTATTGTTAATCGCGTTTTTTAAATGTTTTATCCAATATCCAGTTTCCAGAGCCACTCGCTGTGGAGCGACGTTCAGCACATGGATGGAAAACGTTTTGGAGAGCGAAAAACGTTTTCCAATTGCCCTACAGCTTTGTAACTCCATATATTGTCTCCAGTATTTAATTTTGAGTAAGGATTACTGCACGATATGTAAAATAATCCGTTTACTCAGAACTTTTGGAATATCACTTGTTGTAATTTAGGCTAGTTTATGAGTGTTATGGGGTGTCTCATCGCTAAGAACGTGTTTTCTAATATGTTTTGTATGACGATATTAGTTGACACTTAGACTGACTGCCATAAAGACCTTTGGTCTCTAGTAGCCTCTTGCAGTACATATTGTGTGTAGTCAAACGGCTGAACCCCACGGGGTTTGGTATTTAGAGGGCCTGCAACACAGCTACATTATGTTGCTTGTATTCGGAAGTGACACACTTTTTTTGCTGTCAAGTGTACATTGAAGTGGCTCTTCGGGAGGAGTGTATTTATTTATTTACTTATTTCTATTTTTCTTCATTTGCTCGGTGTCTTTAAAAACACGCGTGAGTGTAATAGTGTGCTGAAATATACTACAATTGTTAAATGAGGTTTTACTTGAAACCTATCATTCAAAGAGATGTAAATATACACTTTGATTTTTGACTGTTGAGTTATTTCATTACTTTAGAAAATTATTTCAAAATTGGTTTTTCTTTCACATAACTCGCATTTGAGCAGTAAAGTCATCAAACATAATTGACTGATTTACTTCCAAGAATATTACTTGAAAATGAAATCATAATAGTATTTTAATTAGTTTCAGCATATTTGTACTTTAAGAGCAGGGACTCCAATACTGAAATTATTGGGAAACCATTCGACTCTAGAAGAATACTCCCCTTCCCATCATATTCAGGCTGTGGTAGTCGAACACTGGCTCTCGGCATAAGCTGGGAAAGTAGAATCTTATAACTAATGTTGCTCTCGGCTGCGGCTCATTGATGTGTGACAATGTTTGGTAAATGTTAAAGCGAGTGATTTCTGCGCTTCCACTGTGACTTCGCTTTATAGGTCGACGCGTAATGGCGTCCGTTGATGAAGCGGCCGCTAATATTATGGAGCTGTAACGTCTTAAGAAAAATTAACTCAGTGCAAATAACGTGACAGATGGCTCACTGTACATCGAAATAACTCACATTTAAACTTAAACCTCTAACTTTTGTGGTACAATATGTCTGCTTCCTATTACAAGAAACAAGCGAAGAGAGGGGGAGAGTAGAATATTGTAGGAGCGTTCTTCGCCATTATTAATTGCATAGAAGTTACTACAATAAAGGAGTTTACTCCTTGATACTAAGATTAAATTTAATATCTACTATAAGACAGGAAACTTTTACGCGGTCTTTGTGGTAGGTGAAACACATAAGGTTCGTGTGCATTTATTTCGTCGCGAGATACATTTATCGTTCCAAGTTTTTTTTTTGTTTTAAATGTTTTTACGACACAATTGTCGCTTGGACGGCACAAAGTCCTCCTGATGGATCTAATGCCAGGTTTTGGGCAATTTGGGCGTTACGTCGTCGAAATCCCGAGGTGGTCGGAGGGCCCGGTGCATGATTCTCCATATGGTCAAAGCTGGCGAGAGATCTGACAACCCTGTTGGCCAACGTAGGGCTTGGCCAGCACGAAGACGAGCAGTAGAAACTCTTAGCTCGTGGGAGCGAACTTTGTGCTGAATTCTAAGCCCACGATAGGTAGCTACGAAGGGCAAGAACACTGGGCTTAGAATACCGTCGCAGTACCGCAACGCTGTAAGGGTACTATACATGACAACCAAATGTGTCCTGCTCCGTTGCGTTGCCCTTCAAGACAAGATATCCCGCATTTGCATTTCAACAAGATAATGCCCGCCAGCACACCGTGAGAGTTCCTGCTGCTTGTCTTCGCACTTGCTAAACCATATCTTGACCATAAATGTTGCCGGATCTCTCCTCTGTTGTTTGGGGAGAGCATTATAGGAAAGGCCCACCAACTATCTGGGGATTTTGACGACCTCATGCACCTATTGGACAGAATTTGGCTCGATATCCCTCAAGGGAACAGCCAATAACTCTAGTTTGGGCAGGTGCTAAAGCTGTATGAATGCTTTGTGGACTTGCTGAATCTATGAAACACTTTGTCTTGAATAAATCATCCATTTTTTCTGAAACCAAAAATTGTAATCTATTGTTAGTCTGTACATGCCCATCACATCTACCGATTTCCGTCCCATTCGGGTAATTCCTTCGTGGTGCGTCTTTTTTATATTAGACTGCGTTTGCAGATTATTAAGTGAGTACCCAGTGAAAAGAATTGCAAGTGCCGATAACGTAGACAATGAAATCAACATTTTGCAACACATATGGAGAGAATAGTGCACATGGGGCATACTCTCTGATGTTTCAGAGAGTTGGCAACTCCAGCTTTTGAGTTGCTTATTAAGTTCCACCGATTCCTAAACCAGCTAGTTAATTTGAACATCATGTAAAATGAGGAGACCACCAATAGATGGGATAGGAGATATGAATATCTGAGGGACAAGGGCAGCAATGACGTGTTCAATATTGACAACTCATTTTGAGTTTTGTTTTTGCGTTTCTTTTCATTTAAACACAGCTTTTTAAGAAGGAGACTATATGAGATACCATTTCCTCAGTCACACTGCATAATTTTCGTACAGTGTGAAAATAGAACTGTTGTACACCAGTTACTCAATACCTTTCAATATTGTCGTAGCAACTGCTTGTACGATTCTTTCCATGTCGCTTCGTTAGTCTTTTCACTTTGCGAAATACCACGCATACTTTAAAACAATTAACCGGAATGAAACAAGCGCACAATAGCAATTCTGCACAGACGTCCCTATGATTTTCTATTCTTCTGTCATTGACTGTCTTTATGCAAGTTGTTGTTCCTGAAACTTTTTCTGATATCTCATCTAAAGTGAACATCGAAAATATAACTGTTGTACACCAGTTGCTCAATACCTTGCAAGATTATCGTTGCAGCTGCTTGTGCGATTCTTTCCACGTCGCTTCGTTAGTATTTTCACTTGGCGAAATACCACACATAGTTTAAAACAGTTCACCGGAATGATACAAACGCACAATAGTAATTATCCTCAGATGTCACCATAATTTTTGTCCTTCTGTCTTTGACTGTCTTTATCCAAGGTGTTATTCCTGAAACTTGTTCAGTTAGCTCGTCTAAAGTGAACTGGCAGTCGTTATTTCCCTTCATGTAAGTTAATATCTCTTCAACTGATGCAGGAATTTCTTGTGCCTCAATTAATCTCCTTGGTTCGACGTAGCTGGATGTATAAAGAACGTTTTATAGCAAGTCTCGTGCTAGTTGCATCTGCAATGTTTACATCCCCAAAAGAACAGATTTGTCTTAAAATCGTTCGTCCCCACTGATCTTTCCTTTTCCATTCATTAACTACAACTGCATTGTTCTAACTAGCGGATCAAACACTTTAAGCCTTTCGTCACAACTGAATTTGTTTTCTGTCTAACAGAAAATTTTCCGTCAATAACCGACTTAGAGAGCCATGCCTGCGAAAGCTCCACTTACGGGGCTGTGAGGCTGTGCCGGCCCTGGAACGATTCTGCTCGTCGAATTAACGACAACAGTCGGCGTTATGACCCGCCTGGATGTTGCTTTAAGCCGGTTTCTTACATCTCACCAGGTGAATACTATGCTGCTACCCAAGTCCCACCTCAGTTATACAATGTGCAAACACTTCGAAAACCGTCACTCGTTTTTAACTCCCGACACCAACAGACGGGTGTTGCGATAAGTCTCTACATCTACGTGATTACTCTGCTATTCTTAATGAAGTTGCTGGCAGAGGATTTAATGAAAGATCTTCAAGCTGTCTCTGTACCGTTCCACTCTCGAACGGCACGCCGGAAAAAAAAACACTTACATTCTTCTGTGCTAGTCCTAATTTCTCTTATTTTATTGTGATGATCATTTCTCCCTATATCGGTGGGTGCCAACAGAATGTTTTCGCAGTCGGAGAAGATAACTGGTGATTGAAATTTCATGAGAAGATCCCGTCGCATCTTGTTTTAATGATTACCACTCCAATCCACGTAACATGTGTGATGATGATGATGGTTGGTTTGTGGGGCGCTCAACTGCGTGGTTATCAGCGCCCGTACAATTACCCAATCTTTGCTCAGTCCAATTTCGCCACTTTCCTGGATGATGATGAAATGATGAGGACAACACAAACACCCAGTCATCTCGAGGCAGGTGAAAATCCCTGCCCCCGCCGGGAATCGAACCCGGGACCCCGTGCTCGGGAAGCGAGAACGCTACCGCGAGACCACGAGCGGCGGACACGTAACATGTGTGTGACACTATCTCCCCAATTTGGAGGTAATACAAAACGAGTACTTCATTGTACTTTTTTGATGTCATCCGTCAATCCCACCTGATGCGGATCCCACACCGTACAGCAATTCTCCAGAAAAGGACGGACAAGCGCGGTGAAAGCAGTCACTTTAGTAGACATGTTGCACCTTCTAAGTTTTCTGCCAATGAATCGCAGTTTTTGGTTTGCTCTAGCCACAATACTACACTCCTGGAAATGGAAAAAAGAACACATTGACACCGGTGTGTCAGACCCACCATACTTGCTCCGGACACTGCGAGAGGGCTGTACAAGCAATGATCACACGCACGGCACAGTGGACACACCAGCAACCGCGGTGTTGGCCGTCGAATGGCGCTAGCTGCGCAGCATTTGTGCACCGCCGCCGTCAGTGTCAGCCAGTTTGCCGTGGCATACGGAGCTCCATCGCAGTCTTTAACACTGGTAGCATGCCGCGACAGCGTGGACGTGAACCGTATGTGCAGTTGACGGACTTTGAGCGAGGGCGTATAGTGGGCATGCGGGAGGCCGGGTGGACGTACCGCCGAATTGCTCAACACGTGGGGCGTGAGGTCTCCACAGTACATCGATGTTGTCGCCAGTGGTCGGCGGAAGGTGCACGTGCCCGTCGACCTGAGACCGGACCGCAGCGACGCACGGATGCACGCCAAGACCGTAGGATCCTACGCAGTGCCGTAGGGGACCGCACTGCCACTTCCCAGCAAATTAGGGACACTGTTGCTCCTGGGGTATCGGCGAGGACCATTCGCAACCGTCCCCATGAAGCTGGGCTACGGTCCCGCACACCGTTAGGCCGTCTTCCGCTCACGCCCCAACATCGTGCAGCCCGCCTCCAGTGGTGTCGCGACAGGCGTGAATGGAGGGACGAATGGAGACGTGTCGTCTTCAGCGATGAGAGTCGCTTCTGCCTTGGTGCCAATGATGGTCGTATGCGTGTTTGGCGCCGTGTAGGTGAGCGCCACAATCAGGACTGCATACGACCGAGGCACACAGGGCCAACACCCGGCATCATGGTGTGGGGAGCGATCTCCTACACTGGCCGTACACCACTGGTGATCGTCGAGGGGACACTGAATAGTGCACGGTACATCCAAACCGTCATCGAACCCATCGTTCTACCATTCCTAGACCGGCAAGGGAACTTGCTGTTCCAACAGGACAATGCACGTCCGCATGTATCCCGTGCCACCCAACGTGCTCTAGAAGGTGTAAGTCAACTACCCTGGCCAGCAAGATCTCCGGATCTGTCCCCTATTGAGCATGTTTGGGACTGGATGAAGCGTCGTCTCACGCGGTCTGCACGTCCAGCACGAACGCTGGTCCAACTGAGGCGCCAGGTGGAAATGGCATGGCAAGCCGTTCCACAGGACTACATCCAGCATCTCTACGATCGTCTCCATGGGAGAATAGCAGCCTGGATTGCTGCGAAAGGTGGATGTACACTGTACTAGTGCCGACATTGTGCATGCTCTGTTGCCTGTGTCTATGTGCCTGTGGTTCTGTCAGTGTGATCATGTGATGTATCTGACCCCAGGAATGTGTCAATAAAGTTTCCCCTTCGTGGGACAATGAATTCACGGTGTTCTTATTTCTATTTGCAGGAGTGTATCTAACGTGTGTATCTGTGTGGCTCCGAAACGAAAGGTCCGATTTTAATGCAGTTTTCTTTTGTTTGACACCTGGGTTTATCAGGATGGTTCACAGCTACGTTACACGAAAATCTGGTTAGCCGTTTAGGTTTCATCGGTAAAATTAAGTAAAAAATTTTACCGCTACAGTGCCCGCTTGATATACATTACGTAATACGTAAGAGCTATATCAGGTTATGTAGAACCAGATAATAGAGCTCAGAAACATCTAGATAAAAGTTGCCGGCAACATAGTTTTATTTTTCCCGTCTGACCATCAATGACGATTTCTCTGTTTCGAAGTCACGTGTCTCAGCACCTAAATGATAGAAAAAGTGTTATTTTAACTTTACCGTAAAAGACAAACAAGGGCTGTCACAGACTTTTTATAGTACTTTTATGAGGTCTACAATTCAGTACTAAATCAAATGAATAGTACTTTTATGAGGTCTATAATTCAGTACTAAATCAAACGAGTTTACTCTAGTAGTCTACGTATCCTACTGCAAGAGAGCATAATGGCAGCCCACTTCCTTCCAACTCGATTTAGAATTATCACCACTTCTTATTGCTTCTGTACCTCAATTAACTAAATATATGCTAGAACGTAATCAATGGACATATGTATGAATTAAAAAAAGAAATACGTAAATCACATACGTGCCAATGGTAATTTAGGAAAATAAACTCGATAAGATCATTGTGATCAGTCGCCCTAAGTCGCCTGCAGAACTGAATGGAATTATATTTATTTGCAAAATATTAAACGAATAAAAGGTCGGAATAATAATTTCATATGTAGTTAAGACCGTACGTGTGATGCTGTATTGCCAAAATCCTGCAACTATAGTAAAATTTATGAAAACACATCTATTGTTGTATTCTAACTACGCATGGTTTCGACTAGGCAAGATATGGCGTCGCAGTTTCTTTTCGTCCTACAAAATAGTGGATAGTGTGTCGATCTTACGATGTTTTCTAGTAAAATATGAAGTTTAAAAAGCATTACATAAAGCTTAAATTAAAAATGTAAATCCCCAACACAAAAAACCTCTACAAAGGAAAAAGAAAATAACATTTATTACCCCTTTAAATTTAATGTAAGCAGTAATATTCTGATCCAAGCCCCGTCGCGTCTGGGAAAAATAAAGACAGAATCCAGCTAAAAATGATAAAATATGAAATTTAAGTACAAGTAAGCTGAGAAGGCAACGTAGGTATATACCAGAATAACAATATCAGAACGTTGAGTCTAAATCTTAAATAATTTACTCGAAAAAATTCGCATTACAGACACAAAGGTCAAAGAGTCCTCCCCTAACGCGACTCCCTATTTGGGTCGCCGCAATTGGAAACGCCCTGCTCCCCGCATGCCGCTCACCTGACGACTGGCGCTCGCAGTGTAATGAAGCGTGAGTTAGTTCAAATGGTTCAAATGGCTCTGAGCACTAAGGCGCCACACCTTCACCTGCCCATGTTTGCCTGACTCATGTAGTACTATCACCGTCAGAGGGTGGTACGGGACTACAAGTCCCACCGCCACACCTCCAAAGTGAATCGCAGTGACGCAATCACTGCCCTGTGGAAATTTACTGGCTCACCAACACAGTTAGACCGCAATAGACCGGTGATGCTGTATTGTAACATATCACCCCGGACTACAAGTCCGTTCTGAGCACTAAGGGACTTAACTTCTAAGGTGATGAGGTCCCTGGAACTTAGAACTGATTAAACCCAACGAACCTTAGGGCATTACACTTATCCATGCTCAACGCAGGATTGGAACCTGCGACCGTAGCACTCGCGCGGTTCCAGACTGGAGTACCTAGGACCGCTCGTCCACTTCGGCCGGGCGCGAGTTAGTAGGCTGTCATTAAACCACTGCAGGACGCAACCCCATGGGGGAGATTACGCCATGGACATAACCTCATAAGGGAGATTACGCTATGGATCTAAGTTCGTACTTAATATTATCTAAAAATATGATATACAATAAATAACTGACTCTAATCTTTAACATTGAGTGGCTAATTGAAGACGGATTGGTTTTCATATTTTACATAACAAGTAATTATAACTTCACAATTTTGAGGTGTGGATACGGAACGCGAAATACTCCAATAAACGATGCCAGACTGAAGAGGCTTATAACCGCAATGATGAAAGTATGCTGTTCTAGAAAGTACAGCTGCTGATAACTCATTTTTTTAATTACTTATATATGAATAACACAACATGTAGACCAATGGTAACAGGTAACGGGTTAGTGACAGGAAGAATATCAGAACACCTCTTAAACTAATCATGCCAGATGCGTTCATAACCATGCCAACCGTGCGTCAGTGTGGGAAAGAGGTACAATAGAGAGAATAATAAGAAGAAATATATCCTCAGCAGCTTTCGACGGAACAGACAGTTTTAAAATCATATACCACTGATTCTCTGAAAGAGATCCTATCTCAGTTTATTTAAATTGAGCCGCGCGGGATTAGCCGAGCGGTCTAAGGCGCTGCAGTCATGGACTGTGCGTCTGGTCCCGGCGGAGGTTCGAGTCCTCCCTCGGGCATGGGTGTGTGTGTTTGTCCTTAGGTTAAGTAGTGTGTAAGCTTATGTACTGATGACCTTAGCAGTTAAGTCCCATAAGATTTCACACACATTTGAACATTTTTCTTTTAATTGAGTCAGCTCTGGTGTACTCTTTTTGGCCATACTCATGAACAGCACCTTCGAGTTTGTTCCTGAAACCTCCAGCATTTTCATGTTTCCTGAAATAACTTGCATTTACCAATTTATTCCTCTTCAATCTAAGATTACGTAGTTCTGATAAAGTCACATTTACAGTGTAAAAACTTCTCAATCATTGTCCATATTTCACACGAAACTCACTTAATAACTGCAATTAACTCTGCTGTATTTTCACTGGCAGAGTGAGACTATTTTGTCTACTCAAGTAAAAGAACTGCACAGGAAATGCTTGGCAGGTACAGAATTGTATGTCTACTAAAAAGCAAACAGTCGTCCTGTTGGGAAATACGCCTTTGCCTGAAGAACGCTACAGCGCCTATACAGGATGATAAAATTCAGTTTCCCATCTAGCTGTGTGCAGAGACATATTTACATTCCTTGCATGTGCATTTCTTGCATCAGTGCAATGAGGAATTTGTATGTGTATTGCACGTAGTGTTGAAGAACTTGGTGAAAAATAAACACCTTATGGGCATATGGTCAGCACATTGTGTCCACACTGACTGATAACTTGTGCTGGAGAAGGGTCGGTATAAGTGTGAGAAACACCCCGCAGTTGCTTATTGGAACGTATTGGGGTAGGGGGAATGGGAAATCACCAGTATAGCTCTTCAGTTTGCAGACTCACAACGAATGGAATTGTACGACCGCATTTTGGCGACTGGTTTTGCCTCAGACTTGTACTTATCCCGTTCACCGTGTAACACGTGCAGAACACATTTTACCCTTAACACAGCTCCACTACACTTCCATGTGGTACGCACATGTAATACCTGCTCTTACCAACCTTCACTTAGCGATAAACATTAGCTTAAATCATCCAAATACATTTTTTTAATACTTCGCCACTGTTCGTCAGGATAGAGGTCAGGAGCGGAGGGCGTTGTGAAATGAAAATTAATTGAAGTGGAATGGACCCAGTTTATTCTTGCAATGATGGTACAGTGGTGTCTACGTAGGGCCGAGCAGCCCCAAGAGGGGTTGCCGTCTGCTCATCAGAGAGGCAGAGGCTAGAGGAGCGACTACTCGGGGCCGAGGTCAGAAGCTAAGAGAGCGCGGAGCTGTTTCCAAGCCGCCCTCGCCGCTCCCGGCCGTGTCCCCACGTGATCACACGATTAGTCTCTGATTGGAGGGTTGATTCCGCCAACGCGCCTTGCTAGTAGCGTACCCCCGTGAGCGCAACCAACCCGTGGGACTTGAGTCTGACCGAGGAGCACGTGGCAGGAATGTGCCGACCATGGTCTTCCGGCCAGCACCCTCCGGCCAGCCCAAGCCGGCTACGGCCGAACATTATGCATAAAAAATTTATTGAATAAAATTTTGTCGGCAATGATCCCTCTTTTGGGGGTCTCCTCCCTGCACACCACTTTCCAGTCAGATGCACTGTGCAAACTATTTGTTCTACAGAAAAATGTAAGTAGGAAATTTCTTGTAGGCAACTCAATCTACTTTACTTTAGAACATTGGCCGCCTTTTCGTTAGCGGCCAAGGATTTACAGTTATTCAAAAGAAAGGATAAACAGTGAACTTTAAATGCACAGCCACCTTCACGCTCAGCCCTCTCCCCCCCCCCTTAATTGGTCAGAAATTTTACTATCTTGATCATGGCATTCCCTCCTATGACAGTGAAAATATCTGCGATTAAGTGAATAATTTCCGTTATTTTTCATTCCTTAAGTCGACTACGTATTCACTGCTTTCTGAAATCATTACGAAGCTTGTGATGGGTAGTGGTATGGCGAAGTCGCGTTTGATTAATACCTTCAAGGCATAAACATAAAGATGGCAAGTAAAACATACACGAGGGTTGGAACTTAAATAGTGGCAACTATTTATTCACAACCAATACAAGAGACTTAGATGCTTGCACCTCTTACTGTCCTGGAAAGTAGTCACCAGCGTTGTGTAGAACCCGTTGCCAGCGATATGGAAGGCGTAGTATGCCGTTAGCAGCGCCTGTTCTGTGGACGGTGCGAATGGAGCCCTCTAAAGCTATGGTGATTCTCGTTTACAACTGTGATGGTGTTATTCTAATGCATTACGTTCCACCACGGCATACCGTCAGTGCACAGTATTGCTGTTCGTTTTTTGGAACAACCCGTGCGACCAGCTTTGCGAAAGAAGCGGCGACTCTTTCTGCGCAACCCACACATCATTTTGCACGACGATGCGCAGGCGCTAGCTGTGGCTCCTCCGTTCGGTCGATGGGACTGGGAAGTACTGTACCATCAACCATACTCACCGGACTGGAGTCCTTGTGGCTTTGATTTGATTCCGAAGATGAAGGAACCACTTCGTGGTATTCGCTTCAGAACTGTTCCAGAGATTCCACAGACAGTAGATCGCTCCATTAGCACCATCATCAGAACAGGCTCTGCTAACGGTATACTACGCCTTCCACATCGCTGGCAACGGATTCTGCACAACGCCGGTGACTACTCTGAAGGACAGTAACAGGTGCAAACATGTAACTATATTGTATCAGTTGTGAATGAATACTTGCCACTATTTAAGTTCCAACCCTCGTATTTCGAGCAATCAACAGCTGCACTGTTGAGATCGTATGCATTAAAATGAGGAGCTAAACTTCGATTGCATACACATACCATATGCAGTACCCTTCGTAAACTGTTCTGTTCCATCCAGTCTTAATGTGCCGCTACGAATTTCCTATCTAGTGTTAAATACAGCGATAAGTTTAATAATGTTGGATGCTGTAGCTGCAGCTCACTAACTTTTTCCTTTTCTGGTAAAATCATTCGCCACTTTTCCTTCCTCGTCATTTCTGTCTAGTGCCTCTCCCTTCTGGATTCTTAGCTACGTAAACTTTTATAATCTCCAATTAATTCATCATCTACCTTCAGTTTTCGTACGTCGCTACAGTTAGTAACCAATTTTTTAGCGAGTTAAAATGGAGAAACACGAACTGAGTTCGGCAAGACAGGTTTTCCTTGAATTCATGCTGGTTGGCATAGTGGCCATTACTATGTTCAAGATACCTGAATAATTTTGGGTTCAGAAGATGTTCTAAGACTATGCAACTATATTGCACGGATGTGACTGCCACTTCTTTTCAACCATTGGGCACAGTCTTGTTCGATTGATCTATGGCATACTATAGTTAGAAATAGGGACTCGTTAGCTTTCTCTATTCTTTTGTGAATACCATATAATAGTAGAGCCTTTTCCTGTGCCCCCTAACCGAACTCTTTGCTTTTGCTCTAACGAAGGGATGATAGACACTTATCTTCTTTTTGTTGTTTTATTTTAATATTTAAAACCAGAATAAGTGTTGTGTTGAAGAACGCATGCGCATACCAAAATTTCCTCAAACCGTTAAAACACATCATTCACCTCACGTCCCGAAAGGTGTTTCATGTGCCCCAGGAAGCCTCATCCACTGCAACTCCCACGAGAGAGATCAGACGGTAGTAAACACCATGATTCGCAGGAGACGACAATTTTTCATAGACATACTTGTTAGCCAGCAGGTAACGTCCTTTATTGGAACTACCGCGGCTTAAGTAGCCGAGAAAATATTTCAAAATATATTCTTCTTTAGAATAATCAATATTGTTTTGGACACCACTGATGTTGCCTAACATTACTAGCGTAACATATTGTTATCATACCACTTGACTAGATAGAACATAAATACACTCCTGGAAATTGAAATAAGAACACCGTGAATTCATTGTCCCAGGAAGGGGAAACTTTATTGACACATTCCTGGGGTCAGATACATCACATGATCACACTGACAGAACCACAGGCACATAGACACAGGCAACAGAGCATGCACAATGTCGGCACTAGTACAGTGTACATCCACCTTTCGCAGCAATGCAGGCTGCTATTCTCCCATGGAGACGATCGTAGAGATGCTGGATGTAGTCCTGTGGAACGGCTTGCCATGCCATTTCCACTTGGCGCCTCAGTTGGACCAGCGTTCGTGCTGGACGTGCAGACCGCGTGAGACGACGCTTCATCCAGTCCCAAACATGCTCAATGGGGGACAGATCCGGAGATCTTGCTGGCCAGGGTAGTTGACTTACACCTTCTAGAGCACGTTGGGTGGCACGGGATACATGCGGACGTGCATTGTCCTGTTGGAACAGCAAGTTCCCTTGCCGGTCTAGGAATGGTAGAACGATGGGTTCGATGACGGTTTGGATGTACCGTGCACTATTCAGTGTCCCCTCGACGATCACCAGTGGTGTACGGCCAGTGTAGGAGATCGCTCCCCACACCATGATGCCGGGAGTAGGCCCTGTGTGCCTCGGTCGTATGCAGTCCTGATTGTGGCGCTCACCTGCACGGCGCCAAACACGCATACGACCATCATTGGCACCAAGGCAGAAGCGACTCTCATCGCTGAAGACGACACGTCTCCATTCGTCCCTCCATTCACGCCTGTCGCGACACCAGGCGGGAGGCGGGCTGCACGATGTTGGGACGTGAGCGGAAGACGGCCTAACTGTTGCGAATGGAGACGGTTGCGAATGGTCCTCGCCGATACCCCAGGAGCAACAGTGTCCCTAATTTGCTGGGAAGTGGCGGTGCGGTCCCCTACGGCACTGCGTAGGATCCTACGGTATTGGCGTGCATCCGTGCGTCGCTGCAGTCCGGTCCCAGGTCGACGGGCACGTGCACCTTCCGCCGACCACTGGCGACAACATCGATGTACTGTGGAGACCTCACGCCCCACGTGTTGAGCAATTCGGCGGTACGTCCACCCGGCCTCCCGCATGCCCACTATACGCCCTCGCTCAAAGTCCGTCAACTGCACATACGGTTCACGTCCACGCTGTCGCGGCATGCTACCAGTGTTAAAGACTGCGATGGAGCTCCGTATGCCACGGCAAACTGGCTCACACTGACGGCGGCGGTGCACAAATGCTGCGCAGCTAGCGCCATTCGACGGCCAACACCGCGGTTCCTGGTGTGTCCGCTGTGCCATGCGTGTGATCATTGCTTGTACAGCCCTCTCGCAGTGTCCGGAGCAAGTATGGTGGGTCTGACACACCGGTGTCAATGTGTTCTTTTTTCCATTTCCAGGAGTGTAACTAACTATTATACGATGATCACAACAGTGCAACCGAATTAGCCTTTTTTCTTACTGTATCGTTTCATAGATCGTTCGAAGAAGACTACGTCCATTGGTTGAAGGAAAGTCCGTGCTACATCTGTCTACAAGAAGAATAGCTGAACGACCGGTCAGCATCATCTATTGCAGATATATAGCGTATATCTTGAGCTCAAACGCAACAGCATTCATGTAAGTCCTAGTTCGCTGTTTTTATACGACCTGCTGAAAACCATACAACAAGGCAAACAAGTGAATGCAGTATTTCTTGATTTCAGAACTGCATTTGACCCAATCCATACCTACATTGTTTCATGTGATGTGAAACAAACATTAAATCTGAATTTTTTTATAATTTTTGCAATGGAAAGTCATCAGGAAGCGTGGAAGCAAGTTCACGAAAATGTGATGGCACCGACGCTATTGATGTTGTATGTTACTGACGTGGCAGACAACATTCGTAGAAATCCCAGGCGTTTTGCAGGTGAAGCTGTGTCTATATGAAATGATAAAAATAAGTAATGAGCCACTTCTCCTCAGAATCAAGGAAGAGAAAGACATACGGAAATACGGTCAAGAATGAGGGATAGAAATGCAGAAGATATGTTTCGACAACAGGGAATAGCTTCCATGGTAGTACAGATACCTGTAAAGTGTACATCGTTAGGAGAAGACAGAAATTGAATATATCCAATAAATAACGTTCTGAGATGAAGAGGTAGCCACTGTCCAAGAAGTCGGAGCAGCTGCACCAAGCCTCAAATTTATATTCAGTGATTACAAAATTAATGAGTCACTGCTGGATAAGTGAACTGGGGGAAACAGTTTTGTTACGACATGAAATGGAATGATCGTGTAAACTCAGTTGTAAGGAAAGAAGATGTCAGGTCTTGGTATGTTGGTAGTGGACTGAGAATCTGCAAAGCGTCTAGAGTGGTGAGTGACAACAGACGCTCTTGAGACCCATTCTAGACTACTGATCAAGTGGGAACTGGCGAGTTGTACATGTAAAAATTAGGAAATACCGAATGGTTACAGGTTTGTTTGACTAGCAGGAAGACTGTATAGTGCAGAACGTGAATTGGCAGCTGCTTGAAAGTTGTGAACCATCCAACACGGCGTACCTACAAAATGTTTAACAGACCAATGTTCTGTGAGTGAATCTAGAAATATACGCTCTAGGACTAAATAAAAATAATTATAAAAAAAGGTCCGTAGGAATTACCCGAACGGGACGCAAATCGATAGATGTGCTGAGCATGTACAGGCAAACAGCTGGTTGCAATTTCAGAAGAAATGGATGATTTATTGAAGGGAAAGAGCTTTACAAATTTTGTAAGTTAGTAACGCGTTCCTCCACCTCTGCCCCTTATGCAAGCACGTATTCGACTTGGCACTACCTGGTAGGTTCGCTGTAAGTCCTCCTGAGGGATACAGTGCCAAAATCTGTCCATGGGCGTTGTGCGAGGCGTCTCCAGATAGTCTCCGGCCTGGAATCTCATTGACTGGAGTTGTCTTCAGTGGTAAGTACCGCATCGAATCAAGCCCCGATGACCAGACTGACAGTCGCTCGCAGTATCGGTCGTCAACCTGGAGTGGTCGTCTGGCGTGCCATTCCATTTCGTAGCTGGAGCCCTTTGTTTCTAATCCGTGGTTCCCTTACAGCGCATCGGTCCCGTTTTCTTCCTCCTCATGGCGTATAATCCTGGGCTTATATTACAGCAAGATAATGCTCGCCCGCATACTGCGAGAGTTCTTACAGCCCCTCTTCAGGTTTACTTAACACTAACTTGACCGACAAGATCGCCGGATCTCTCGCTAATTGAGGAAGTTTGGAGCTTTAAAGGCAGGGTCGTCCAGTCATCTCTGGATTTTGACTATATAATGCGCCATTTGGATAGGAGGACACCCAAAAAGACTGTCAGGAAATTGTAACCTCCCCCTCACTTATCGGCCTTAATGACAGTGAAAAATGAAACCGCATGTACCTAATGGGAATTTTGCAAAAGCAATCGTCACCGAAGTTAACCTGTCGGTAAAGAGGGAGGAAAGGGTTACATCTAAATGAAACGAAAAATGCAAGTGAAACTGGTGGAAATTAATTTTGGAAAAGGGTTAAAGTTAATAAAGAAAGTAAATGTGCGGCCGTTACGTTAACAATCAACTAGCGGTAATTAGATACTTGAGATTTGGGGGAAATTACGGTCGCCAGTCCGAAGGACAATTACTATAGTAACTGAAAAAAAGGTTATTACACATATAATTAGCACTAGAAGCGTGGCAACTGAAGGTTGACACGTGCAGTGTGAAAACTGAAAGTTTGTCAGAAGTAATAAATTTCGCTACACTCTGACTTAATTTAGCAAAAGAATTAATAAAACATGAAAATCGAAAGTCAATTTAGTGACTGAAGTTAATAGTGAGCTTTCTTTCTGAAGCACATCGAAATTCAGTAAAATACAGTTAGTCTTGGACTACCTCAACAATCAATTCTAAAACTACTTGAATCTACGCATTTTAGAAAGAAGAGATTTAACTTTGAACTTGAATTAAACGATTCTGAACAACTAACAATAGTAAAATTTAGTACGTACCAAGCTGAGCGGCAGTCACGGGTAAGCTAAAATACGGTAACAAAACTCGCACTCTTAATTTGTGCTTGTGCAATCTAAATACTGTGGCCAGCTATGAATACTTTAACTGAACTTTGAAATTAAAGCATTGAAATCGAATTATACTACTTTAATGCTGGCGCTTGAATTTCAACGACACTCGGGTTCATTCCGGAAAAGGAAGGGACCCTGCTTGGTAATGCAATTGGGACAATGAGCAACAAATGTTCACGCTAAGTTGCTGTAATTATAGTTACTAAAATGGCACAGTATGAAAAGCTGAGGTCTGCCATATAGTTCTAAAACTTTACGTGCTTCCAGTCTTCCTTGTTGGTTGATTGAAGGTTTGAAGCCGTCGATCGAGGAAATGGCGACAGTCACTCATTGTCGGCCATCGCTGTTGCAGTAGCTGGATGTTGGCGCGCCTTCTTCTCGACACGGTCACCACGCGAAACGGGCTCTTGATGTGCGCCAGCTAATGCTTCCCGTCCGCGACACCATGTCAGAAACTATCATCGCGAGTCGAGCGCAATTACATGCTGCCAAACCCCGAAAGCGCGGCAACTCGCGGGAGCGTCACACAACACACCTGCTCCACTGCACTACCCCAGCCAGACCCTCTCTCAGCTCAGCCCGCGCTCCACGCGGCTGAGTTAACACTGCCAAAGATCCTACACACTTTGATTCTTCACACGACCTATCGATGTAATCGTTCGATAGCAGTTTTCCCTAGGCAAGACCCAGCGTAAAAATACAAATAATATTTACTAAACAAACCAATTATACATCGACATAAATGCATAAATATATGTATACAAATAGTAAAACAATTACAATATACGAAGACATAGAAATGTTATATATTCAGGTAACAAAAATAAGGAAAACAAATTTATAGTACAATAGATGGAAATAGGAGGATATGCATTTCCGGCGTTACAAAATGACAAGTCGAATAAATGTTTGCATAAGAACCATAGGTGGACAATCGCGTTATCTACCCGTCTAATTTGTGAGGCACGTTCTCTTGAATAAATCACCCACTTTTTCTGAAATTGTTATTGTACTGTCAGCCATCGGGTTCCCCTAAATGGCAGGTAGCACCGCATAACAGCCACGCTATGAGGGAAACAAACCAACAGCCAAACAGGCGAAGACATCAGGTAAACACGCCGAAGATTCCAGTGGATTAAGAGGAACCTTTCCTTGCAGAGGTCGCCGCGACATATCCGGCCACGGATTCCTACGCCGGGTTTCTATTGGCTCCAGCTCACTATACAGGCCCGGCCGGTGGAAGGCAGGCCAGTCTTGGTCCGCTGCTAATGACAACCGCTACAGCAGAGTCTCCGAGAAGATATCACCGAAGACGCTTCACTGCACCGCCGACCGAAGTACCAGCCGACCAAGAGGAACCACATCTCCGGCTAGATCGACGGACGTCTACATCTATTGTACAGCCAGCTATTGTATTATAGAAGAAGTTACGTTTAATAAACTGTTGGAGAACACAACAGCTATCACTTGTTTCTTATCCACATGTTCATCACATCTTTCAATTTCCATCCCATTCGGATAATTCCTTCGTGGTGCGTCGTTTTTCTTCTTTATTTTTGTCCAAAACTGTACGACAGCCCGCTTCGTACAGCCTCCGCACTAATTGTAAGGTGAGCATATTGTCGCGTAACCCATATGGCAATGGAGCGCCGAGAAACCCAAATACGTTCCAACATGTATAACTCCCTCAGTCATACACTTCAAAGTGGGTTGTAGAGTTTCAGCTTGGGTGTATATGTATTTGTAGATCAGCCTGTAAAGATAAAGATACTATGGAGACCCAATTCTGAATCAGCATCTACTTCGATTCTATGTACACCAGATGTTTACATGTTAATTTTGCAAGGATTTGGTATCATTTCACAGATTGTATGCCAAGGAAGAGGGAAAATTGAATCATTCGCAACACTGGGTATAATCTGCGACACAATGTGGACAGTATACCGCAGAAAAAGTGAATGTCAGAGAAAACTCAGAAACTCGGAGATATTCTGACGAGGGACACTTTGTTTTATTATCAGTCTTCTGACTCGTATGAAGCGGTTCGCCATGATTTTCTCTCTTGTTCCACTCTCTTCACCCCAGAGCGGAACTAGCGCCCAACCAAGTAAACAGCTAAGAGAAGATACACTGGCACGATTATAGGTTCGCTTCCCGCAGCCGTCACCCAATTTGTTCAGTTTGCATACTTTTGCAGTCACATGCCTCGTTTTCCAGAGAAGAATTTGCTATGTTTCAACGATACATTCTCTGACTAAGGATATGAGACTGTGTTAGCTCGCTTCAGTCTGACCGTGAATGGTCGCTAGCCCCTGCTTTCATGTAATGGAGAAAGGTCTACTTTTGTATAGAAGGGAATGAAGAATCTAGAACATACAAGCAGTCATCCCAGTTTGATATATAGGTTGCTTCCCCCATTTCTTCTTATGGAGAATGATCTTTTACTGTTTAGTAACCAATTATGGATATAGAATGTACAAAAAGTCACCGTTATCTCGTCAGGTCTTGTAAAAAGAAGTATATACGCTCAAGAGTCACAGAAACTGGTACACCTTCCTGATATCGTGTAAGACCCCCACGAGCATGCAGATGGTTCGCAACACGAAGTGGAATGGACTCGACTAATGTCTGAATTAGTGATGGAGGGTATTGACACCACGACTCCTGCACGGATGACCATAAATCTGTGAGTACGATGGGGGGATGGACATCTTTTCCAAACAGCACACTGGAAGGCAACCCAGATATGCTTAATAAAGTTCATGCCTGGGAATTTGGTGGCCAGCAGATGAGTTTAACCCCTGAAGAAGGTTCCCGGGGCCACTCTGTAGCAATTCAGGACGTGTGCAGTGTCGCGTTGTCCTGTTGCAATTGCCCAAGTCCGCTGGAATGCACAGTGGTCATGAATGCATGCAGATGATCAGATAGGATGCTTACGTACATGTCACTGTCACAGTCGTATCTAGACGTATCAATGGTCCCATATCACTCCAACTGCACACATCGCACACCATTACAGGGCCTCCACCAGCTTGAGCAGTCCCCTGCCGACAAACAGTTTTCATGGATTCACGAAGTTGCTCCATACCTGTAAATATCTATCCGCTCGATACAATCGGAAATGTGACTCTTCTGACCAGACAACAAGTTTCCAGTTATCAACAGACCAATGTCGGAGTTGACGTTCCCTGGCGAGGCATAGAGCCTTGTGTCGTGCAGACATCGAGGATACATGAGTGGGCCTTCGGCTGTGAAAGCCCGTATCGATGTTGTTTCGTTGATGGCCCAGCATTCAAATCTGCAGCAAGCTGCGTAAAGGCTGTACGTTCTCGCACGATCATTTCCGGCCACAGCGACGTCGGAAATTGGATGTTTTACCGGATTCCTGATATTCGTGGTACACTCATGAAATGGTCTTACTGGAAAATGCCCGCTCCATTGCTACCTTGTAGGTGCTGTGTCCCATCACTCGTGCACCGACTATAACGCCACGTTCGAACTCACTTAAATCTTGATAAGCTACCACTGTAGCAGCAGTAACCAATCGAACAACTGCGCCAAACACTTGTTGTCTTATACAGCCGTTACCAACTGCAGCGCCGTATTCTGCTATTTTAAATATACTTTGTATTTGAATGCGCATGCCTATACCAGTTTTTGGCCCTTCAGTGTATATATAATGTTTAAAGGTTTCTCGTGTGAGCAGCCGGACACGATCGTCGAATGCTCACTATATTACGGCGACTGACTGATCCGTCATTATCAGGTGGTGCTGCTGCAATGGTCTGCCCGCTCTCTACCACTCGTAGCGTTTTTATCTCTCTCGGCTTCATGTGGAATACCGTGCTCCGACGGCGCGCAGTGTGTCCGGTGATGGGGGAAGCGTTGGCTGCCGTAGGTGTGGGCAGGGGGGAGGGGGGGCATTATCTTTTCTGCGGCCGTGGCAGAATGATATCGTGTCCACTGGCACCGTTGCCCTTTGATAGAGCTTTGTATTGGTGGCCAGGTCTTACTGAATTGGTAATCAGTGTCCTTCTGCTTGACGAGAATGCCTGTTATGCGAGTTACTATGGCGTCTTTGAAGATGCACTCCCAGTAGTTATTTGTGGAAGCCAGTACTTTACCTCGTCATAACTCGCTTTGTGTCCAGTGTTTATCCATTGTTCTTGCTATGGCAGATTGGTTTGGTTGGCCTACGTCAATCTTCCATCGAAGAAACTGTTTGGCCGCTGCAGGTCAGTATCTACACGCTTCCAGATGCCACCATCCAGCTCAGCTATGCGGAGTGCTTACCATTTTGGTGCACAGAGCACATACGACCTATACATACATACATACATAAGACCTATCAACGGAACTCACACACTAGGAGACTGTGCTCCGCAAGAATGGATACGGCAACCGTCAAATCCAAAGGGCCTTCCGACAACAGAAGCGAAGTACAGACCAAGTCGAAGAATAAGAAGAGAAAAAGGACCTGGCGTTTCTGCCTGTTGCAGGAAACGTGTTGTCCAAAACAGGGAGACTATTGAGGCAACACAATTTCGACACAGTCTTTCCACCACCAGCGAAGACCCGCGCCTCTCTAGGAACGGTGAAAGACGATGTCGGCCCCAGGAAAGCGGGCGTATACAAAATTCCGTGCGGCTGTGGCAAATCCTATATCGGCTGAACAGTGCGTACGGTGGAAGATCGATGCGAAGAACACCAACGCTACATCTGCCTAGGGCAACGAAATCAGTCTGCCCCAGCATAACATTGCACAAACATTGGGCAGTCAGCGAATGATGACGAGACAAAAGTACTGGCCTACAAAAATAGCTATTGGTACAGTATCGAAGATCCCTTAGAAATTCGCCTAACAGAACCTTCGTCAACCCAGGTACTGGTTACCAACTCTGTAAGGACTGGAAACCAGTACTATCAAGGAACAACGGTGCAAGCGGACACGAGATAGTTCCGACACGGCCGCCGAAGTGATCTGCCTTCCCCCCGCCCCCTCCCCCAACCCACCTACCCCCCATCTATACCGCAGTAACCGCTTCCCCCACCAACGAACACACCTCTAGCCGTCGGTGCACGGAAATCGCAACTGGAGCCGCGAAGGTTAAATACGGTATGAGCGGCAGGGAGAGGACAGACCACAACATCAGCACCACCTGATGATGGCGCAATGGTTATTCACCGAAATATCGTGGGCGTACGGCGACGGTATCCGTCTGGACACCCGAGAACCCTGCAAACAGCATGTGCGCCGGTAAAGCCTCAGATCACATACATATAATACATCGCCACCCCCTAAAATCACGCAAAACATTCTGTCTCATTTGAGCTTTCTTATCTTCCACGATTTCCTCATTTTTTCTCCATGAAGTCTCTTTTTTTCTACAGTTCCCTTTGTCACTGGTTTCTCTGGGACTTCTTTCCGTGACCTAACGATAGACTTGTACATCGTCTCTCTGACTTGACTTTCAAATGGATCCAATTGTGTCATTTTAGACATATGTGATCCATGGTGTTGTTGACTCAACTTCCTTCAATGTGTCAGAATCTTGTTGGTTGGCCTTGGTGGTAGCCTGGTGATGGGCCTGTAAAACTTTAACCTTGTTTTCCTGGCATATGCTGCTGGGTTTGCATCTTGTCTGTTGTGTTCGTAGAATGTAATCTGTATAACTATCTTGAGAGCTTTGGGGCTATAATTTTTGTCTTGATTTTGCGTTTTTCCTTCAGTATGCTTTCCGTGCCGCTTTCCCTGTGGAGTGTTAGCGTCTCACACGCTTAAAGTCTTTCAGACTTTATCACTATGTTGTAGTATCTGACCTTTGTTTGAATGGACATGTTTTTATTATTTATACTCGTATGTCTTCTGTTTTGCCGCAAGTTCTCCACATCTTTTTGTAGTCGAGTCTTCTATGAGATCTTTCCTCCTCCTGCAGCTTCAAAAATTACACCTACATATTTGAAAAGTGTAGCTGCGTTTATCTTGCCACATTTTCCGTCTACTTTATGTACGTTTAAGTTTGAACAGAATAATTCAGTCTTCTGGAAATATATTTGCAGGCCAGTTCTCTCCCCACATTATTTCAGTATTTCTATTTGTTTGGCTGCTGTTGCTTCGTTACCAGAGAGTAGGGTCAAGATGTCTGCGAAAGCTTTCCTGAAATCTGTGAGAGTGTAAATGATTAAAGTGTTCCTGATATCATGGCATTTAGTTCTGCGCATAAACAGCTTGAGCGGAAATCAGCCTAGTATTTGCCACTATTGTGTTCAAACTGTTCTTGTGTCTTTAGGGGGAAACACGCAGACAACATTTTGTAGGTGACTTGTAGCAGGGAAATTCCTGTTTTGTTGTTCACATTCCTCTGCCTCCTTTCTTGTGCCGCGGGAGGATAAGCGCACATTCTCAGCCGTTAGGAAGTTCTTCTATTTGCCACGTGGTTGTGATTACTTGTGCAAGTTCCTGTAAAGACTTTTGTCTGAAATTCTTTAGTAGTTACGCAAAGACACCATCTTCACCGGATGTCCTACAGTTCTTTACTGTGCTTGCGGATCTCTTAACGTGTTAGTGGGAGTGATTCTGCGTGAGTGTATGTGAAGTCTTGTATTGGGTATATACAACCAAAGATTACGTAGATGTGTCTATGGCATAAATCGACCAGATGAAGTACCCAACGGATCACTTAAATAGCCCATGGTCACGTTGATAGAGGAAGTCGTCCAAAATTAGAGACGGACACATCTGACGTGGCAAGAACTCGTCGAAGCATTTATTGAAGTATGTCGCCCTGAAAAACTGTGTTCTAGGTATTCTGTATGTACATTTTATACGTGTCGTTCGAAACCGGAGTCGTATCTACGACGATGATATAATTCTTCAAGCGTGCGGCAATAGGAGCAAAGAGTCACGAATCGACGGAATGCATGATTTGAAATATGCAGACCAGTGGAGTTCGAAACAGCAAACTGCTACACGCGAGGCAATTCAGTACCTTGTCAACATTATTGCCTGTTAAAGCGACCTGAGGTTTATTAGTCATGAAATTGTCATCCGTAGTAGGGCTCGAGGAATACACAGGTCGTCACCTAGGCAACAGTTATACATATTAATGGCCTGAAGGCAATTCTGCTCCACTTACCAATGTAGGACAAAGAGAGGACAGCCAAGTGGACTACAGAGCGTGTCACGTCGTAAGGCGCCTTACCCAGAGTGATTCGGTGACAAGGAAGTGGTCTGAGTACATCTGGTGGTGGACAGGGGGAAGAAGGCATCCAAGAGGCCAGTCCTTAAGGCGAACATTTTTTCAGCCATCTGCTGACAGCAACGATATACTTGAAAGTGCTTTCTTGCGAAAGATATACTGAGAAAGGGTTTCTGGCATAGATCATGTTCACGGGCCTGTACATAAGAATGAATCGAAAAGAAGACCTCAATATCGATACAAGATACCGTTCCCAAAGAAAAAACTCTATCGAAAACTTCCAATAATTACGAATTTTTCAATTCTTTTTCCTTTTTTGTTTACAGTGGCAACATCGCATGACATTCATATCCTTATATACGAATGGACATACTTCTGGAGTTCAATGTAATGTACTTTAAATATATTTTGACACTGTGTCGGATTGTAAGTCTAATAGGTTTTTATTGGAATTGATCATTATGCATATGCATGTATCTGTAACCACATTTATGGCTATAGCTAGTACTAGGTGCTAAGTTCAGTTCCACCCGTATATCCCTGTGTTAAATTGACAATAAATGTGATGGTTATAGGACGTTTATCTTTACTTCCTTTTTTGGGTTCTATTATCTCGTAATTAATTAGATCTCATGTATATATTTGGACGCAATACTTGACTCAGACAGACTGCACGTAGTGTAGGCAGAAACGAGGTCTGAGATAAATACCTAAATCACATTTTTTACTGGTTTTATCTTGTACTACACTGATCAGAGTGTATAAAGAACTGATGCAAATTATTTCAATTCAGGTGCCTTTATATAACTATATTACTGTGTGACATGGAAATTTGCTTCTCGTCATTATACTATTGACACACTTGAAATGTAATTTAGTTTTAGATAAGTGACATTTTTATCTTCCTTGTCTATCTTCCAACCCTTTAGTATCGGTTGTCGTGCGTGTGCAAGAAAAATTATTAATTATCCTTGTGATCTTCATAGCTTACTTTTTCACTATATAATACTTCTGAAGTTACTACATTTTGTTATAGATTACTTTTTATTGTGTTGTCTTTGAATGTGTGATGTTGGGCTTCACCTTGTGATCTTTTTTATCGCACTTGTATGCTGGACTGCCAGTATTTTAGGTGCTGTTCATAGTGCCATTGCTGTAGTAGGCCTTCTAAGTACCTGTGTAACATGTTTCTTATGTTTTTGACTCGATAGCGATAGTCAATCAAATTTAAAGGCATTAATGTCCTGTGACGTTATATTTGAGAGAATTTGAAATCTACCACTGAGTTTTTCCTTTCTAAATTGTATTTTGTTTCGGTGTTCGGTGTTTGGATGTCCCTTTTTTCGTATTTACAGCAATAAGATGGTCTGTGACTGAAACCGATTTTGAATAAATAATTTTCAAGACAGAACTGTGTTCAAACAGTCCACAATGTCCTCGTAAAAATGAGTCTTATTTATCAAATCTGCTTTTATTTATCCACGGATTTGTCAAACAAGCTCGCACACACTCCAACAACTCTATCAATTTAAAATCACTTTTGAAACAAACGTTGTTCGTGTGTGCTGCTTTAGACACCTCTGTAAATGCCTACAAATGTGAATAAAGCATATCAGACAACTCTCGCACCGTGTATAAAGAAGCAGAAGAAGAAGAAGAAGTAGAAAACAATCCACTGGGCATGGTAATGGTTTAAAATGAGAGACAGATATACCCATGAAAACTTGACGAAGGAAATGTTACGCTCGAAACCTTGTGGTGATATAAATCATCTCCGAATGGACATTGAAGCTTTTGGTAAGATGTTTACAGTCACTTCGCTTTCACGCTGAAGAAGAAAACATATGTTGTTGTGGTTGTTGTTGTTGTGGTCTTCAGTCCTGAGACTGGTTTGATGCAGCTCTCCATGCTACTCTATCCTGTGCAAGCTTCTTCATCTCCCAGTACCTACTGCAACCTACATCCTTCTGAATCTGCTTGGTGTATTCATTTCTTGGTCTCCCTCTACGATTTTTACCCTCCACGCTGCACTCCAATTCTAAATTGGTGATACCTTGATGCCTCAGAAAACGTAAGTATGCGAAAATTTACTCTCTCCTGTTTGATCCTCTAATAACGTTTCATTTAAATACCAGGGAACATATAGGCTACACCGTCAGTGGAAGAACCAGAGAACTTCCGATATTTTCTATTTTTTAATATTTTATTGTATTTTATTCTTGCACGAATGTTGTAGGCAGCATATTGGTTTTTTTAAACACTTATTGCGTAATATATGGCTGGAAAAGATGCGACACCTTTATCATTTAGATAACTGCCAGCGCTATTTTGCTTTTATCGCTGATCCTAGTTTCCAAAGATGTTTAAACTCATGATAAAGTGAAATAAATGGCAATGTAATTCTTTTTTAACAACCATGCTACGATATATCAACAGATACAACGTCTGCCATTTTGTCAGATTTTGTGTCAATGAAAATTTCTCGGAAACACATCACACACGCTCTATATTTGACAAACACGTCCAACAACACCGTTCACAGTCAGCTATTTGGCATCATAATAAAATTTGAAACGTTTTATGTATGGGGGCCTTTGCGAAGAACGGATGCGGGATATAATGGGTAAAAGAGGATCGCCGCTAGGATGGCTATGTTGCTGTCTGGTAGGGAGCAGCCGCTGCAGTCCAGAGTTTTTCACGGCAAGGGGCTCCTAAAAGAAAATTAAATATAACTGGCCGCCAGCGGTTATTCTACAGGGCGACGTGGAGCAATTAAAAACTGCGCATCCTTATAACTTGGGGCCCACTTTAGGCCACGGCCACACGAGAGCGTTTTTCACGCTCGGTGGTGCCGGCATTCACGCCTGCAGTAGAGACCACTGTTTGTTGAATGGGGTTTGCGCACAACACGGTTTCGCACGCTCGTGTGAACTCCTTGGGTTATATTTGTTCTCCTTTGCAATTCTCCTTTTTATTTTTTCACACTGGCAGCTGGCCATATGTCTGCAATTGCTCTCTCTCTCTCTCTTGTGATCTTCCTGGACGAAGCGGCCTTCCAGGAAGACAGAGTCACAGAATGACTAAGAAACTTATCTGCAGGCAGCACAGTGCTGCTACCGGTGGTTTATCTACATTCTGTTCACGCATGTTTCTTCCGTTATTTACATTAATTATTAATTAGTATATATCGCGTTTAGCATAGGGTAATGCGTTTAGTGAGAATTTGCATTTCTCAGGCGTGTCTGCACATTGTGTCACAACTAATTCGACAAGTGTGCTCTGGAAGAGATAGTACAACTTTGCGAAACAGCCTGCATTAAGGTGTTCCCAGTGACCCGCCTGGATAGTGAGACTGGAGTCTCGCTGTTAAGTTTGCAGACAGGTGATAACACTAGGGTAGCCACCTGTACTTTACTCTAGGTTACCTAGTACTCTAGGTTATTATGGGCGCTTGTTCTGTGTACTTTGTGAGAACAGTAAAGGATGTGAAAATGTATAATTTCACCAAGTTTAAAGTCAATGTTTGAACATCGAAGTTTCTTATCAAAGTTTCCGTTGAGAAAGAGTGATAACCCAGAAATTTTATATTCTTTGCACTGGTAAGTGCAGCATATGAGTCTGTTAGACGGTATGAAGTAAGTAAACATCTCTCTGAGTATTATTTATTTCTTTAAATGTTACCCGACAGTCTCCTAAAGATTTACTTATTACATTTAGTGTCCTCTTCTGCATGCAAGTGTTGTGTATGCAACTACTTACTGTTATCGTTTCGATGGTTGACTGTGCTGGTGGTTGGTGGTGAGCTGAGTGAACGGTTCATTCTCATTATTTTCAGATTAAGCCATACTTGGGAACAAAACGTCACAAGTCTCTATCAGGAATGAAGAACAGCACCTGGAGTGCTTGAGAAATTTCTGGACTCTGTTTCTACCTCGTCATCTGGAAGTTTATCTTGCAGCAATCAAGGAAATCATACTGCTGCTGAACTAGCCTCATGAATCACACTGTGAAACATAACTTGTCTTAAATCTGTGTGGACTGTTTCCAGAATTTTTCACTCTGCAGGGAAGTGTGCGTTGATACGAAAAACTAAAACTGTGTGCTGGACTGGTTTCAAGTCCCGGCCCAGTGACAGTTTCCAACAGCCAGGAAGCTTCAATATGCAGTGTTTAATAAAACTGAACTCAACCATTTATCTTAATTCGTGTACTTCTTCAAGTATTCGTCTGATTGTAATCAAAATGGAAGCTCTAGTTACAGAGGCTCTTGGGCGATATGCTATTCCTAATGCAGTAGGCTATATAAGTACCGACAGTTTATTTTACTGCTTATGACCAGACCGCTTCTAACAAGAGAAACTGTTTCCATTAATGCTACAATATTTTACAGACAAAAATGGCATTGAAAATAGATTAACAGGTTTTTATCGTAAATAGTAATTACTCTGATGAAGGCATTTTCAGCGATGTTTCGTCTCAATGGGAAAGTACAAAATATCTTCTCGTAAAGTATCTGGGCTAAATGCTGACAACACAGATGCTAATTTTGAAGTTAACACTTATGAGTTGGCTACCCTAATGTTATCGCCTGTCTGCAAACTTAACAGTGAGTCGGCGAAACTCCAGTCTCACTACCCAGGAATGTCACTAGGAACACCTTAATGCTGGCTGTTTCGTAAAGTTGAACTATCTCTTCCAGAGCGCACTTGTCGACTTAGTTGTGACACATTGTGCAGACACGCCTGGAAAGTGCAAAATCTCACTAAACGCATATGAGTTGTTAGTATACTTGATAGTACATACCACCGTGAGACACGCTTTGAGTCTTTTATAACATTAGTGTTTTTTTCAAAATTTTTCCTCACTTTTCCCACTCTGCTGTAAAAGAGAATAACTGAAAAAAAAAGTATATTATCAGTGACTCAAGACTTACATGATGTGAAATTCCAAATGGTAACTAGGCAGAAATTGGAAAGCTAACAGAAGTTATTTTGTAAGCTAAGGAGATATCTGTCCAATGAATCTGTAAAATACACTCCTGGAAATTGAAATAAGAACACCGTGAATTCATTGTCCCAGGAAGGGGAAACTTTATTGACACATTCCTGGGGTCAGATACATCACATGATCACACTGACAGAACCACAGGCACATAGACACAGGCAACAGAGCATGCACAATGTCGGCACTAGTACAGTGTATATCCACCTTTCGCAGCAATGCAGGCTGCTGTTCTCTCATGGAGACGATCTTAGAGATGCTGGATGTAGTCCTGTGGAACGGCTTGCCATGCCATTTCCACCTGGCGCCTCAGTTGGACCAGCGTTCGTGCTGGACGTGCAGACCGCGTGAGACGACGCTTCATCCAGTCCCAAACATGTTCAATGGGGGACAGATCCGGAGATCTTGCTGGCCAGGGTAGTTGACTTACACCTTCAAGAGCACGTTGGGTGGCACGGGATACATGCGGACGTGCATTGTCCTGTTGGAACAGCAAGTTCCCTTGCCGGTCTAGGAATGGTAGAACGATGGGTTCGATGACGGTTTGGATGTACCGTGCACTATTCAGTGTCCCCTCGACGATCACCAGTGGTGTACGGCCAGTGTAGGAGATCGCTCCCCACACCATGATGCCGGGTGTTGGCCCTGTGTGCCTCGGTCGTATGCAGTCCTGATTGTGGCGCTCACCTGCACGGCGCCAAACACGCATACGACCATCATTGGCACCAAGGCAGAAGCGACTCTCATCGCTGAAGACGACACGTCTCCATTCGTCCCTCCATTCACGCCTGTCGCGACACCACTGGAGGCGGGCTGCACGATGTTGGGGCGTGAGCGGAAGACGGCCTAACGGTGTGCGGGACCGTAGCCCAGCTTCATGGAGACGGTTGCGAATGGTCCTCGCCGATACCCCAGGAGCAACAGTGTCCCTAATTTGCTGGGAAGTGGCGGTGCGGTCCCCTACGGCACTGCGTAGGATCCTACGGTCTTGGCGTGCATCCGTGCGTCGCTGCGGTCCGGTCCCAGGTCGACGGGCACGTGTACCTTCCGCCGACCACTGGCGACAACATCGATGTACTGTGGAGACCTCACGCCCCACGTGTTGAGCAATTCGGCGGTACGTCCACCCGGCCTCCCGCATGCCCACTATATGCCCTCGCTCAAAGTCCGTCAACTGCACATACGGTTCACGTCCACGCTGTCGCGGCATGCTACCAGTGTTAAAGACTGCTATGGAGCTCCGTATGCCACGGCGAACTGGCTGACACTGACGGCGGCGGTGCACAAATGCTGCGCAGCTAGCGCCATTCGACGGCCAACACCGCGGTTCCTGGTGTGTCCGCTGTGCCGTGCATGTGATCATTGCTTGTACAGCCCTCTCGCAGTGTCCGGAGCAAGTATGGTGGGTCTGACACACCGGTGTCAATGTGTTCTTTTTTCCATTTCCAGGAGTGTATATTGATGCTTGACACTGAAATAGCATTTTTGCAGTAAAATTTCAAATTTGTTTAATAACTTGTAAAACGGCAGGAAACTCATAACCATTTTGGATGTGCGTAAAATCACTGGTAATGTAAAGAGTGCCACCAAAAAGAAAGAACTTTTGTTTGGATATCAGTCAGGTAAAAAAATTAAACTATTGTATTCATCTGACCTGACGAGAAAAATTCACATAATTTTTATTTGTTGACAAAGCTTTGAAGTATTAAAATAAATGGTTTGATTTTAGTGACACAAACTGGTTGTTTACACTAGAAATACCTCTCTGCTTACATTGTTCTAGCTTTAAGGCTGGAAAAACTCCAGTTAAATATCAGTCATATATGGTTGTTTGTTTTGGGAAAATTGCATTATTAAACAAATTAGGTGGTCAAATACATACCGCTGAATTCTTCATAGAACTGGCCACTGCACATAAGTGATAACAAATATTTAAGACGATTGAAGATTAAAGACTTTACAAATTTGTAGGTATTAATTTAATTACTGTTGTCAGTTCACATTATTTGAGCGTTCATTGTAAGATTGCTTCTGTGATGAGAATTAAGTGGCAGGATGAAAGAAGCCACATTTCTCTGAATTTGATAAAAAATTAATGGTATATGTATCTTAGTTTAAATGTATCCTGTAGAGAAGCTGTGAGGCTGTTTAGTAGTAACAATAATGTGTTAAATATTGTTAAATGCAACAGCAATATATTTTTGTAACAGAACAATTAATGATAACAAATAATACATTATTTTTATACAATGTACTTTTTTCAAAACTTGTAAGAAATAATGTACTTTATTTGCTCCAAAGCCTACACACCCAGCCTCTCATAACTGGTGTTGCAGCTATATTTCATCTAATGCAGTATCATAATAGAGTGTCTAGACAGTAAAGTAATCGTTTTGTAAGTGGAGAAATACCCACGGCTGTACAATTCATGGGACGCAGGGTATACAAACAGAGCCAAAAGAGAAAACTGTGGCTAGCTCTTGCAATCGTTGTTCTGGAGAAAAGAAGGATGGAATGGGTGACAAGCAGAAACCAGATCTTGATGAGTACTGGCAGTAAATATATTATTAGTATGTGTAAACTGTGTACACTGAAATACATTCAAAATAAAATGTCAACCTGCCTAATTTCACATTAAGAAATAAATCTTGATTAAAAGATATCATCTTAGCATTTTAGCCATGGTATAGATCCTTGAAGGGAACAAAAGTAATCAGGCACACGATCTCTGACACTTCTGCTGCTATTATTCCTTTTGTCCTTTTCCCTTTTTACCTTCCATTCTGAATGTCAGTATGTCATTAGATTTGCAGATGTAATGTTGTCTCACAAAATTGTGAAGTGTGAAACATGCTTCAGTAAAATTATACGTCACATCAACATCAAAATTAATTGGAAGATGGAAAATTCTCGATTTATTAGATAAAATATCAAGTGATTATTCTACTTGTGATAGCATGTAGGGTCAGCTGCTATGTGGCAATTGGCTTCATTAAGTTGCCACTCATTGCAAAATCCTCATCAGTCACAAATAGGTAACGGATTTTCTGTCCATAAAGATCATTCAGAGTTTGACTGTAAATTTGTTCACCTAATTTAGTTTCAAATGGTTAAAATGGCTCTAAGCACGATGGGGCTTAACATATGAAGTTATCAGTACCCTAGACTTAGACCTACGTAAACCTAACTAGCCTAATGACATCACACACATCCATGCCCAAGGCAGGATTCGAACCTGCTACCCAAGCAGCCGCGTGGTTCCGCACTGAAGCGCCTAGAACTGCTCGGCCACAGTGGCCGGCTAATTCAGTTTCTCTAAATATATTAGTCTCCTAGAAGACCAAAATTCCTTACCTCTATGAATCTACAATGATAACTGCTTTCTGCTATGCCCATTAATACAACAGAAAAGTCCTTTTTGTTATTATAATATTCACTGTCTGGACTCCATGGTTTACCGATTGTTAACGGTTTTTCATCTACGGATCCCACAGTTCGCTATCTTCTCATACCTGTCGCTGATTTTCTTCCACTCTTCTGCGGTCGGTGGTTTCTTACACGGTATTTCTCTTGTAGATGGACAGAGAAGGAATTCAGACTGTAGAGAATCAATCGGATTCCCAGTCCAGCCCATATTTCCTATCTGAGGGATCTGATTTGGTCCGTTTTAACGTTCCTTTTTATTTACATTTTGCACGAGTCGTTTCGAGATATGATTCTGAAGCGTGATTTCTGTATGCCGTGCCATTTATTCGTGATTGTTACCACGACTCATGTGCTGCATTGTTGTGTTATCTTTACAGTTATGTGTGAAAATAGGAGCAATTTTAATTAATGATCGGTCATTGTATAGAGTTAGTGGAGGAAGAGTATATGAGGATCGATAATTGATTAAAAATTGCGGGGGTTTTTGTACATCACAGTGAAGACAACAGGACAATACAGAAACTCACACAACGAAAACATCACGAATAAATGGGATAGCAAACAGCTGATGATGATGTTTGGTTTTGGGGCGCTGAACTGTTCGGTCATCATCTCCCGTACAAAGTCCCAATCTTTACACAGTCCAATTTTTGACACAGTCCACTCTAGCCACTGTCACGAATGATAATGATGGTGATGAAATGATGAGGACAACACAAACTCCCAGTCCCCTGGCAGAGAAAATCCCGGCTCTGAATCGAACCCTAGACCCCGTGATGTAGAGGCAGCAACGCTAGCCACTGGGCCACGAGCATCGGACGGGATAGCACACAGAATTGCACCTGATAGCAGAGAAGTTACTTCGTAAACGAACTCGTAAAACTATTTGATTGTAAATAGCAACTATTAAATAAGCAGCAGGTAAGTACAATAATCTGTAACACTCTTATTCATAATCATTTAGAGGTATAAATAGAGCAGCAGGTATGAGTAATCATATGAATCAATAATACTTTTATTCATGGTCTTTTGGGGATAGAGAGGGATATGGAGGTAGAAAAAGCATGAAAGACTCATGTTTGAAAAATATGAAGAACCACTTACAAAGTGGTGATTCTGCTACATTCAGCAGGTCGTAAGTATTTCAAAGCAGATTTTATCTTACTTTGTGATTTTTTTAATTTTCTAAATTTCTTCAGTTCACAAGAATTTTAAAGTTGGCAAAAACTGTTTTAATTAACATTTTGGAGTAAACTGACACAAAGAATATAAAATAAATAAACCTTGCCTTAAATTAGAATTTTTCTTCAGCGATGATATTTTCCCTCGTGGTGTTCCATCATGTTCACGTTCCATCTAGAAACTGCCTCTACCCATACTCAACAACATTTCAAATGAGGGAGCAGCCATCCCATAGTATTCAAAAAACTTTTATGGACTTGCCTTCAGTTTGCTGTGTAGAAGCGCAAACTTTTCCTTTGTTGAGCCCTCCCTTCATTTCGGATGAGTCCTGTATTCTTTTTTTTCCTTATGCCGTCGTTTCCGACACCTGTGGACAACTACCGCTGCACCGCTGCACACACTGCAAGGACCACATTTTTATTTAATGAAATACCACTCATAGCTGATACTAATTGCGCACAATAAAATTTATGTTGCCGCATCCTGCACCCAATCACTGCTGATGGGACTTCCCTGCGCTTCACGCTGTATGAGGAAAGCGCCCAAGTCGTGTGTGTTGCCCTCACTGACGCACAATGGCGTGTGAAAATCATTCTCGTACGGCAGTATCCTTAGCGTCTATGAATGTTTATACTGCACAACTGTAACTGAGAAGACATTAAGAGACGTATGGATGCTGTGGCGAAGACTGATGATCGTTTTACGTGGTACGTCCATAAAGATTAAGATCCATTTTCATTTATTTCCGCAGCCACGCTCCAATCGCGGTTTGGGAGCATGCACAGCAGCTACTTTGAGTCAGGTAATCTACGTTCATCGACAGATTTGTTAGTTTCACGGATAAAATGCGATGAGCAAGTCAGTGGTAAAGAGGTGGATACTGCAGATCAGTGAAGGCCTTGACCAAATGCACAATGTCCCATTTTCGTCAGTGAAGAATACTTTACCGTACATATTTCTAAGAACTTGCCCCAGATTTCAAGATCAGTTCTTCATGAAACTGTTGCTGAGAAATCAGAAGTGTGTGGTTCTTTGGTTCCAAAAACTCTTACAAACCATCACAAAAACGTCTTCGGGGCAGTGCCCTTGACTTTTTGATACGATGCAACGAAGACGTTGATGATTTTCTATGAGTATTTCGGCGCTCATAAAACCCCATCATTTTAAATTACGATAAATGGAACGAAGGTACACTGCATCACCAGAAAATGGTAAAAACAACGCAAGTGTTTTAACCTCTAGAAGTTACGTGCACAGCCCTTTAGTATAGATACAGCACTGGATTGCATTGGAGTAGTGCTCTTTTCACCGCGGGGTGAAACAAACAACGAAAACGTTTGCTGTTCGAAAATTATTAGACCCCGTCCCACAAAAGAGAAGAAGCGTCACGCCACTCTTACAAAAGGCTTTGTTTTGGATCATGACCATCCCTGACCTAATGCTGCAAACAAGACACATCTCTTACAGGTCTTTGACAGGAGCTAGTTTGACCCTTAGTGACGCCAATCTCTTTTTAGACCTCGAAAAGTTCTTTCGAGGTACAAAATTCGACAACTATGAAAAATTCAAAGAGGATATTACCGCATGGTTGATGACGCATGCGATGGCGTTGCATGAAGGAGGCAGAGAAAAACTTGTAACGTACCCTCGTAAGTGCCTAGAGACTTGTCGGTATTATATAGAAAAATAGTTCAGCATTTATAGTTTTTTCTTATAGAAAGGAACTTACTTTCTGGACACACTTCGAATTTAGCAATATTTCCCCCGCGGTAAGATCTGTGAAATGAGATTTGCGTTTTTTCTCCATAACGAAGTTTCATTTACAAGTCATAGACGCTTCCTATCATCTCAGCTTTCGCGTTATTAACGAAGCAGTAAAGATGTTAGCCAAAGGTGTAGTTCTGTCCTGATTTGAACTCTTGACTTTGCTGACCGTTGGGGCATTAGGGAAGGGGATTAGTGGGCGAAAGCAGAGAATATTTGCACACCAAGGCACGTACACGGCTGGCCGTTTTATAAAGCCACAAAGTCGCACCTTAGTCCACTTTGAGGCCCAGGATATGTTAACTGTGATATTACAGCAACACACTAAGATTGAAATTAATGGGAGTAAACACTCCCCACAAAACTAACAGGTTTGAATTGCACTGTAACCAGACGATAACACCTCGAAACCATAATAGACACGATACTCTATCCCATACCACACGAATGGAATTTTTCTATCTAGGGACATTGTAAGAAAGACACTCTCAAATCGTAAACGGGATCCTCGAAACGTCACATAGCTACGATAATTATTTCCGGTGACTTTCGTGTCTGCCACGGGACCACATTGCAAAAATCGTAGAATATTTTATCCAGGAAACTGCTCTCTTCCTTCAGGTTTGTTAATTATCTTGCCAGCTATGGAACAGGCAAGTTCATGCGAAATACACAGCGTAGCGTATTCGTTTCCGATATCATGAAGTAACTGTTGATGTCAAGTTGTTAAAGTCGAACACAGTCCAGTGTAATTCGTTTCATGACCAGAGAAAGCAGTCTTACAAGAACGTACGCCTTGGTTATACTATCGACCAAAGTATCTGAGATTTATGACACATGTGTGAAGTCGTATTCGCCATACTATCGTTGGTTCTTCGTCTTATTAGACTGATTTAACTTTCAACTTAACTGCTGCTGATACTTCACGTACTTAACTGGTCGAAGCAAGTGTACCGTGTAGTGAGTGCTCGTAATTGTCCGCATGTCACCCGAAAATAATTCTACAAACGTACAATCAGAGTCTGTATTTGAATGAATCCCACAGCTGGCGACTATGTGGAGAAAACTAAGTACAATTCTAATCAGATAACGACACAGATGTGTAACAGTTTATGTCTGAAAGACTGTGTGCTGCCACATACATGCACTAATTTACTTAATACGGGGGAGGAAAAGAAACTGGTCCTGAAAGTAATTCGTTCTCGTTAAGATATGCTACACAACCAACATCATACGGATCAGGTGCTGATGATTTATTCTGAGTTGCTTATCTTAAGGTACACAAAACACTTCTTGTGCTAGTTTTAATTTGCCCCACCATCTGTAAACTGCAAGGAAAGTTATTTTTAACGTGTGACTGTATGCACATGAACGTGGGTCCAAGAGGCAACAGCAGCAGGAAACCTAATGAAACTGAAGTTCAAATATCACTGTAAAACCAAAGGAAGGCAAAATTACTTAAAAAAAGGCAATTTGCTCAAAAGAGCACATTTGTGAATTCATGATGATCTGCTCAGTAATATTGGACAACGTGTTGCTGCATCTCATTTCTGAGACGAACATCGGTGCCTGGTCTCCCCATACACTTCTATAATGATTATCAGGCAAGTAAATGTAGCGAACTCTGTTTCTTATTCGCTGGCGATCCATTAAAATTCCCTCATGTCTCAAGTCACAGAAACAAGCGTTATTTCTGTTGATGTCTTGATAGATGAAAAGATTGAAAGCTGAATAGTGGAAAAATTGTTTTAACGTAGTGGTGTTCCATCCAGGCTACATATGCCATAGATCACATATGCAAGTAATGCAATGTAGTGTGAAGTTTTGACGTAGCTTAAATCTGTGTTGAATTACGCTTTTTGAATTCAGTATTCAAGTAAAAATTTGCTCAAAGATTAAGGTATGCTGTAAAACATGTAACTTATTACCCAGTATCACGGTTGTATCCGTGTAGATTGAGATGTTCTTTTGAACTTATTTTAACATTTCTGACAACTGTGCTCTTTCACGTAATTTTTTAGAATAAAATCGGCAACTTACTTTATTGTGGTACGATATACTACAAAAGTCAGCGTAATTCACAGTTACATTTTACTTTTAACAAAATTCTTCATATATTCTCCTATAAACCGGAAAATATTAAGCCACAACTCAAACATTTCGATGACGAACGCAGTATAGCTCAGATATATGCTCATTTCAGGTGTGTTGCCATCACAACAGGTATCTTTCAATAGCAATTAATGCCAAGATGATGAATATGCGCTTCGAAATGTACATTGGCGAAGTAAACACATCACTTAACAGATAGTAAACAGTATACTAAGTGTTCCAGTTTTTCTTTGTTTCGTTGCATTTCGTTAACTATGCTATTAAGCCTCAAACTATATTTCCCATCTCTCAACATCATCTTCGACATTTAATGTCTAAAGTTATAGCACACACATAGAAATCAAATGTATTTGTTCTTCATAGCTTGGCCATGGAAGATGAATGTTTGACGCTGTCTATTCTCATTAGCTTGGCCATGGAAGATGAATGTTTGACACCGTCTATTCTCATATTCTCTCATTACCTCCCGATCGTATTTATTAAGCAAATGCAAGTTTTTATTTTTCTTAACGCTGACTTCAAAAGTTTTAATCACTGACGCGATTTAAGGCGCATGACCAAACATTTCTTAATTTATAGTAACTGTGAAGAAGGGTTCACGTCTCCTGGTTACGTGGGGCTATATAACAATGATTCACGTATACTTGTCATTGACATCAAATTTTGAATGGTACGTTTTGTAGATGGCAAGCTGATAACCTCCCCATCCCTCAACATCAGGATATTTACACGTGACATTCATCGAATTTTTCACTGAAGCCCTCTGTTTCTGTGGCATCTGGTTTACAAAACTATACCCCTAAGGTGATTGACATATCTCTAACGCTTACCTTCATCCACATTGGTTCACATTCGGAATCGCTAGTAACGATACTGCATATTATCGATTTCTTCATAGTAGAAAATAATCATATCACGGTGAAATTAAATTTAATAATGCAGTTACTCAATTCCATATAAACGATATCTGTTTCAAAAATGGTCCAAATGGCTCTGAGCACTATGGGACTTAACTTCTGAGGTCACCAATCCCCTAGAACGTAGAACTACTTAAACCTAACGAACCTGAGGACATCACACTCATCCATGCCCGAGACAGGATTCTAACCTGCGACAGTAGCAGCAGCGCGGTTCCGGACTGAAGCGCCTAGAACAGCTCGACCACAGGTGCCGGCTAAGGCAGTGAAAATGTGCAGTGTTGCTACATCAATAACCGATGCAACAGCCAGAATGTTGAATACAAGCATGGAAAGGAGCATGCATTGTGTTGTACAGGTGCCGGATGTCAGTTTGTGGGGTTGATTTCCATGTCTGTTACACTTGGTCGGTCGATACACGGATGATTAATCCTACTAATAGGCGACGTTGGAGTTGTCCGTTGATGTCCAATATGTGCTCGAGTGGAGACAGGTCTGGTGATGGAGCTGGCGAAGGCAACATGTCGACACGCTGTAGAGCGTATTGGGTTACAACAGCGGTATGTGGAGGAGCACTACCCTGTTTGAAACCCCCCCCCCCTCCCTCCCCTGGATTGCTGTTCGTGAATGACAGGAATGACAGCACAACAGGTCAAATCACCAGACTGCAGTACAAATTTTCAGTCAGGATGCATGGGATAACTACGAGAGTGCACCTGCTGTCATACGAAATCGCACCGCAGACCATAACTAAAGGAGTCGGTCCAATGTGTCTACCACGCAGACAGGTTGGTTTGCAGACCCTCATGTGGCCTCATTCTAACCAATACACGAACATCACTGGCATCGAGGCAGAACCAACGTTCATCAGAAAACCTAATAGACCTCCATCTTGCCTCCCAATGAGCTATCGCTTGACATCTCTGGAGTCGTAAATGGAGGTGGTTTGGTGTCAGTGGAATGCACGCTACAGGCCGTCTGGATCGAAGCTGTGCTTCCGGTAACCGATTTATAATATTTGTAACACTTCATTCCGTCACTGTGGTGCATACTGTTGCCCAGATTGCTGCTTGAGATGCAGTACGATGACACAGAGGCAAATACCAAACACCATGGTCTTCCCTCTTGGTAGTGACACTTAGCCGTCCGGACCAATGTTTCCCTGCGGAACTACCGGCCCTTGAGTTTGACTGCCAGCAATCACGTATATCCCTGCCACGTCTTTCTGAAATATCGCGGTGGGAACATCCAGACCTCCTTCAAGCTCAGCAGGTGTTGATAATGGCGTCTTTGTCATCTCGAAGGGGTTGTTCGCTAATATCAGATCACCACGTCCAATCTCAAAGGTATCTAACGCTTCGCCAGTTACAGCGTGTATTTAAATCAAATTTGATATGCAATGCATCGTCGTACTGGCGCTACTAGAGTACCTCTTATGCGATGTGAGCGTAATTTGAATAAACACATTTACCAACTTTCATTGTTGTCGCACAGCTCCTTCTTGGGCAATTTTTTTCTTTTTTTTTGCCGCTTATATACATCAATTAAACGATTGTATTTCTCACACTATTATTTTTGTGTTATAAAATAGAGACGATTGGCAGACTTTTATTATTCGCAAATGTTTGTTCGGAAACTTGGTTATCAGATAATTTCGCGCTATTTCGGGATTTGACTCTGCAACAGTATTTTTTGGAAGACAATAGCAGATTAAAACACAAGAAATTGCTGAGAGGTAGGAAATCAAGAAGAAGCGACCTAGACAAACTGAATTGATCACAGGTTGCTAAGAGTTTCAAAGGAAGCATAAGGTAACGATCGACTGAAACGGGGCAAAGGAATACAACAGGAGACAAATAGATAGCTTTGAGATATGAAGTAGTGAAGACAGCAGAGGATCAAACAGGCCGAACGTCCCAGCTAGAAACTATGGATAACATTCGAGATTTAATGATTAACGCACAAAGGGTAAAACACAAAAATTTTGCAAGTGAAGAAGGCAAAATGGAACACAGATGTCTATAAGTGATGCTTCTTTAGAAAAATGAGGCAGTTTTGTGAATATCAAAAGTTAAGTTGGAAAACCAGGTGCAAGAAAAGAAGGAAAGGTGAAAAATTGAAAGAGTATTTAGAAGAGTTATACAAGCATCTGTGGAAAATTATAAAAAAAGAAGTAAATGTTATTGTTAAAATAATGAGAGGTATGATGCTGTGAGGAGACTTGAATAGCGCACTACAAGACCTAAGTCGAAACAAGGCAAATGGACCAGACTTGATTCCATTACAATTATTAAGATATTAAGGAGACCTAGTTATGACAAAACTAAGCCATCCGTGTAAAAACCGCATGAGACAAGTGAAATACCCTCCGACGTCAAGAAGAATGTAATAATTTTCGTTAACGTAGATGTCAACAGTTCAAAACACAAGACAAAAACTGTTGCAATATACTAACACGAATTTGTGGAGAGAAACCAAAATATCGGTAGAGATCGACCTGGGGGACATTCACCCTGGTTAGGGAAAATGAAGGAACATCGAAGACAATACTTATCTTACAATTTATCTTATAAGAGAAGTTGAAGAAAGACAAATCTACGTTTCTAGCATTTGAAAACTTCGATAAAAATTTTGATAATCTTTACAGGAATACCGTTTTCGTAACTCTGATGATAGCAGGGCACGTAAAGTCATCTATATCTTGTACACACCCAGATGGAATTAATAAGAGTGGACGACATGAAAGTGAAGCAGTAGTTGAGAAGGCAGTGAGACAGTATTGTAGCCTAATTGCTATGCCCTTCAGTCTACAAATTAAGCAATCAATAATGGAAAACAAAGAGAAATTTGGACAGAAAGTCAATGTTCACTACAAGAAATGCCAACTTTGAGGGTAGCCGATGACAAGGATATTCGCTTCGTGGCGGCAAAGGACTTTTCAGAGAATTTAAATGGAATGGACAAGCTCTTGAAAAGCAGTAATGCCTTGAACATCAACAAAAGTCAAATAAGATTCGTGGATTGCAGTAGAAAAAGATCAGACAATGCGGAGGAAATTAGATTCTAAAATGGTTCACTAAATATTACTATGGTTTTTCTGTTTGTACAGAAAAATAACGGATAATGTGCGATGTAGAGTGGATTTAAAATGCGAACTGGCAACAGCAAAAAATATTTCAGAAGCAGAGGAACTTGTTACATCGAATATATATTTAAGAGTTTCGAAATCCTTACTGAAGCTATTTGTATGGTTTGTAGACCTATACAGAGAGAAACATAGACTATAAGCAGTTCATACATATAGGTATTTGAAATGTGGCGTTACAGGAAAATGAGTAGATGCGTAAATCGAATATTCAAGAAATGGATTCGTATTCAGGTACCGTATCACGATGTGATAACGTGATTTATATGACTTTTTTATGTCTGTGTATTTCTAGCCGAAACTTCCTTATCAATGGAGGAGGAACATTCAAGAAAAAAAAAATATCGTTTAATCCAACCACACTGTGTGCGAGAATTTTTATGCTCCATGTACACACTGTCTAATACGGGGCTCTCAAAAAAAAAAAAAAAAAGGAACAGATTTGAAACATTTATTGCTTCCCAACTACAACAGACAGTAACACAATTCTCAAGTTTATCCATAGAATGTGAGCGTCATATGCTGCACGACATATAAGCAAACGGTGGTAGATTTCCTGCCACACACGAAGCAGCTAGTCTGTCGTGTTCGACTTCACAGCTTCAACATTGCGACGTCGCAGACTTTCAAGAGTGTCAGGCAGAAGGGGGATAAAAAGCGGTCTTTTACGTAACCCCACAGATAAAAGTCACAAGGTGTGAGGTCTCGAGAGCTGAGAGGCCACCGGCAATGACGTTCATCTTTTGCTCTTTCTCTTCCAACCCAACGTCCTGGCATGGTGCCATTCATGTAATGTCGGACGTACTTAGACAACTTCACCATGTTATAACGGTGAGAAGACAAATGCCAAGCAACTGCGCACTCGACAAGTAAGGAAGTCTGAAGTTAAACATACCATTACAGGCAGATAAGGCAGTTCAAGCAGCTCATCATTGGTTGACATTGTCATGGTATTGTTATGATGCCACTTTGCATTGCTCCATGATAATTCGTTCGATACTGCAGAGTTCATCAGTGGCTGGATTCAACTGAGGTCATCTTAATACGCCAAGTTTTCAAGGAGTTTCTTGCAACGTGCTTGAAGTCCAGTAGCGTTTACCACTTGTAGTCATATTAGATGTCTTACATCTGAATGCTTCTATCATAACCTTGAAATTTTGCGGTGTTTCTATTAATGCCGTTACTTCCCATAATCCAACCCTTTTACTGCGTTCTAAGTGTTAATACCCGCGAACAGGAACTGTAAATTCGAAGTAAAAAAGCCTAGTAAGTATTTGTTCTAAAGAGCACATCTAAAGGGCAATATCATCTTCGCCATATCAAACACATCTCTTCTACAGAGGAAGTGTTCATAACTCTTAAGGACTGAATCGTAGAGTCGATGGTTAATGGGGTTTTTGGTTCGAAAGACCGATACTGTCATATTGCCGAATATTGTCAATGCTTCCTGGGATATCATGTGTAGAACTCTTCAGTCTTTATCCAATGAACGAGTGTTCAAGTGCAAAAGTAATAACCTAACTTCATTTGTGCCCTTTTTCACAAGGCATTCAGGATGAAATATATATATAAAAAAGGATTCATCTGTTGATAGAACTCGCGTACTGAACGAATACTTGGAAGGTTGCAGCTTACAGTAAACTGCACTGGTTGCTATATTTCGTAGGGATGCATCTTTGCGAAGTATATGCAGATAACCATATTACTTTAGTTTTACCTTGCCTTCAATTTATTGTGGGGGGAGGGGGGGGGAGGAGGACTACACCAGAATTATGTTCGTTCATCCCGTTCGAGGTCGGATGCTTCACAACGGACTGCCTCTTTCCCATTAAAAACTGATTCTTTCCCCTTGCAGCAGAGTGATGATACTTCTGGCCTCGCTTCGACATTTTTCAGTTTTAGCCTATTAAGAAATATTCATAATCAGTCTAAATCGAGCTGTAGCAGTAAGTTTCGGAAATAAAGTGACTTCCCCTGGCCCTTCAAACTGAGGTTTTGAAACTGTACAAAAGTAAACCTATGCTGACAAGATATAAAAGTGTGTAGCCAATACATAATTCTAAATCTGATCCGTTGTGCGTGGACCAAGCTCCGCTTATATTCTACCGTCTGATTTTAGTGAACATGCTGTCCAACATCTATGTTGCCATTCAGTTACATACTTCAAATATGGCTTTGCGAAATCTGGAGTAATGCGAAAGGGAAAGTGTGTGGCTGTAGTTTATGTCATCAGGGAGTCCACGACATGCACTGCTGCAATCAAATCAGATTACGTTGGTATTTCATCTGACAGATCTGTTTCTTTGCGAGAAACCCATCCACTACAGCAACGGGATGTGTACAGAAATTTTTGTTCGTGGAAATGTTGACTAATTGAACAAATGAAACCTTTCAAACCAGCTTACATCTCTAATATTTACTGATAGTTTTTCTGCCACTACCACGGAAGTGTAACTCTGATCATGGAAATACCATAGCTCTCCAAACCGTGACACCAAACACACCAGACTGTTGTTCTTGTGTGATGTCAAGTCATGACATGATATACGGCCCTTCTGATTGGCGCCTTCCACCCAGAAGAACAGATGACCATGATCGCCCTGCATCTGTGGGGAGCGCTGACACCTGTTATTTTATGAGCATGTTTGGATGATGCGTCCACATGAAGAAAAGGCCTTGCTCTCACCATCTGCACACTCAGTTTCGATCCAAATGTTGATGAATATTGACACACAGTTTGTGGGTACTGTATTCTATTGTATTGTATTGTATGTTAACCGGGGGCCTAGAAACGACGAAGAGGCTCCGTGCATGCCGCAGCCGCAGTGGTGCAGAACCCCACGACTACCGCAGTCCACTTCACCCCTCCACCGCCCCACACTGGACCACCCTTTCAGGGTTATTGTGCGGTTCAGCCCCCTGTGGACACCCCACCCTCCCCCCAGAGAACGTCTCACACCAGACGAGTGTAATCCCTACGTCCGCGTGGTAGAGTAATGGTGGTGTACGCGTACGTGGAGAAATTGTATGCGCAGCAATTGCCGACTGAGGCTGAATAAGGGGAAAAAGCCTGCATTTACCGAGGCAGAAGGAAAACCGCCTAAGAACAATCCACAGTCTGGCCGGCTCACGGGACCTCGACACAAGTCCGCCTGGCGTCTTCGTCTCGGGGACCAGGCGCTCCTTCCCAATCCAGAAAGCCGTGCGTTAGACTGCACGGCTAATGGGGCGTACCATTTTTTGGGTAGATTCATGATCTTGCACCTTCCTGAGAGCTCATTTACCTTGCATAAATCGTTGGATTTGTCTAATAGTTAAGGTTTGATACTGGTCTTGTTGTAGAGTAATTACTATTTATTGCCTTGCAAAGCGATTCTGCGACAGGTAACAAATTGCCTTTCTAGACAAAAACGATCCAAGCACCCACAAGATATCCATTGTAATTGTATCAGAACCTCAGGTTAGTTGCGGGTCAGGTCGTAATTGATAGTTCACGACTGAAAACCCTAAGTGGCTATATAAAGCAAAAAGAGACAAGAAGTTTAGAGAACTTTAGATGCAGGAACAAGACTCAGCAAATAAAGTATCCAACAAAGAAACAATGTAGGGGGAAAATTTTGACAAGTTAGAATTTTTAATTGAGTATACGGTTGGGGGAGGGGTGTGGGGCAGAGGGAGAAGGGCGTGTTATTAGGAAAGCACTGGATGTTGCTAACAGATATTTTGATTAGCAGATCTCGAAATATGAGTTGGCCAGTCACGTGTTTGGACTTACCCAGGATGATTTTCTACAGAATGCCAGGGAAAAACAAATTACTTAAATCAGGGCCGGCCATGAAGTGTCAGATTTCTCAGGCGCAGAGCGTGCTGGCCGTGTGCGGGCCAAGGTTAGACCTATGGCTCGGCTTTGCTCGCTCCTCGTCGGAAGTACAAGGAAAAGAGCGAAATTTCGTTTAGCATTGCTGTGCGGCAATTTTCGGTCGGCACAACTGTCTGAGTTCGGCAGAATCTTGGTGACTCTTCGCTGTATGTTCGTGGTACGGAGGACATGCACAGATCCTGTGGCTGTTTGCACAAAATGAGGCAGCTAACGATCTATCGACTCCCTTGAAACGAGGGGGAATGACAGATGAGAGCGATTGGAATTGTCATTTCGCGTAAGCGACAGGTACTGCGTATTTGCTGCGAAACAACATTAGTGTCATGCAGAAAGAATTAAAAGATACAGTTGACAATGAAAGAACAAAAATTTGCAACGATCGACAGAAGGGATTCCTCGTTCTGTGTATCAAGTAACAATGAGTGCTAACTTTGCAGGAATGAAGCACGTGAGAAAAACTTGTTGTAAGAGTAGCAAAATTTCTGATGTCTCGCGTATTATTGCACTGTCACTTGCAATAGTTTTCAACGGAACTAAACGAAGAGTATGGAGTCTTCATATAGTACTTCAAAGTTAGGACAGGGGGCATGCCGGGAACGATTTTTAGATTTAAAACTGACTCTTAGCACATTGGAATCCGAATTGTTCTTGTCGGATTATGTTGTCCCATATAAACGTGTTTTGCAGTCTCTTTAGTAACACCGATTCGCGGAGCTTCCCAAGCGTTGGTAGAAGACTGGTTGGGAGGTAATTGATCGAAAGTGAGGGATCCTACTCCGGCAGCGGCACCAACCTCACAGACTGACGTGGCCGAGTGGTTCTAGGCGCTTCAGTCCGGAACTGCACGACAGCGACGGTCGCAGGTTCGAAACCTGCCTCGGGCAAGGATGTGTGTGATGTCCTTAGTTAGGTTTAACCAGTTCTATGATCTAGGGGACTGTTGACCTCAGATGTTAAGTCTCATAGTGTTCAGAGCCATTTGAACCATTTGAACCTCGCCGTCTTCCACAGTTCTAGAAAACATCAATGATGAAGACAACTGTTGTCAGTTCTTGTGATTATGACCAGCATCTTGCTAGGAATATGTTTTAAGTTTTCAATGTAGGCGAAGTCTTGTTCTGATGAGTTGTTGGCTGTTTTGGAGATCAATTGTTTGATTTACGCTAGAGTGGCCAACTGTGGCTGTAACTGCGTGGCATTCGAGATGGTCATAATTACTGTTCAGACCTGCTCCTCGTAGCATGGGATTTCGCCATCTTGAGCCGGTGGAGGTGCTGCTGATATGCATCGGCACGCAGTTCTGCTTCCGACAGTGTGTCGTACGTCAGACCACCTGTGCCACGTGCATCTCCTTATGGTAGTTTTTGATGATGCAGGTTCTTCACGACGTGCCACACATCACGTGTTCATAGCAAGATGCCAGACTTCCTGGTCCTCCACTTCCTGTGCACATTGTTCGACTTCCCTGTCCAATTATTACATCTTTCTACTAACCTCTGGATCCTTAAAGTGGATAAATTGTTCCTGGAAATAATTCCATTGTGTACTGACGGCTTGAAAACACAGGGAAAAGCCTCAGAGTTCACATCTGGTTGAAATATTAGTGTGGTCGACTGGCGTTTCGTGGTTTGGATTTTGGCCGTTAATGTCTGTACCACTGCATTGAGGTTTGCCCTTGATGAGACGTCTTGTAATAGCTGAACGTTATTGTCCAGGAAACGCTGAAACTGTAGCCAGTCAGTCTACCTTGTGGTATGTGGTGGCCCTCACCAGTATTCCTATTACCAGCATGTGATTTTATGGTACGTCATTGATCACTCAGAGTTTGGGGCTGACGTTGATATTGATGACATTCTTGAGAACCGGTAAATCAAGGACGTCTTCTTGCTGGTGGACAGTGGGAGCACTTTCGTAGGGTCCCTCGAATTGACGACGGTAATGTTCCTCTAGCATTTCAAGCTGTATGTCTGCTGCTGAGGTCGCCTTAAAAAATGTTTCAAATGGCTCTGAGCACTAAGGGACTCAACTGCTGTGGTCATCAGTCCCCTAGAACTTAGAACTACTTAAACCTAACTAACCTAAGGACATCACACACACCCATGCCCGAGGCAGGATTCGAACCTGCGATCGTAGCAGCAGCGCGGCTCCGGACTGGAGCGCCTAGAACCGCACGGCCACCGCGGCCGGCGAGGTCACCTTACATCTGTACCCTGCCGAAATGGTCAAGGTGGTCACATAGGTCTTCAGGTAATAGGTCTCTGTTTGGAATGAGGTATACTGCAACACACGTGGTTTTTCATTTGGTGGCAGCTTCCAACTGTCGTAGCCTTGGAAGTAGTTCCTCTTGATGATGAATTTCTTTTTGACTAGGATAGCAGTCCCATTTCTCTTTGACCGATCTCATCTGTATAATAAACATGCGTGTTCTGTATGTGGAACTGTATCGACTCCCTTATCTGAGTCTCTGGAATGTAACATCAATGCTTCGTTTTGACACGATTCGCGTTCTATATGCAGAAATTGAGGTGTCTTGTACGGCATCTGTGGTCTGTTCTAGAACGAAACGAATGCTTTGGTGAGTTCCTCTTTCAGTGTGGGAATGGTGCTCTGTCTTTTATGCAGGGGTTGTCAGTAATGAATCAGTATTGATGATTTCTGGTGTGGTAGGGGCCTGTACGGGCATTGGCGGACGCCCTGTTTCTCTGGAGGTTCGTAGAGATTTTGAGGACGCCACGTCGGCGTAAGACCCTGAAAGTCGTTCTGCTCAAGAGTTGGGCGCAGGCTGTTGTTGTCACTTGTGTAGCAAGGTGTAGTGTCGCCGATTCAGACACTGTCGCGGCTTATCGCTGTACGTTGTCATGTTGCTCCACCTGCCCATTATGTTTTAAGAGAAACGTCTTCTGTCCTGCTACCCAACGGGTGGGCTTTAATTTGTATTTCCCCAGAAACGTTTGGTATGTTTCGCATTCGTGAAGGACGCGGTCTGTTCCTTTCAGCAGTTAACGTATCTAGTTATCTATGTTTTTTGGTGCATGCCAGTGCGCTTTTTTATGAAGCGGCCACATCGCAATCTGGTACGAGGCATTAGTAATTCGGCCTAGTGCTCCCATAGTCCACATACACTCCTGGAAATTGAAATAAGAACACCGTGAATTCATTGTTCCAGGAAGGGGAAAATTTTTGACACATTCCTTGGGTCAGATACATCACATGATCACACTGACAGAACCACAGGCACATAGACACAGGCAACAGAGCATGCACAATGTCGGCACTAGTACAGTGTATATCCACCTTTCGCAGCAATGCAGGCTGCTATTGTCCCATGGAGACGATCGTAGAGATGCTGGATGTAGTCCTGTGGAACGGCTTGCCATGCCATTTCCACCTGGCGCCTCAGTTGGACCAGCGTTCGTGCTGGACGTGCAGACCGCGTGAGACGACGCTTCATCCAGTCCCAAACATGCTCAATGGGGGACAGATCCGGAGATCTTGCTGGCCAGGGTAGTTGACTTACACCTTCTAGAGCACGTTGGGTGGCACGGGATACATGCGGACGTGCATTGTCCTGTTGGAACAGCAAGTTCCCTTGCCGGTCTAGGAATGGTAGAACGATGGGTTCGATGACGGTTTGGATGTACCGTGCACTATTCAGTGTCCCCTCGACGATCACCAGTGGTATACGGCCAGTGTAGGAGATCGCTCCCCACACCATGATGCCGGGTGTTGGCCCTGTGTGCCTCGGTCGTATGCAGTCCTGATTGTGGCGCTCACCTGCATGGCGCCAAACACGCATACGACCATCATTGGCACCAAGGCAGAAGCGACTCTCATCGCTGAAGACGACACGTCTCCATTCGTCCCTCCATTCACGCCTGTCGCGACGCCACTGGAGGCGGGCTGCACGATGTTGGGGCGTGAGCGGAAGACGGCCTAACGGTGTGCGGGACCGTAGCCTAGCTTCATGGAGACGGTTGCGAATGGTCCTCGCCGATACCCCAGGAGCAACAGTGTCCCTAATTTGCTGGGAAGTGGCGGTGCGGTCCCCTACGGCACTGCGTAGGATCCTATGGTCTTGGCGTGCATCCGTGCGTCGCTGCGGTCCGGTCCCAGGTCGACGGGCACGTGCACCTTCCGCCGACCACTGGCGACAACATCGATGTACTGTGGAGACCTCACGCCCCACGTGTTGAGCAATTCGGCGGTACGTCCACCCGGCCTCCCGCATGCCCACTATACGCCCTCGCTCAAAGTCCGTCAACTGCACATACGGTTCACGTCCACGCTGTCGCGGCATGCTACCAGTGTTAAAGACTGCGATGGAGCTCCGTATGCCACGGCAAACTGGCTGACACTGACGGCGGCGGTGCACAAATGCTGCGCAGCTAGCGCCATTCGACGGCCAACACCGCGGTTCCTGGTGTGTCCGCTGTGCCGTGCGTGTGATCATTGCTTGTACAGCCCTCTCGCAGTGTCCGGAGCAAGTATGGTGGGTCTGACACACCGGTGTCAATGTGTTCTTTTTTCCATTTCCAGGAGTGTAGTTTGCACTGCACTGGACCGTCCTTGCAGTTGTAGACTGCAGCACACACTATCGTGTAGAGGAGATATTTCAGTTGTAGATGTTATGATTGTCCTATCGCCTCGTAACCGTACACATAAACCGAATACGGGACCAATTTTTTCGTTTTTTCGTCTCTCTCGTGGCACTGATATACGTTGATGACATTGTAGCCTTTCCATCTAGCGCCTTCAGCAATTCATTCTCATAAATCTGTTCTGGCTGTCGTTTAGTAACGACTTAGAGCTCTTTGTCGTCCGCAGATTGATGAGAGGAAAATTTCATGTTGTGGTTGGCGGCAAAGCACATGGCTTTTTGCGTACTCTGTCCCTCTGAGAAGTGATCTTCGCCTGTCGGGAAACGAGCTGAGCGCCGTGTTGAGTTCAAAGTAGTCCTATTATGGTATACGGTCACCGGTAGAACCAAAGTTGATTTGAGATGGTCAGTTTCTTACCTTTCAGTCACTGCCTCTCCTTCTGGTTTTTCGACGTCTCGTTGGCGCCTCCAGTGACCTAGTTGGTTGATATCCGTTCGTCACATCTATCTCGTCAACCTGTCGTTTGCGGGGGTTGTGTATTCCTTCCGGTCTCTTTCCCTGGTGCCTCTTATAGTGGACAATACTAAAGTCGTCCTCTTCTTCTGGGAAGTGTATAACATCGCCAGATAACTGTTGGTACATAACTACTACTTCTGTCGTTAGTGACGGGAGTCCATTATCATGGAATGGTTCCTCCTCCAACTGTTCTTGTAAGAAGCTAGCTGGTGGCACAGAGTAAAGTCTCGAGGCGAAACTGTGCAATTTCCTTCGGAGGATGGCACGGGTCTGCTCCTATCCTCCATTGTGAAGTCCACTCTGCTGTCGCTGTCGAGTTGCGTCCTGCTGTTGTCCACCATGGTGAAGTTTGGATCGACGAAATCGTGGCTAGCGCCTGCGTTGTCTACTCGTTCGCGTCGATTGCTTCGTTGATGTTATTGTGTTGTTGGCGAGAAGCGTCTTCACGGGAGCTGCCGGCGCCCTCAGATAGGTGTGTCATCGGCATCTCAAAAGCCATAGCCGTTGCCGGGTTTATCATATTCTAGGGTACTCCCACATTTTCCTACTCTTCGTAGGTGGGGCTGCGGATGGGGCCTGCGTGTGGCAAGCACCCATTATCAAAGATCGGCCAACTTCGGCGCGGCCGAGGCAGCTGCCTTGGCTGCGTGAACTCTCTCTCTCCCTCGTCTGTGGCACTGCCAACTCGACTGTCCAGCGGCAAGTTTTTTTTTTTTACTTTATTGTTATTGTAACACCTGAACAACCAGGTAGGCTGGCAGCGGCATGCTACGCCGCTCTTCAGCTATAGTGGTGACAATAACAGTACAAGAACGGAGAATTAAAACGAATAGAGTGATGGGCAAAAAATATGGTCACAGAGACACAAAAAACACGGAGCCGTTCACACGCGACGATAACAACACTGAAAAGACGTTCACACGGCGCACATAACACTGATGAATCCGACGGCACAAGTGAATGTAGAAGTGGGACAGCGGACACTAAAAACACAAAACGACGTCACACACACGAGAGACAGATGGCGATGATCTCCAGCGCACGAAAGTCCATGTAGCGTGTGCGAGTCTGGGGACCTGCCAAGAGGGGAAGAAGGGTGAGGGCGGCTGGAGAGGGCGGAGAGGGGAGAACAGAGATGCCTATGGCTGAGGAGATTGGAGGAGGAGTAGAAGGACAGGGGAGGGGAGGCCCAGGGAAGGAGTGGTGAGAAGGGGAGGAGGGATGGAGGGTTCCCAAAGGAACAGATACAGGAAGAGGGAGGGAGGATCAAAGTTGGTTGGAGGGGTAGATGGAGGGGAAGAGGACATCATCAGGGAGGGGGAGCTGGCGGAAGCCACCATGGGAGAGGGTAAGGAGGGTGGAGAGATGGAGACCGGGTGGGACGTGGGAATACAGGCGCGGCAGTGGGCAGGAGTGGGAGAGGATCGGGGAGACGAGCGGGTGAGGGGGATCGCATTTACGGGAGGTGTACAGGATCCGTATCCTTTCAAGGAAAAGGAGAAGGTGGGGGAAGGGGATGAGATCGTACAGGAGCCACGTAGGGTAGGGGAGATGGATGCGATAGGCGAGGCGGAGAGCATGGCGTTCAAGGATTTGGAGGGATTTGTAAAAAGTAGGGGGGGGGGCGGAGATCCAAGCCGGATGGGCATAACAAAGGATAGGGCGGATGAGGGATTTATAGGTGTGGAGAATGGTGGAGGGTCCAGACCCCACATACGGCTGGAGAGGAGCTTGAGGAGACTGAGTCAGGAGTGTGCCTTGGCTTGGATTGTCCGGAGGTGGGGAGTCCAGGAGAGGCGACGGTCGGGGGTTACGCCAAGGTACATAAGGGTGGGAGTGAGGGCGATAGGACGGCCATAGATGGTGATATAGAAATCAAGGAGGTGGAAGGAAGGGGTGGTTTTGCCTACAATGATCGCCTGGGTTTTGGAGGGATTGACCTTGAGCAGCCACTGGTAGCACAAAGCGGTGAACCAGTCAAGATGGGATTGGAGAAGGTGTTGGGAGCGCTGTAGGGTGGGGGCAAGGGCAAGGAAGGCGGTGTTATCAGCAAACTGGAGAAGGTGGACGGGGGCTGACGGCGGCGGCATTTCCGCCGTGTACAAAAGGTACAGAAGGGGGGAGAGGACAAAGCCTTGGAGCACACTGGCGGAGGGGAAAAAGGTGTAGGAATCTGTGTTATGGATGGTGACATAGGAAGGACGGCGGGAGAGAAAGGAGCCGATCAGACGGACGTAGTTAATGGGAAGGGCGAAGGTTTGGAGCTTGTAGAGGAGACCGGAATGCCATACGCGGTCATAAGCACGTTCGAGGTCCAAGGAGAGGAAGATTGCGGAGCGACGGGAATTAAGCTGATGAGATGAGTGAGGGGAAGGAGAAGGTCGTCGCGAGAGAAGGACGGCCGAAAGCCACACTGGGTAACGGGAAGGAGGCAGTGCTGGCGGAGATGCAGGTGGATGCGGCGGGTGAGGATAGATTCCAGGATCTTGCTGAAGACTGAGGTAAGGCTGATGGGACGGTAGGAGGAGACGGCGGATGGCGGTTTGCCAGGTTTAAGGAACATGAGGATACGGGAGGTTTTCCACAGGTCGGGGTAGTAACCAGTGGACAGGACTACATTGTAGAGCCTGGCCAGGGTGGAGAGGAAAGAGACAGGAGCTTCACAAAGGTGACGGTAGGTGACACGATCGTGACCAGGAGCGGTGTTGCGTTTTGTGCGGAGTGTATCAATGAGATCCTGTGTAGTGATAGGGGCACTGAGTTCCGTGTGTGCCATGTTGTCCAAGTACTGGAAACCAGGAGCAAGGGGAGGGACAGAGGTGTCGGTTCGATCGCGGATATCCGGGAAGAGGGAGTAATTGAACTGGGGATCATCGGGGATGGAAAATACATCGGAGAGGTAGGAGGCAAAGTGATTGGCCTTACTAAGGGTGTCAGGGAAAGGTTGGTCATCATGGAGAAGAGGATAATAGGGGGAGGATTTAGTTCCGGTTCTCGCTTCCCGAGCACGGGGTCCCGGGTTCGATTCCCGGCGGGATTTTCACCTGCCTCGAGATGACTGGGTGTTTGTGTTGTCCTCATCATTTCATCATCATCCAGCAAAGTGGCGAAATTGGACTGAGCAAAGGTTGGGAAATTGTACGGGCGCTGATAACCACGCAGTTGAGCGCCGCACAAACCAAACATCATCATCATCATAGTTCCGGTAAGGCGACGGAAGGCCGACCAGAACTTGGACGAGTTTATTGGGAGGCTAGCATTTAAACGGGTGCATGTCTGTCGCCAGTCCCGGCGTTTCTTTGCCGCGAGCAAATTACGAATGTGTCGCGGGAGTTGCCGATGGCGTCGTAGTGTGTCCGGGTCACGCGTGCAGAGGAAGGCACGGTAGAGACGACGGGATTCACGGAGGAGGAGGATGGCCTGTGGGGGTAAGGTAGGACGGTGGGGGTGGACGGCGACAGTAGGGACGTTGGGCCTCCACGGCCTCAGACAAGGTATGCTGGATAAAGGAGGGGGCATGGGTGACATCGTCAGCGTGATGGTAGGGGAAGGGGTGGCTATCGACCTGGGTGGAAAGGGTATCCCGGTAGGCATTCCAGTTTGCACAGGAACAGTCATGGACGTACTTAGGGGGAGGGTCATTACGAGGGTCGGGGCGGGGGCGACGACCGTCTGAAATGTTGAGGAGGACAGGGAGATGGTCGCTACCAATAGGCTCCAGGACATCCACCGTTATGCAGCCAAGGAGGTTGGGGGAGGAGAGGATAACATCAGGCATGGAGTTGGATTCGGGACGGGTGTGCTGGGGGATGGGGATGAGGTCGCCTTGAAGAGAGGACAGGAACTGATGCCACCGCCGTAAATGGGCAGCGGAACGACTATGGATGTTGAGGTCGGCGGCGATCACATAGGAGGAGAAGGTATGGTCGATGTGGGAGAGGAAGTCGAAAGGAATAGGGGCGTTGGGGCGGATATAGATGGTGGCGCAGGTAATGGTAAGGCCGGGTAAGAAGAGACTGAGGATCAGGTGTCGGTGGGGTCGGGAAGGAGAGGTTGGAGCCGAACGGGGATCTGGCATTGGTGACCAATGGCAACTCCGCCACGCGCAATTGGGAGTGGATTATCGGAGCGGTGGATGAGATAGGGTGAGGTGTGGATGGAGTGGTGGGGTTGGAGGAAGGTTTCATTGAGGAGGAAGGCATCCACGCGGTGGGTGGCAAGGTTGTGCAGGAAGAGGTTCATGTTGGCGGGAAGGGAGCAGATATTGTTGAAAAGGATACGTTGCTGTCGCGCCATGGATTTAGACGAGGGTGTCAAGACGGGAGAAGGTGAAATGGGCCTGGTTGTTGGAGTAGGTGGCGTATATTTTGACATGGAAAATGGAACGGGCGGCGAGGGAGATCTGTTGGAGGGTGTGGGGGCGCTGAAAGGGATGAACATTCTGAAGGACGATGGTGAGGAACCTGATGATGTCCTCAGTGGTGGGGGGGGGGAAACAAAGGGAATTGCCAGGAGGGGTGGAGGCGTCCAGAAGACGGACAGGTACGGTGAGTTCAGGAGTGGTCGGAGGGGGTCGGGCTTTACACTTTTGGGAGTAGGTGGGATGGGGGAGATTGCAGGTATTGCAGGAGGGAGGGGATTGAAGGTTAGGGCACTGCCGGAGGAAGTGCGCTTGCCTACAATGCGGGCAGGTGGGGGCCTCGCGGCATTCAGCTGTTGGGTGTGCGTTATAGCGCAGACACCTCTGGCAGCGCAGGGATTGAGGAGGGGAACGGGAGGGGTCGACCTTGTAGCGCTGGTTGAAGAGGAGGGCACCCTCCTTCAGGAGACGGTCAATGGAGGGGGCGTCCTCGGAGAAAACCCGCATAAGCCGGGTGGGGCCGCCTGAGTTGAAAATGCGGCGGACCGCCCGCACCTCCAGCGTGGGATGCGCCTTTAGCTCTGCCAACACCTTCTCCTCCTCCGTGATCGACGGACTGAGCCGAGTGATCACGGCGGTGAGGGTTGGCGGGCGACGCGGGGGTTGGGATTGGCAGGTAGGAGATGGAGAAGGAACAGGGGCGAGGGAGGCATTGGGGCCAAAACGGGTGATGGGGAGGCGGGAAAGGATGTCAGTATGGAGGGTTGGGCTGGGGGAGGAGATGAGAACAGAATCCCGTCTGGGAGTAAGGAGAGAAATGGGGGCACCAGGCAAGTGTTGGCAGAGGAAGAGGGAGAGATTCCGGGCCTCGAGAAGGGAAGGATCGGGATGGGAGAGGAGGTATTTGTATAAACAGGGGGGGGGAGGAGGAGGAGGAGGCGGAGGGAGCAGGGTCAGGTAGGGAGACATCCATGGCACCCTGGGTGGGGAAGGGTGGAGGACGGGGCGGAGCCTTTTTGGGAGCGGAGGAGGTGGTGGTGCCACTATGGCGTTTAATGGCAGCAGAAGGGCGGGTGGTGATATGAGGGACAGGAGCTATAGGGATGTGGTGGGAAGGGACAGGTCCTGGCGCGGACGCAGCAGTCGGCGCCGGAGATGGTGACGGTGATGATGACGTTGACGGTGACGGTGAAGGCGACAGCGACGATGACGGTGGTGGCGGTGATGGCGAAGGCGATGGGGAGAGCTGGGCGTGGACAGTGGCCACCACCCTAGCCGGAGCTGCAGTGACAGGCTGGGGGAGTGGGGGGAAAGGATCAGAACGAGAGGAGCGGGAGGAAGAAGCTGGAGAAGGGGCGACAAAGAGCGAGGGCGAAGGGAGAGTGAGAAGAGGTGGGATGGAAGGAGGGGGGTGTGACTGGGCACACCATGTTATAGTGGTGGAGGGGCGGAAGGGGAAGTATAAACTATGGCGGTGGTGGTAGTGGTGGTGGTGGTGGTAGGGGCGGACATGACGACAGGGAGAAACAAAAATGCACAGGACGAAAAAGAATGGACACAAACTGGGGACAGACGAAGACATAGACAGAGACGGAGGAAGATGAAGACGGACGTAGACCAGGGTCGGACGGCGACGGCGACGGCGACGGCGACGGCGGGTGGCAGGAACGCCGCAGCTGCTGCTGCGGCTGCTGCCGCGGACGGGGCTGCTGCTGCTGCTGCTGCTGGCTGGCTGGCTGGCTGGTTGGCTGGCTGGACCGCTGCCGCTGCTGCTGCAGGAGGACTGGCTGGCTGCTGCCCGCTGGACCGGAACCGCTGCTGCTGCTGCTGCAGCTGGACCGCAGCGGCTCTGCTAGGCTGGGCTGGGCTGGCTGGCTGGCTGGCTGGCTGGCTGGCACCTGAAAAACCTAGCACCGCCGGAGAAGCAGCCGCAGGCACGGTTTTCTGCTTATGTACACTGACGTAATGGCGGCGTGTGGAACCTTCCAGAGGGGCGCATGCGCAGAAGGCAAGTTGAGCAGCATCTAACGGCTCCGTCCCGCCGTAGGACAGGACAACACATGGCGCGAGACCCGGCTACACGTTTGAAACTGCCGCTTCCTTGTCCGTATAGGCCTCAAGACTACTGCTTTGCTTTCGTTCAATGTCCAAAGCCCTCCCCCCATGTCTACTTAGCGTATAGTCCTGGTTTCTGTTAAATTGTTTCTGCTTATTGTAATTGTGGACGTTTCTTTCATAACAGAATCCAAGTATATAATTGTTTGAGACACAACTCTCGATTTTGGTTTTTTCGAATTTTATTTTACTTCTGTTTTGTAGGCAACGTTGAGCCACGTCCCACGGAGGGACGGAATCGCTAGGAACCGCCTGACTTGCCTTCGGTGCATGCGGCATTCCGGCCCTCTCTGGTAGGTTCAAGACGCTGCCATTACATCTACATAAGCAGAACACGGTGCCAGCTCCGACAGTCAGTGATTTCAACTCCTGATGACGATGGTGGAGACAACTATCGAAAGCTCGAGTGCTTAATTGGAAATGGGGGAGGCTTGTAAACCGAGTAAACTGTATCAAATCATACCACCATGAAAGTCTCTAAGTACTCATAGAATCATGTGCCTTTTCAAAGAAAGCAGTACTCATCATTTTTGCGTAGAAAGACGATTTCGGTATGTATAGAAATATTGACAGCTGTTTGAAGTGACTGCTTCTCTCTATTCTTTCAATTTTTTGATCCTCCCTATTTATGTATATTAGTACATATCAGTCATACTTGATAAGTTTTTGAATTAAGGAACTGTATGTACTATTCCTCTACATTACGCATAAATTAGGTGAATTCATGGGCCAACTAGTTAACGTTATTTCCATCCTAGTCTTCTCCCTTTCTTGGATAGTAATATATGAAGCGATCAAAAAGATTAAGTTCGAAAGCCACACTTTCCCTTCGCAACATGTCGGTGCTTATAAACCTGAATCGGATTCACACTGAGTTGCACAAACATTGTTGCAATGGTCTTAAATGGAGGCTTTTTGATCGCCACTTATACTTAATTTAACAGTGGAAAGAAACTATTCTGCACTGCACACGAATATAAATTTTATCATGTTTTCTTCATGGATAAAACCCTTCATGTTGTAATATTTCGTGAGTAGCATAACTTCGCTGAGCCGTGGTAAAATTTGCTGTTTTGAGCAGCGCGCTGTAGCGCGTAGTGTGAAGCAGTCGCCCTCCGTTTCTGGCGGTGGCGACCCTGTGGTGGTCGCAGCTTTGGTGTCTCCCTCTGGTTGGAAAGGGGTAAGGTTGCTGTTCACGTGCATTTAAGGGGGCTATGAGTTCACCAGTCGGTCAGTTGGTCAGCCGGGTCAGTGTGGGGCAGCCAGTGTCTGTCTGTCGTCCGGAGT